>NC_135786.1:72897500-73228333 GCF_051106095.1 Pogona vitticeps | reverse complement strand
GCCAGTTGATGGCAGCAGACGAGCTTGCCCCTTAGTTTTTTTCTCTCTCTTTCTTTTGCAGCTTCCTCTTCCCCAGGGAATGCAAGGGACCAGAAGGCAGGCGTCCTGCTGGAGCTGAACCAGGCTGTTGTCTCCGCTGAGGATACCCATTTAGACTCTTTTCCAAAGCCAATAAAAGTATTTTTCTGGAATGGTTTTGAAGTGTTGTCTTGTTTGTCAGGGGCTGCCACGGGATTATCTTCCCCATTCCTTCATTATATCTGGGGCCCAACGCCTGGGGTGGGTCTTTGTCAAGTCATGGTGTGGAGCCTTGTGATGTCACAGGAATTGGGAACATATTTCTCCATGCATGTGTGTGGGAGTGAGCTAGGCATTGTGGGTTCCCTGTCTGTACTCCTAAGCGAGTATATTAGGTGTTGTGTTGGACAGACAGAGGAAGCCAGTGAGCCCTGGTGCCATTCGGAGAGGATTGGAGTTGGGTACCCAAAAACTATGGCCACCCCATAACAAGAAACGAGACTCGCTCCTTCCCTTCCACCACTTCTCCTGACATTTGTCTGCCTGGCCTGGAGATTCAGGGGATCCCAGCCATTTCCTGGCACAGCAGCTCATTCTGAGACCTGGCAGAATTAGTCACTTGCCTCTGTTTCTGATGCATTAGTTATCACAAAATATTTGAATACGAGTGAATAAGGCTGGAGTCATGACAAGTAATGTATGTTTACATATCTTTCTGTTCTTTACACCCATCCCCAGTGATTAGGTGGTTGTTAGAAAAATTTTGTCAGTCACAATGAGCAGTAATTTTTTATTGTACTCACTGATTGAAAAATATGCCGTAAGTGGCACTGAAGTGTCAGCTGTGGAATTTTTTCTAAAATGTAAATTGAGCTTGGAATCACTAAGGAACCAAATAAAATGCTTGCAACATCACTGAATCCCTAGAGAGCAGAATATACAGATGAGTAGCATATATATTAATTAATATTGTTAGGACAAAATCCAACCCATAAGCATTTATAACAAAGATACATGATTGTCATGCAAAAGAACTTTGAGAAAGTGGCATTATAAGATTTCTGCCTGGAGCAGTCTTTAAGCGGTGTGTTCTAGAGTTCCATGCTGTCCCCATGTTTTTTCATTTCTGTATAAAACCACTATAACTAAGCATTTGGAGTGTCATCTCTAGGCAGTCATTTCTATTCTCTATGGTGTTGGAGTAAAGAGTGGCCAAGAAAATGCAAAACCAGCTCCAAGATTCCTTAACGACTGACCAACTGAAATGGAATCCTAACAAGATGGCATTGCTAAGGGTAGATGACCCTTGGGTCCGTAAAAATTGCTGTTCAACTTTTTTTGGAGGGTTTTATGTTTCCTCTACCTGGCTGGATAGCTCAGTGCTTTAGGTATCTGGTTATGGAGCCAGAGGCTGGGAATTAATTCCCCACTGTAGCTCCTGCTATAAGAGCCAGCCTGTGTAATCATGGGCAAGCTGCACAGTCCCAGGTACCCTTAGAAGAAGGGAATGGCAAACCACTTCTGAGTACTCTCTACCTTGGAAAACCCTAGAAAAGGTTGCCATAAATTGGAATTGACTTGACGGCACACAAAACACACACATGTTTCCTCTAAAAGGTCGAGACGGCAGGAAGTACCCTTTGTGACCTTTGTCTCATCTACTAGGTGCGGCCATTTCTAAACAGAACGAAATCCATTCATGTATTTATCTCTTGGCAAATGCTGTAATGTCATGTATGCTGCTGTTTGATTCCCCCATGATGAAAAAGAAGCATGATAGAATCTGGAAAATAAATAAGTCTGATTATATGAGGAGCTAGCTTTAAACATGACTCAGAAGATTCAATTAGTTCCAAATTTAGCTGCCAGAATTTTAACAGATACTAGTACGTCAATTCACATCATTCCATTTAAAAATGTTTTATTTTCCTACTGTACTAGTTGCCTCTTCAGTTTTGAGCCCAATTCAATGTATTGGTAGTTAACATTTAAAGTTCTAGATCCATCCCCACCCATAGCAGTCTACCTATATCTTATGTATGTTTGTTATGTGGGGCCTTGAGAGTGTTAAGTTTTTATCTGTAAACAGTCCAAAGTAGTGCTTGCACTGAGTGGGATGGTATATCAAGCAAACATCTTCAAACAAAATGGTATCACTTGTGCTTTCCTTTTCAGAAGAGGGTACTATAATCTGAAAGGATACAGTCTTCTCCATGATGTCCTTGCTCATCATTAATCCAGCTCATTTATAAAGGTAAAGGCCCCTGGCAGAACCCTAACACATCCCACCTCTTACTTCTCTCCTGGATGATAAGGAAGTATTGCTGAGCACTCAGTGGTGCACAGTCTACAAATCAAGCCAGTAGCATTATTTTGCCCATTTTTTCAACTTGTCTGCAAAAATACCATGGGAATCTTTTCCTAAGTGCTCACAAGCCATCTGTTTAATGGTCTATTCTTTTCTGCTGTTGATGCCAAGGTGACATCCAGAATTGCTCATATCATCTCCCTTTTTGAAGAAGGGCCAAGATTGGTTCACCTGCTGTTCCCTGGGATCTCATCTGTCCTCTAAGTATTTTTGAAGATGTCCCAGGCCTTGATACTACATCTACAAGTTCCCAACCTTCGGTCCCCAGTTGTTCTTGAACTACAACTCCCAGAAATCCTGGCCAGCACAGCTAGTGGTGAAGGCTTCTGGGAATTTTAGTCCAAGAACCTCTGGGACCCATGGAGAGAACCACTGCTTTAGTACCACTGAATGCTATTAATCTAGCCCAGGAAGCTTGAATTAATTTAAAGCAGTTGTCTCTTTACCGTCTTTTCACCAATCTTGGCTAGCAGGCCCCTTACTGAATCATTGCTTTTCATTTTGGCCAAGTGGAGTACCATTTCTCTTTTGGGAGAAGTTGGAGGCATCACAGGTATTGAGCAATTCCACCTTCCTCTTGTCACACATTAGCATCCCTGTATCCTCTCCACACAATGGACCTCCTGCTTCTTGGTTCTTCATCTTGCTCAGAAAGCAGTCAAAGCAACCCTTTCTACTATTTTGACATCCTTTGAAGCCTGAGCTCATTCTGAACTTTAGCATTCTTGACCTTCTCCCTGTAAATGTTGGCAAGTTGTTTCTGTTTCTCTTCAATGATTTGCTTTTTCTTCTGTTATCTAAATATACAATACTAAATTTCAGCTCATCTAAAAATTCATTAAGCAGTAACCTGAGTATTTTTAACATGCTTCTACCATTTGCTTCCCACTGGAATTATTTGTTTTTCTGTGTTCCGCATCTTAGTCTTTAAGAAAACCCCATCCAATATGAATTCCCTTCTCTTGGGTCTTTCTAACTTTAGAATCTGATCCAGTATTTCATTAAGCACTGAAATCAGCAGTCCAGAATGTAACTCTAGGTGATTATGCTCAGCTTGCCCTTTCCTCAGTGTATGAAATCTTAAAAGGACATGGTTTCCTCCTATCAGACATCTACTTGTTAATGCAAGAATGGGGAAGATTTGACCTTCCCAATGCTGTTAGACTACAAGTCCCATGATCCATCATCACAGCTACACTAGATACAGCTACATGAAGCTGCAATCTAGACATCCAGAGGCAATAATGTGCCCGCGGCTATATTAAGGGCGTAGGAGCTCTATGACAATTAAAAGTGGCAATCCAAAGCTATAAATTAGTAATTGGATCCAAAGCTAAACCATAATTTGATATTAAGAACAGCCCATAATAAACCCCAGGCTTTTTCACTTGTTCCCTTCTAATTTTGTGTGTGTAAGAAGCGGAGATCAAAAGCTTCATTTTAATTCTTGAATATATCTCAATTACTTATTATACCCAAGCTTGGGAAAGTATGCCTTATTCTAAATGGATTCTGGTTTGTGTGGAGTAAACATATTATATTAGACTACAGTGGAAGATTTTTAACTCTCTGTCCTTACACAAGAGAGATAAAAAAGGAAAGGCCAAGATCTGTGATTGTTTATAGTCACGTATAGTTTGCTATTCTGGGACAAAGTTTTCTAAAGCTGTTTAGTAATGCTTTAACTAACATTCTTAATATAATATTATTAATTTGTTTAATATATGAATGAGTCACCTTTTATAACTTTAATGTTGTGTTTTATGATGTAAGCCATCTTGGGTCATTTCTTAGGAGAAAGGCGGGGTAAAATATTTTAAATAAACAAAGCAAATAAATAATTGGTAGTGATGACATAGGGAAATGAATTTTGAACTGGCTGTGTGACAAAGTAAATGTGCGACTGCATCACATAGGTCAAACACATCCAACATATTTTCTGTACCAGTTTGTCTCTGTGGGTTGGCTTAAAAGAATTCTGTCAAAAGGGAAACCAAAGTATTCAACTCGTGTTGGATGAGGTTACAGTCTCCCTAAGAACTCTGGTGTTTGGCTTGGGTGTACTTCTGGATTCCTCTCTGAGCCTGGATGTCCAAGTATCGGCAGTGGCCGAAAGTGCCTTTGCACAATTAAAACTACAGTAGTGTGCCAGCTGTACCTACTCTCCGAGAAGCCTCACCATGGCACATGCCTTGGCTAACTCCCATTTGGATTACTTCAGGGTGCTCTGTGTGGGGAGGTTGTCGTTCACTGTACAGCTTATAACAGCAGCAGATTAAAATACAATACAATGACAAACATTAAAACAGAATTAAACTCAATTGTAGGATTAAAATGCAGTTAAAATTAAAACTCCTTAAAGTCAATTAAAATATTACTAATAATTTAACATAATGAGAATCAGCACATCCACTGGGATTTTACGACTAGAGGCTCTTACTTGTCAAAGACCTGCTTCAATAAGTCTAAACCTGCTGCCAACGGGAACACAGGGAGGGAGAGGGCAAAGCAGGTGCCACCCAGAAGGTTCTCTCTCAAACCCCCACCAGATGATGGGGTGGGAGATGTAAGAAGGACCTTTGTGCCTACAGGAATGCTTAGTAGATTTTGAAATCCCAAGAAACTGCTCAGGACAGTTGCCTCATTGGTTGTGAATGTAGACAACCATGCTATGACAAATGTCACACAAGAGACATTTGTTGTTCCCAAATAACTTGGTTTTCACATTGAAGGACACAGCTAGGAAGTAAGTGACCACAGCTTTTGTTATCTTAACTTTTGAAGCAACTACTAAACCACATTTTGTTTTGGTCCTCTCAGGTTAACAATGAACCATTTTTTTTCTCCTTGAAATGCCCCTTCAGCTTGGCTGAGATGGTTCATGGATCAACAAGGCTACCAGGGTATTACCACAATAGTAATCAATTTTTTTTTAATTCCGGTGATGGTATCTAATTTATTCAGCCTGTGGTGGCACTTTTGTGACCATGTAATTTTTTAAAAAGAGCATCTTGAGCTTTCTTTAAAGCTCGCTACTACATTCCCTCCTTGTCTCCCTCACAGACACCATCTCCTTAAGGAACAATAAAAATTAGATTTGTTTGACCTGTGCTGTGGTTCATTTAAGCAAGATGGGTTTAATGGTGCTGCCTAGTCTCCCAGACAGTTTTTATGTAATAATCCAGACATGTGCGCAATGTCTTTTGCATGCTGTAAGCAGGTGCATTTGTCCAAGGATGGATGCCTGTAAAGCAGGACTTACCCATTCATTGCACAGCTGCAGACATCCACTGGGAAATTGCTTACTCTGAGATAGTGCTGGCATCTAATTAAGAGCTCACTTCATTTCCACGTCTTGGCTCCAAATGACATTTGCTTTTCTCTTGAATGTTCTAATTTATAGTACAATTAATTTTACAAGGGCATCGTCAGAGGCCCACAATCTTTGTGCTTTAATTCATAAAGAATACTTTAATATTTTCCCTTGTGCATTTGAAGATTGTCCTGAATCCTTAAGCTCAGAAATGTTGCTTTTTGGATTACAATTTGCCCTGTATTATCTCTCTGGAATAAGTCCTCCTCTCATCTTTTCTCTGCAATTAGCAGCCTTTCCTTACAACTGCCCAGAGAAAACTGGCCATTCATACGGTACCCTTGCCCTACTCATTTTTGTACTGTGAAGAGAATGAGATGTCATAATATATGGCAAATTGCTAACTTGACTTGACTTCTCTTGATTGGCAGCAACGGGCTGAATAGCTCAGTGAATTGGGTATCTAGCTGTGGAGCCAGAGACTGGGAGGTTGATTTTCCACTGTGTCCCACAGGAGAAGAGCCCACCTGTGTAGCCTTGGGCAAGCTGCACAGTCCCAGGGTACACATCAAGAAGGAACTGAGAAACCACTGCTGAGAATGCTGTGCCTAGAAAACCCTGGAAAG
Organism: Pogona vitticeps; assembly: GCF_051106095.1. Classification (NCBI taxonomy): domain Eukaryota; kingdom Metazoa; phylum Chordata; class Lepidosauria; order Squamata; family Agamidae; genus Pogona; species Pogona vitticeps. The sequence continues at coordinate 73,222,008 of NC_135786.1, read as the reverse complement.
AGTCACCGCAAGCCAGAATTGACCTGGTGCCCTGTAGTTATTATGAGATCTTAAGAGCTGGGTGCTTCCCACAATCTTCAAGGCCATTTCAAACTTCATCCCTGTTGTCTAGTGGGAATTGGATTGGCTGTTATGATTGCACTCCATTGTACTCCAATGATGAATTTGGCCTGAACTCATCTGTATTTTCTTTTGTTCTTTCTTAAGATGAGATACATGTTTACCTTTACATTGTTAAGACATTCATGGGATCTAGGGCAGCATGCAATCTAGAGTTTTTAAACAGAATGTTAATTTCACATCTCTCTTAATATCAAAGGAAATATTTGACTTTAAATGGTGTGAGGTGATGCAGAGTTATGCAATGGATAACAAATTTAAGAACAGGAATTAACTTACACTTTGGAAGAGGCTCAACACCATTGCTATAATTTGTTTTCAGGATTGAGTAACTGTCAATGGCTGCAGAGCTAGACAAACATACCTGAAGCAATTGACCGTGAGAGTGATGTAATTTTCTTTATTATTTCAAAGTCAATGTGCCCAGGATCAGTAGGGAGGAAAAAGCGACTTTTCCTAAGAGCGCAAATATTTTAAGGTAAAGAAGAAAGAACATTACTGTCCAAAGAACTGTCACACTCTAAGGCCTGCTGGGATAGCAGAGAAAGTTATAGGCGGAGTTCCCTTATGCTACGAATAACCTTTGAGTGAACACGGTGATAACAAGTATCTGGTATGCCTACTACCTTCAGTTTTTCACATATGAAAACTACCTCTCCTCCATGCTCTGTAAACAGCTTCCATCATATGAACAACAGCTGTTCATTTCAATGTGAATTCCCGATTTGTTTTATTATTCATTATGGGGGTTGTTCTAGTTTCCCCTCCATAATTATGAATACACAGTAGTATGCAATGTTGTATCTGCTATCATAGCTGCCCCGAGCAGACATGGTCTAGAGGGGTGGGGGTAAAAATTGGATGGATAAATAAATAAATAAATAAATAAATAAATAAATAAATAAATAAATAAATACATACATACATACATACATACATACATACATACATACATACATACATACATACATACATACATACATACATACAGGTAAAGGTAAAGGTTCCCCTTGACAATTTTTTGTCCAGTCATGTTCGACTCTAGGGGGCGGTGCTCATCCCCGTTTCCAAGCCATAGAGCCAGCGTTTTGTCCAAAGACAATCTTCCGTGGTCACATGGCCAGTGCGACTTAGACACGGAACGCTGTTACCTTCCCACCAAGGTGGTCCCTATTTATCTACTTGCATTTGCATGCTTTCGAACCACTAGGTTGGTGGGAGCTGGGACAAACGACGGGTGCTCACTCCGTCGTGTGGATTCGATCTTACGACTGCTTGGTCTTCTGAGCCTGCAGCACAAGCTTCTGCGGTTTAGCCCGCAGCGCCACCACGTCCCTTACATACATACATACATATTGATAAATAAATGTTTTCTGCTGCACTTTGCAATGTTGCCATTAACATATATGCATGGGTGAATTCCAGGGGAAGGGAGGAACCAGAGTGATGTTTTTGGATTAACCTGCTGTGGATGGTCTTCCTTTATATATCAAACTTTTGCGAGATTATATGGTGACACAAAATATCCTGTCCTCAACAGCCTCGCTCAGCTCTTGCAGACTCTAGAGCAGTGGTGTCGAACTGTGGCCCTCCAGATGTTCTTGGCCTTCAACTCCCAGAAATCCTGGCCAGCAGAGGTGGTGGTGAAGGCTTCTGGGAGTTGAAGTCCAAGAACATCTGGAGGGCCACAGTTCGACACCACTGCTCTAGACTCTCAGAAATTCTGACCAGCATACCTAGTGGATAAGGCTTCTGGAAGTTTTAGTCCAAGAAGATCAGGGGACCCAAAGTTGGGAACCATTGCTTTAGAGCAGTGGTTCTTAACCCTTTCTGTACCACAGACTCCCTTTAAATATGTTTTGTTGCTCCAGATCACCAAGATTTAATTCATGATTTAAAACCCTAACGTGCATCAAATATTTATTTAAAAGTTCTCATGAAGGGTCTCATCAACAGATATTCCTTGCTATAATGGCGACACTTTTTAAGATGACTGGATGAAGCTTCATGTTGCTTTGAACAGGATGCACCCTCATCAACAGCATCAGTTCTTTTATGTTTCAAATTCAGCCAGTGATCCATTCTGAGGCTCAGCCTCATTGTTAAGAAATACACTGTGATAATATAAAAAAGTCAGTTTACCCAAGAATAACTAAATGGTTTAGTACAGGGGTCTCAAACTGAATTTACCTGGGGGCCGCTGGAGGCAGAGTCTGGGTGAGGCTGGGCCACATCAGATTTTCTGCCAAGTGGAGCAAGAGCCTGAGGAAGCCGCCCAGGAGTTCCCTTAGCCTGGCTGGGCCTCCGAGGCAGAGGAGGAGGAGGAGGAGGGGCGTGCAAGCCCTCGTCGCCGGCCACGACCCCCTCCGGCTCCTTCTTCACTACCAGCAGCAGCAGCAGGACTAAGAAGCGGAGAAGGAAGGGAGCGCCTGCGACCGCCTAGCCGAGGGGGAGGGCATGACATAATTTTTTTAAAAAAAATCCTCACAGAATCGCCTTGCCAGAGGAGAAAAGCCCCCATCAGTACATGCAAAATTAAACAGAATGGTGTGGGGGCTCCCACAGGTGTGTGCACACACACGCACACAAACACACACACACACGGAGGTCTGGCAACCTTCCTCTGAAGGCCCCTGTAACATTCAGCTCTGCTCTCACCTGTCCGTCACAGCTGGGCAGTGGAACATCTGCGAATGAAGGGACGGAGGGTGGTGCAGAAGGGGGAGGAGCTGAAATATAAAAGGGGTGTGTGAGGTGTGAGAGGGAGAGAGGGAGAGATTGATAGATAGAGAGATTGAGAGTTAGTGGTGAGCATGTTTGAAGGCCTGTGAGCCAAAATAGTCAGTGAGGAAAAGTCTGTGTGATTTAATGAATGAGAAACAATGATTTACAACTTGATTATCTACCTGTGATTTACTCATTTTATTTTATTATAACAATAAACAAGTTTTCTTTTGGAAGAAACACTTGTCCTTTTTAAATATTGATTATAATTGGTGGCAGCAGTTACAGAGGAAGAGTAGTGAGCACTCCTGGAGGTCTGAGTGGACAGAGGCTTCAGAGTGGCCCGCTACAGCCCCCCTCAAAAAAGGTGCACTCAGCAGCAGCAGCTACCGCCACCACGACAGGGGAGCAAACTTTGTCAGGCGAGCCCAGGCAGCTTCCAGAGCCGAGGCGGCTGAAGCAGGACGAAGAGGAGGAGGAAGCACTGCTGGGCGCTGGCCAGGCTGGTGCTGGGAGTGCAGAGAGAGAAAGAGAGCCAGAGAGCAGCTTCCCTGGAATAGGCGGTGGCGGCAGCTGCTCTTGGTGGCGCTGTTGGAGGCGCTCTTCGAGGACAGCCTGGGAGCGAGCTCCACTCTCAGGCATCACTCGGCGGTGGCTCATGTGCTCGGGGAAAACAGCTGGCAGCATGCCTCGCTCACCAGCTCTCCCCCAGGAGAGCCCCTCTTGCACCCTCCATCCGGAACTGCAGCCTGCCAGCCGGCAGACAGATAGGCTGGCTGGCAGGCTGCAGTTCCAGATGGAGAGTGCAAGAAGCGTTGTCTTCGGAGAGAGCCGGCGAGGCTTTTTTTTACTCTTGACAGCAGAGGATGTGTCGGCACTTTAGGGGGGCTGACAAGGCAGGGGCCACAAACTATCATCTGGTGGGCCACAAATGGCTCCCGGGCCGCATGTTTGAGACCCCTGATTTAGTAGAAGAAATCAAAGAAGAAGCATGATAACGATGTCCATCAGAACACTCAGCCACACTGACTGACTCCAACTCTCTCTTCCTGTGGCTTCTGTCTGCATAGTAAAAGAAATGTCATGTTCCGTCTCTCAGCCATTCAGTGTCATTCACTTGCATGTTCTCACTGTATGCAGAAATATCAAACAGTTGCTTGCTGTCAAATAGTTATTTTCATACCTGATTTTTACTTTTGTTTGTTTTTTAATGGAGATGGTAGGTTAGAAAAGCTGAGTTTTATACAAATAAGCAAGAGAAATTAAGATTTTGTTCTATGTTTCCTTCTCTCTCTCTCTCTCTCTCTCTCTCTCTCTCTCTCTCTCTCTCTCTCTCTTTCTTTCTTTCTTTCTTTCTTTCTTTCTTTCTTTCTTTCTTTCTTTCTATTCTGACTGTAAAAGATCACAGCATTTCTTCAAGCCTTCACAAATCGTCTATGAGGACATTGTGGACCCCTGAGGGTCCACCTACAACAGGTTAATATTTATTTAAATTTCTTTAAAATATTTCCATCCGGCCTTTCTCCTTACAAAAGACCCAAGACAGCTTAAGAACTTATGCCTCAGAAAGAGTCAACCCATGAAGCTTATTGGGTGCCCTTGGGCTATCCAGACTGACCTACCTCACAGAACTAGTGTGAATATTATGAGGGAAAATGATAAGACTATAACCTGACCACATGCAAAGCTTCTTTCTCCTGTTACCCAGCCAAAACTACTAAAAATACCCTCACCCATTTTGCTGCCAACAAATTGGACAGTGTAATAGTGTAGAGGGCATTTTACCTTGCTTCTAAACCTCTTTTATTAGCCGCATTGCTAATGCATTAAATTTTGGGCAGTTGAGTGTAGATTCTCCTTTACATACCCATTCCAGGCAATAAGCAGTATGCTATTTCATCTGATATCTTTGGTCTTAGCCTAATCACACCATTTGATATTTGGTGTGACACAAGCTAGCACTGAGTGCTTGATTTTTAAGCCAAGGTCCAAGCATACTTAGAAGGCTTGTCTTCTGATCTTACTTATGTATATAATTTAATAAATTTAATTAATTTAATAGTTATTTAATTTCTATAGTGGATTTTCATCCATTCCAATATTTTATGTATTTAGGTGCTAGCTTTTTTTGTTGTTGTTTAGTCGTTTAGTCGTGTCCGACTCTTCGTGACCCCACGACCAGAGCACACCAGGCCCTCCTGTCTTCCACTGCCTCCCGGAGTTGGGTCAAATTCATGTTGGTCGCTTCGATGACCCTGTCCAACCATCTTGTCCTCTGTCGTCTCCTTCTCCTCTTGCCGTCACACCTTCCGAACATCAGGGTCTTTTCCAGGGAGTCTTCTCATGAGATGGCCAAAATATTGGAGCCTCAGCTTCAGGATCTGTCCGTTCAGTGAGCACTCACAGTTGATTTCCTCCTCTGTCGTCCCCTTCTCCTCTTGCCTTCACACTTTCGTAACATCAGTGATAAAAGGAAATCGTTGTGAACATCCTATTATTAAGCAGTCTGGAACAGAGCCCAAACTATATTTTTAAGCAGATGTGGTTGATGCTTAACCCTAATCTAAATTAAGGCTTTGTAAACATCTTACCTAAGGCTAAGGGCTAATCCTGCAGTGGCTACACCACTAGAAGCTTCTCATCTTTAACACATGTATTAGCAGCTGCGCCAAATCCTGGGACATACTACTTTTTTCTAACCTGGGAATACCTGTACCTACTGAAAGGACAAGAAATGTACTTTCATTTTCATGTTGTTTTTAAGACTTTACTCAAATGTACAATCATATTTCATACAAAAAAAGAGAACTTGACATTTGAAGATTTGGAATGCTGGGGAAAATGAGATTTTCCCATCCTGAAGGCAAAGAAGCCTGTGAGTGAAAGCTCTTCACACCCATTAAGATTGTACAAAGATCAGCCTCCGTTGAAGACATATGATACAAGCCCTGAGAGTAATGTCAGGTTCTTAGAAAAAGGAACACAAAGAACAAATGAATCTAACCATGGGAGCAAGGAAAGAGAAACAGCTGTCTGAAGTATTCAACACTGACTTTAAGAAGAAAAGAAGGCTGGTCAGCTGCCAAGTTGTCCTTCCCACCTCAGAAAGTGTTTGGAGTTGAAGGGCGTATAAACAAATCTTACCATTCTGTATAATTAAGTGCTGATCCTAGTTGGTGTCCAGATGCTAGAATTTCAGCACTGTATTTGAACTTGATAGTTTTTTTTTTGTAGTTTCCCCCACCCACCTTGAAACGACACCCTTTCTTGTTCAGTATGCTCCTAACAGTTCACATGGGGGGTGGAGGCATATCTTGCCATATGGAAAATGTCAAATGTGTATTTTTTCACACACACACACCCAAAAAATTACAGTTAATTTATTCACATCTCTCTGTCACCGGCTGCAGTGGCATGGAATAAAGAATAAAGAATGGATTTGTATTCATCTGAGCACAGCACAGAGATTCCCAGTAACATTAAAAGCAGTTTTACAGTTTTATCATTAAATACAGGCAATAGCTTGGCAAATTGTACAAACTCCTCATTCAGCACCAGGGCAGATGTAAGATGGAATACTTTGACTAGAGCTAGGAAGCAAATAGCTACAAACAGGCAATTACTTGCACTTAATTTCTTTCTCAAGAAACAAAGGAGTATTCTCTAAGGCTTTCACGGCCAGGATCTGATGGTTGTTGTGGGTTTTCTGGGCTGTTTGGCTGTATTCTTAAGGTTTTTCTTCCTAACGTTTCACCAGTCTCTGTGGCCGGCATCTTCAGAGGACAGGAGTCAGAACTTTCAGAGGACAGGAGTCAGAACTCTGTCTGTGCTCTGGTGCAGTTTGTTGGATAGTTCAGTATTTATAGCGTGGGATCAGCTTTTGTCCTTTTCAGGAGATTGGGTTATGATGGTGATCAGTGTGTTTTTTGTTGTGGGTGCATTGTTGTGACAAGAGGGAGAGATTATTTGTCACTGTGATTGATGGGTCTTGTTAGCTGGTCTTTTGTGTGCAGTGATCACCAGTCCTTGTGGCTGGGTAGAGTTCGTTGACCTTTTGCAGGCTGTGTTTTCCAGTGCTGGGAACCAGGCTTTGTTGAGTTTTAAACTTCCTTCCTTTTTGTTGAAGCTCTGCTGGTGTTTGTGGATTTCAATGACTTCCCTGTGTAGTCTAACATAATGATTGCTGGTGTTGTCCAGTATTTCTGTGTTTTGAAATAGAATTTCATGTCCAGCTTGTTTTCGGGCATGTTCAGCTACTGCTGATTTTTCCAGTTGTTTTAGTCTGCAGTGTCTTTCATGTTGTTTGTTGCTGGTGTGGATACTGTGTTTTGTGGTTCCAATATATACCTGGCCACAACTGCAAGGAATCCGGTATACTCCTGCAGTGGTGAGGGGGTCCTTTTTGTCCTTTGCTGATCATAACATTTGTTGCATTTTTGTGATGGGCCTGAATACTGTTTTAAGTTGTGTTTTTTCAAAAGTTTCCCCATGTGGTCCGTGATCCCTTTGATGTACGGCAGAAATACTTTATTTGTGGGTAGCTGTTATTCCTCTTCAGTTTGGTATTGTTTTCTTGGTTTGATGGCTCTTTTGATTTCATTTTTGGAGTAGCCATTTGCCTGTACTGCCTGATAAAGGACACTCTGACACTCATCCAGCAGATCTTTCAGGAGACATCAAGGTCCTTTTCCAACACTGCCTAACAACCAGCTATTTTCAGTGGGCTAACAAGTTCTTTGAACAGACAGATGGAGTGGTCATGAGCCCCCTGAGCCCAGTTATAGCAAACTTCTACATGGAACATTTTAAAAAACAGGCCCTGACTTCGGCACCCTTTGCACCCACAGTCTGGTTCCGATACATGGATGACACCTTCGCAATTTGAAACCACGGTGAAGAAAAACTGTAAGAATTTCTAAACCATTTCAACAACATCTTCCCAAATCTACAATTAACCATGGACAAAGAAATAGAGGGACAACTCCCTTTCTTAGACGTCATGGTCATACGCAAAACTGACCTCCTTTTGGGACACAAGGTCTATGGAAAACTGACCCACATAGACCAGTACCTACACAAAAACTCCAACCACCACCCACAGCAAAAAAGAGGCATAATCAAAACACTGGTAGACCGTGCAAATCAGAACTGTGAAGCTCAATTTCTTAGCACCGAACTCAACCATCTGAATTGGGCCCTACAGGCAAATGGCTATTCCAAGAATGAAATCACAAGAGCCATCAAACTAAGAAAACAACACCAAACTGAAGAAGAAAAACAGCCACCCATAAATAAAGTATTTCTGCCGTACATCAAACTGCACCAGAGCACAGACAGAGTTCTGACTCCTGTCCTCTGAAGATGCTGGCTACAGAGACTGGCAAAACATTAGGTAGAAAAACCTTAAGAACATGGCCAAGCAGCCCAGAAAATCCATAACAACCAAACAAAGGAGTAACTAGTATGTCAATTTTGTAATGTAAAATAACACTGTTTTTGTGGTATAACTGTAATGTTTTTACTACTTTTAAAATTAGCATATGTGATATTACTAAATGGCGGAAGGGGAATGTAACATGATGCTAATTGTGGTTTATGCTGTCTCTTATGCTGTTGCTTCATCTTGTCTTGTGAGTGCTGAAGATATTATAAAGTGGACTAGGAAGTGGCTGTGCTTTGTACCATAGGCCAACAGTTTACAGCATCCAGATTTTCCCAAAACAGCCACTAAAATGTTGCTTCCTCTGTGCGCTTGTGAGAAATAACGAAGAAAGGGTTGCTTTGGAAAAAAATAGTAATAATATAATAGCAACTGCCTTGAAATTGCCAACCTTAGCAAACCAGAATTCATAATCGAAGAATGATCCTGGATTATGACCCAAATTTGTAAAGGAGCACAACAAGTTGGGAGTCCAGGTTACGTGTCAAGCTTTCATTTAATTTAATTTAGCTGCTCCTGCAGGCAGCGAGTTCCAAGTGAGAGGAAACAGACATGGTTCCTTCCCAGTAAGTCAGGGTTCTGAGGAATTCTGGTTTACTGCTAGACGTGAATGAAAGTAAAAGGAGAGGGGATGTTTTCTGCTTAAAATCAGCCATGTTGTGAAGGTGTAGAGTGAATTGGCCATGGATGTCTGGAAGGATGTCAATCCTCCCCCTCCCATTTCCCCATGGACACCCCACTCACTCCCGGTCTACTTGGTCAATTAGTTCAAGGAAATGTATAGGCTGCCCTTCTGTCTATGCTGATTGCTCATGGCAACTCTGAACAAATAAACAACAAACAAATTTTGTTTAAAAGATTAATTGTGGATAGGAGTTGCAGGGAGCAGGGAGAGACATTCAGTAGGGGTGACTGACCCCCCTTTTTTTCACTCTGTGGGAAACAATAATCGGAGGAGGGGGTTTCATTGGCTAAATGGGACAGTGCATTCTATAAATGCAGCAATATGTCTTTGTGGACGTATGCTCTGTTGAGTTCAATAGGACTTATTCTTGAGTCTCTGTCAACCGAACTGTGACTAGTCCAAATGAAGGTGGGGGGAAGGGAAACCCATATCCTTCGATATGAGGCAAGGGGAAACATGCTAAGTGACTGCCCAGCCTTTGACTGTGGAGATGGAGAAAGATAATGGAATCTAACATCCCTTGGGGTGAAACTTGCTACTTCAAACTGACTCCTAAAAGTCTCTGTTGTGATACTTTAAACAAGACTTTCAGCATCTGGCTAAAAAGATTTGTAGAATTCCTTTGTCTTTTCCAACACCCCCAACTCTGCAATGCCCAACCTGACAAAAACTCCTGCAGGACCTAAAAGCTGATGTTTGCTTTAAAGATGCTTGTTTTAGTGGTTCAATAAACATATTGCTGGCTGAGTAGCTCAGTGGGTAGAATCATTTAGTTGTAGAGGCAGGAATCAGGACTTGAATTCTCCCCCTGCCCCCAGGAGAAGACTCATTTTCTACAGCCTTGGGCAAGATGCACAGTCCTAGAACACCACCTGAAGAAAGGACTGGTAAATCACTTTATATAGTAGGATCCCCATATCTGCGGGAACGGTACACAGAGTTTCACTTATTGGTGGTTTGCTGCAGCCCTATATACAACATGCAAGGGCTCCTTCTTGTGGTTTTTGTCCTGCCCCCTTGTGGCCTTTGTCCCACCCCCTTGTATATTGTATATAGGCTTCTCTGTATCCACAGTTTCTGGCATCCACTGTAGATTTTGGAAGTGATCCCCCATGGATACGGGGGCTCCACTGTATCTAGAAAACCTTAAGTCATAAGTCAGAATCAACTCAATGGCACATCAATAATTAATAATAATAAATAAGTGTCCCTTCACACAAAAACCATCCCAATCCTCTGCCTTGCCCCACCCAACTTGTATGTTGGTCATGAATTCCCACACTGTGAAGATACAGGGGCTGGGGAACATGTTGCATCTTTGATAGATATAAGAATTCTGCATGCAGATATCACTCCGATGAAAGTGAATAGAGTGCCTTCTGTGTAGAAACTTTGTAATGCGTCATGTGTGTTTAAAACTGAAAGTCAAGAGAGTGACCAGAACAGTTCATGCTTTGGGACAATGTTAATCCGGCAATTATTTGAGCAGCAAATGAGTTCTAAATATCAAAGGGCAAGAGAGTAAAAACAAGCCATCTGAGAAGTGGAAATGCAATATGCTGAGTACTTGAAAACTAGCCACCATAAATTTTTTATCTGATAGTGGGAACGCAAGATAAAATAGAAGAAAACTGACAGAGGATTAAGAGGAACAGTAAACAATGGACAGTGAAATGGGGACAAAGCTGGGAATGTAACTATAAAGTGCTAAAGGAAATCCCTCAGTATTAATTCAGTAAGAGTCACTTGCATGGTTGAGGCCCCAGCTTGATTGCAGGGGAGTTTTGTCACTCAGCAAGAGAAAGCTTTTAAAAGTTAAATTAAAATGAAAGCACAGTCCTACAGCCCAATCAGTTTGCACACACTAGGCATAGTTGGAGGCTGAAATCCTATCCATTTCAGAGACATTCCATTGCATTCCAGTGGCCGATCTCTGTGCGAAGAGGCATGATGGGGCTTACACCGCTGATTTTAGAAATAAATTTCATTGTGATGAAGGGCTGTGTGAACCCTCTGTGGATGAAATAATCTCAGACAAGAATGACATCTATCTCTATTTACATAAACAGAAATTTAACCTGTCTCTCCGCATTAACAGGCCACAAAGGCAGAAAGAGATAAACCTTATTTGAAGCTCTATTCATAGCCCAGCAAGTGGTGTGGTTAAAAAGGAGCTGCCTAATAAGCTCTAAGCAAGGGCTTCCTAAGTGTGTCCTGGCTTTCTCCTCTCATTAACTTTGCCATAAGCTGTGAAAAAGAGAGAAGCTTTAGCTCACCCTTAGCTGTTTAAAAAAAGGGGGAGAAAAATCTTGCTGATGGGCTTTGCTCACCATTCTTTCATCATACTGGTGCATACTGGTGCAGCAGCTTTTCTGCATCAGTTCAAGTAACCATGTCCCTGAACTGATGTAAATGGATCCGTTTTTTCTTCTTCAAAAAAACCAGCAATGAAGGGGAGAAACTGTGGATTTCGGGGTGCAAACACCAGGCTGATTCGCATTTCTCTTGGTGTCACATGGCCAACCGGAAAAAAAAGTGAATCCATCTACTCTGAACCTGTAGTGTTTCCCGCATTTTTTCCAGTGTACTTACACCCTTACTCAAAAAGTAATGTGTGTGACCCCACGTTAGCTTGGATCCAGCTCATATGGACAGGACAGAGATAAATCTCCCCTATCTAGTTTCTTCCAATGTTTGCACTCTCCATAGGATCTTGAAAAAGGGCAGGGGGAAGCCTCAGTTGGCCATAGTGAACGATTGCTTTTTAACCTCCTTCAGGGATCGCAGTATGGGAGCTTTAAAGACCTCCTGCCTTCTGTTTGATTTGGGATAGAATGCACTTTTCCACGAAGCATGCTGTCACCAGTTATCATACCAGAGTTAAGCACAACTTGAGAGATGTATAAAGAAACTTCCAGTTTCTTGCATTAAGCAATGATACTGTCCCCTAAACCACTGGGGGCCATTTTGACACCGGGGAACGGTTTAATTGAAGACCATTCTCCCAAAGACCGAGGGGGCGGTGGGAATTGTCATGCAGTAGGTTGTTGGGGGATAGCTTTGAATCAAGCTCATTACATGTATTGTGCCGGGACAGATGAGCGGTGGGCGAGCAGGAGCAGGTGGTGAGCTGCAATTGAAGCTCCACCTCCTGTTAGATCTGCAGTGGCTTAGAACCTAATAGGAGTGCAGGCTCCTATTAGGTCTTAATGCCACTGGCAAAGCTGATCTAGCAGCAGCAGGAGGGGAGCGGGGAGCAAAGCTCTGCCTCCTCTTAGATCCGCAGTGGCTTAGAACCTACTACAGGCACACTGACAGGAGGCGGAGCTTCGCTGGCCGCTCACCTCCTGCTCACCCCTCATCTGTTCCGGCAACCCAGTCCTTCCAAGGCCACGGACTGGGACCGGTCCACAGCCTGGGAGTTGGGGACCTTTGCCCTAAACAACTGTTTCACTCTTGGCTTAATTGTCTTTACAGAATTTCTGGTTGTCACTTAAGGTCCTGTGAGGGGGTGCAGGTGCACACCCCAAGTGAGGTGTCTGGCCCCAGCACACAGGTAGCAGGCAGCCAGAAGACGGGTGAGTTGCTTCAGGATCCGGCCAGCTTATAGTACTGTGGGGAAAGCAGAGGAATGGCTGCTGTAATTCTAATAAAAACTGAATCAAGTCAGAAAGCTGAGCTGAAGCCCATGGAGTTCTTAACAGGGAACCCTGGCTGTGCTGGTGAGGAGGCTGACAAGGCGCACTGGCCCCAAGAGAGTTTTTGCCCAATAAATATTCATAAATGGCACAATCAACTTACTTGTATCCATTTTAATTGAAAGGACCAAAATAGTAATATATGATGATGATACTAACATTCTAAAGCTTAGCTATCAAACCCATTCCTGTTTTCAAAGGGCCATTTAAAACAAAAGTATAGGCATAGAATTTAGGAGGTACAGGGTGTGAATTACCTTTGTAATTTCTGATGCATTTTGATGCATTAATTTTTTTGTCTCATAGTTATCAATACTTGTATAATGTAGCTCATTATCATTGTTCATACTATATTTTTCTCACTTATTTTCTTGATCTGAAATTGTGACAGTTTTCAACGCCAAATTCACAACAGGAAAACACGATCAAAGAGGTGGCAAAAGAAAATATGAGGAATATGTTTTTCTTCTAGCCACATTGTTCCTTCCAGTTAGGCGGAGATTAAATGTCTGGTCTTTTCTTGGTATGTTATCACTGCATATTTCTATAGGGTTCTGTCAAATTCATACTGTGATCTTCACTGAGCACCTTAAGTATATGTTACCAGGTCATTAGGGAGGGGAGAACCATATCTTTGCTTCTGGGATAGTAAAATAAGCTCAGTGGATTCTATGCTTTACTATTCAATCTTTTACCTTTCATTAAGTCTCTAAGCACATTGAATCTGAAGGTCCCCTATTTGCTATTCTGCAAATATTTGTGATGGTTGAAAGAGCCTAGATAATTCACTTGTTCATACAGTATAATTTCCTTTGTGTATCTACACATGAGCAAAAATGCCAAGAAACATCTGGAAGCACACACTTTTTAAAGCAAGACAGTTGCATACTTTCCACAAGGCAGCTATATCCAGACTGCAGCAATCCATGTGTTCCGTAGAAAATGTCCTAAGGTAAATTAAGTTGCTTCCCAACACCACTCCTGGAAATGTGACACACACAATTGGAAGCCAGCTCTGTGGGCAATGCATTTTGTACTGGCCTCTGTCAACTTAACAGGCTGAATCATCCTACACCTCCAGTAATTTTGTAATTCAAAGACCTGGAACAGCATGCACAACTAATATTCCCTGGCTGTGAGAAGCAAAAAATTAAAAATTAATTACCATGTACTGCATCACTCCATTGGTGAGTGTTGGATTCTGCAAAGTCACAAAGCCTTATTGTATCCCGAAGAGGGCCTGAACCCAAAGCAAGCATTGTCACCCCTTTTTTGTCATTGACACCCCTTTTCCTAAGCTAATGACTGGAGCTTGTACGACTGTAAACACAACACACATTGTGTTTACAGCAGGGATGTCACCCAAAACAGATATGCTGTGCTGATGATTTTCCTCACTATCATGAAGTGTGGATTCCCTTACTGTATGGATTGCCACCATCCTATTATGGGTCCCCATGCTCTTATCCACAGCTATCAGGAATAGAGACGGGCACTTACTGTGGTTCACCGCAGTTCGGCAGATCAGGCCTGCAGGTGTTGCATGAGTGATCCAGATTCCACACCCTGCCTCCTCCTTCGGGCACCCCATCAGAAGGACTACCGCCAACTTCCCTGACTGACCTCCTCCTCTGAATGGGCACCAGTGGAGAAGTTAGGGTGCAGAATCCAGATCACCCGCGGAACACCTACAGGCATAATCCACCAAACTGCACCAAGATGTGATAAGTGTCCATTTCTAGCTGTCTGTTCTAGGAGCTGTGTGTGCAGACCCTGATTTGGGTGCACATTCTGGAGCCCTAAAATCTCTCCATTAGAAGAGTGCTTGGCTCCAAGGAAGGTCTTACCAAGAACAGTGACCTCCTCAAAAGCAAAGGTGCTCCTTAACATTAAGATCATCCTAACAGGGTGACCTAAATGTGAATGGCTTACATCTGAACTGAACTTTAGCCGCAATCTCATACGGCAGTAGTTTCTAGATTTTCATTTAGAAGAGCCCAATGCTGAGAATACTAATTTAAGTTTGCTTCAGCACTTTTTAGTCCAAACCTGTACACCTGATTCCTGCAGACCTCTCTGCTATGTATAACTTTGGGCTGCTTACAAAGCTTTATGTGGTTTTGCTTGTCCTGTTACTGTTCTGGTCTGGTGGTTAGCTGACTCTAGAATGTTTTGGTCTTGGCTCTAGAACTGATGTACTGACTGGTAGGACTTGACTTGCACATTGTAACATCCCTGACTGTGCATCTGGCTTCCCTTTTTCCATACTGGGTCACAATTGTCCCCCTACCACTTTGAGCTAAGAATGTACACACTTCACCTCTGAACGTTGCCTGTTTCAGGAAAAGACAATATATATCCAGACATACAAATAAAGACACACAGGACAAATTGTTCACCTTCTGTTGCTAAAGAAGCCCCCTCCCACCATCAACTTTTATTAAAAATGTGTTGCAGCAACCAAAAAATCAGTTGCAATGACAAAGAAACGCAACCAATAAAAATAGCTCTCAGAAGAAAGAAGGAGCCGCAGTTTTCCAACTTCTGTGTACCTTCAGTGGGATTATAGGCCATGCCTGTCATCATGCCATGTTGAAAATGAACACTCACACAGAACAGTTTATTATGTCAAATGAGGCATCTGCTACTTGCTTGGATGGCAAATTGGCAGGTCTTTAATATTGTCGTATTGATCCAAAAAAGAAAGTAAATAACCAAGTGTCCATGGAAACCGCACACAGTTGTATCCTGTTACTTTACCCCTAATTGTGAGTTTAATTTTGGCAAACAGAACCAGATGGGCAGCAGCAGAGGACAAAGTCTTCTCCTTCGCCAGATATCAGGGGTGACCTGGATGAAAACAACATAGTTTTCTCCCAAAACATTCTCCTTACATTCCTTTTCTTCAATATTAAGGTTTAAGGTTATTGGTTTTTTTAAAAAAAGAGTTTACTATCATACTAGTTGTATTTTTCTTGCCATTTTGCTAAAGGTACAAAAAAGAATTAGGGAAACTAGGGGGTACAAAATATACTGTCTTTGATAATATGATACATTTGTCTACTACCTTGTGGTGCAGTGGGTAAACTGCAGTACTGCAGTGAGAACTCCGCTTATGATCTGAGTTCAATCCCCAGCTCAGGTAGCTGGCTTGAGGTTGACTTAGCCTTCCATCCTTCTGGGCTCAGTAAACTGATTACTCAACTCACTGGCAGGGGATGGACGAGGCAATGTGTAGCCTGCAAATTGTAAACCGCCCAGAGAGAGCTTTAAGCACTGTGACACAGTATATAAGCCACACTCTTTGTTTTACTATGAACAGTCTTAATTATTGTTTAGCACTCTTTTAAAAAAATCCTTTTGTCTCCAACTGCAACACAAGTCATCCCCATTATTCAGGTAGCTGCAGAGTAGAGTATGAATTCTGTTTCTTGTTGCACTCATAACTTAACATGTGTTGGAGAACCTGGAAGTTTCTGCCCTTCTTTTTTTTTGCAGAGATTTGTATCTCACGAGAACCAGTTCCATGTCATATTGGTTAAGAGAACAGGATGTTCCCTGGTACTTTGCTTATGCAAGAGCAATAATAAATAATATGCTTTTCGGAACAAGACTAAAGACACATTGCATGTCACCACATGAAATTATGAGTTTCCTTGATTTTGTTTGCAGTATATCGCTCAAAAATAATATGCCTAGTTCCATGCTAAGGCTCTATTTAAACACAACACAAAATCTGGGAACAACCTGATTTGAGAAGTCGGTCTCAACACGGATGTTCATAATTGTTTTTAGATCAAACCTATATCACATGTAAGGGGAAGAGAATCAGTCCTTTTAAACAGCACTTGGGTAGGTGGAAGGTATGTTCCTAACAGATGTTCGTCCCCTGAAAGGACTAAACCATGTGGAGGGAAGTTGCAACTTCGCAAATGTTGGTGGTCTTCAACTCCGGTCTGTCCTCACTAGACCTGTTGGGAATAGCCATCTGACAACCTCCAGAAGTTTACAAGTTGTCCACTATGGCCTCAATAAAAGGTCCTGGGCTCTTTATACTTCCTTGTTTTCTCTTTCACAGTTTTTTTTTAAACATTTAAATATCTTTCTCATGGAATGGGCCATAACTTCCCCTGCTTGAGGACTGGTATAGTTTCTCCCTGTTCTGGGGTGTACTCAGGGACTGAGATGACTTTGCACATAGCAGGTCCCAAACCACCCTTTATCTACTGTACCTCTGCCATATTTGACTTTTTTTGCCTTTACTGCCTCTGGAGCTGTCGCCAGTGGAATATTGGAGCTTTCCATTAGCAGTCAAGGGAGGGTCTCTATGAGATAATTCTCACTGAAGAGATGGGATCTCCTTTCCACCCCCATCACTATCCTATGGGTCCTTAGCCACCCAGGGACACGAAGATTGCATCTTAAGAATGTATTCGATAAAACTGAAGATGGAAGGCAAGAGCTGATGCAAAACATGAAGAAGGAAAAGAGTGGCTTACATATTTTTACATGACATGAATGTATGGTGCTTTTCAGATCTGAAGAGTGAAAAAATCATGGACAACTGATACAGCAGACCATTTGACAAAATGAAATGTTAGAAACATCTAATAGGAGTGGTACATCTCGCACCTCCTTTTTCATTTTCCCCATGAATGCAAACAGATGTCACATTATTTCTTTCTATTAGTAGCACACGGCTGCCATCATTGGCAAATAAATAAATATTATTATTTTTCCCCTCAGTGCATTGTCTCAATGCATTTTTTTTCCTCTTGAGAGGCCTCCCAGTCCCTTAGGTTCTGATGCATCAGGCAGGAAGGACATCCACACATTGTGATCTTAGCCGCCACCACCCTGTTGATACCTTAAGTCAGTGGCAACACCCATGTGCTCTTATTGTATTTGCTTATTTGATTTGCATCCCGATTCTCTTCCAGAACTAGAACGCAAGGAGATCACAATAAGTTCTTTAAAATAGGTACAAATAAATAGAAAAAACAACCAGCAAGCAATGTTAAAACACAATTCTATAAGTGATAATAGTAGAAAGTAATAACATTAAATGCAATTTTTAAAAGTACACCAGGAATAGTAATAATATATATTTAAACAACAGCACCTACAGTACCTATTAAAATCATTGCCTTGAGCACCCAATCAGCTGTTGAAATACCACATGAGTAGAGAAGTTACAGAAGGACAACAGGAAAAGGGCCAGGCTAGTCTTCTTTGGAAGGGAATTCCACAGCCTGGGAACAGCTCTTCCATCTCTTCACCAAAAGCACGTCTGAAGGCACAATTCTTAATCTGGTACAGAGTAACAGACAGATTGGCAGAAATCCTAAATGATGTAATGTTTGGAGGTAAATCACTGTAGAAATTATCAGTTGCACACTGAACCACACAACTCAGTGTGCAACAGATATGCCGATTTTGTAATTTAAGGCAACTCGCCTTCAACCGTTACACCACTTGGGTTATGCTAATGTGTCCAGGCGAGAGGATTTGGCCATTATCTTTAACTTTTTCTGTATTCTTCATCAATGAGTGCTGAGTAGAGGTGGCTACAAACCAGAAAACTGGTGGTTCACGATGGTTCCTGGCCACCCATGCACCATGAACTGTCACAAACACCCAGAAAAATTAACCAGTTCATGGTTTGTTTTTTTGGGGAGGGTTCATGCCAGGAAGGGGGGTTGGACTGAACCATGAACCAGCCCAATTTGTGGGGTTTTTTTTCCTAGTTCGTAGTTTGGTTCATGCCCATCTCTGGTGTTGAGCCCATACTTCACACACATCATAAACCAGTTGGGGTGGGCAACTGTGGCCCTGCAAGTGCTTTTTGACAGCAATTCACACTATGCCCTCACCATTGGCTATGGCTTTTGGAAATTGGAGTCCAACAACATGTGAAGGGCCACAATTTCCCACACCTGTTACAGAACATATCAGGCATGGCAACTGAACAGTAACTGAGTTCTCTTTTAGTCTTCTTTGGGAATTTATAGGAGAAATACTGTACTGTTTCCACATAGTTGGTATTTACAGAGTGCTTTTCCTTCAAGAATTTCACTTGGCATGTTTTTCCTTAGAAAACTGGGGGAAGTTAAGGCTTAAATGTTGAGCCATGCCATATTTCACTGGGGCCTACGTCTTGCTCCTGGCCTGCAATTTCCACACGCTTTTGATATTGGTTGGGCTAGAATGGGCCTGCTGGAAGTGACAAGATCTAGAAGCTTACCAATTGCTCACTGTGGCCTCAATAAAAGGCCCTGGGCATTTTACATCCTCTCCACACACTCTGTTTTTTCCCCTCATAATTTTTTAAAAACTATTCAGATGTCCCTTGAACGAGATGGAAGATATCTTTCCTTGCTCCAGGATTGGCACAGTTTCTCTCTGTTCCAGCGACACCCCATATTTCAGTGAGTGCTACATCTTGAATCCCATTTGTCTCTTCATTAAAACTCCAATCAATCCTGTCATGTTCACTGTTCTATCACCACCCATAGAGCTGAGTAATTCCTGACAGCAGGTTGACCAACTGCTCACAGGCAGTCTCTGAAAAGCCATCTACTACTCTTTGGCTTCTGCTCTGCTGACATCTGTTGCAGAAAGCAAGTTTACCACACCCATGTGTCAGTGTGCATGCAACCGGTTCCCAGGAGAAAGCCTGTACAGGGAGGGATTGAAGCATTTTGATTCCTATTCCCAGAAATGTATTTATTCATTTTTTTTCCCTATGTGTTAGCCTTAAGGTCAACGAGAAAAACAAACACTGCAATCCAGCATATCAGGCAAAATCCAAAGAAACAAAACAAAACAAAAAGACAAAAAGACAGGTGGCACCTTGAAGACTAATGATTATATTTTAATGTTCGTTTCCATGGGCACATCCACTTAGAGAGCATAGGGAGCAGCGTAGGGAGTTAGGTATGTTTCAACCCTGCAGATTCAAATGGGATTTAGGCACAGAACCAAGGCTAATAAATGCAGTAGAGAAAAGGAGGCCTGAGATTGCTTCTCAAGTCCCATGAAGGTACCAAGATTACTGACAGAGCAAATGTATTCATGCAGAAGGTCTTATATACAAACATCAACATCAAGTAATCCTGAGAATGATTCTCATTTAAAACATGGAAGCCAATCCTGTTAGTCTCTTGTATATAATACTGAATTCTATAGATTAGTGGCCTGGCATGCTCTAAGACATTTCCCTATGGATATTTATTTGTTATGCTTATATCTCACCATTTAGTCAGTAATTCCAAGGTGCAACTTTCCTCTCTGTAGCATCCTCAACAACAACCCTGTCACGTAGGCCCAGCTAAGAGCAAAGGACTTATCCAAGTCATTTGTTTATGGCTCAGTGGAGACCAAGCCTAATCACTACCTCCCCCTGACTTTCATTTTGCCAAATTTTGGGCAGTGATTTTTGGGCAGGTAGCTGCATCCCTTACAATGAGTCACTTGAAGTGAGCAATGTGTTTGATATCTTAAGAGGGAGCCAACAATGTGCAAATAGGACTCCTCAATATGAACAGTGACTAAGGCTAATCAGGTGGAGAAGGTCTAGAAAGCAGCAGAAAGTGTAGTGTTTGGTGCATGACAGGTTTGAATGGCTCCTTTCACACATTTAGTCAGCACATGAAGAAATGAGAAGTTTTAATAATTTCGAAGTTGATACTTCACCCAGGTCCATTCAAAAATGTCCTCATCCACATTGTGTCCCCACTCTTCTACTGCTTGATCAGTCCATAAAATGAATGTTATAAATGTAACACTGAGGTGGAGAACTTTTGGTCATCTGGAAGTTTTGTCCTTCATCTCCTAGAGGCCCCAACCAGAATAGCCCATGGTAAGGGGTTTGTGGAAGCTGGAGCACAGAACACCTGAGCCAAAATCCTGTGAAGGAAAACTGTATGGCGAGGGAGATCACACTGACAAATGCTCTGGAGTTGGGATGGACAGATTTATATTAGTTTCCATTGACAGCATAAAATAAATGTCAACGCAAATCAGCTCAGCTTTTTAATCCCCCAATCTGTACTTTTTTCTCTACTTTTTCTTCAATTGAGTACATACACATCAGTTCAAGCAATGTGGTCTCACAAGCCCATGCAGCTTATGGCTGAACGGGTGACCAGAAAGTGGATCTCCCAGCTTCCTAGTTCAAGGTGGAAAGCAAAGGTGCACTCACGGGGTGCCAGTTCCCCTCAACCAAGCATCCTTTGTCTCTCCTTTGTGCCCTAATATACTGGGAAATGTAGGAGACCAGGAGGGGGGGAGGGAGGGAGCAGGAAGAAGAGGATATTGGCAATTAGCCCTTGTTTATAAGACCAATTGATGGAAGTCCATTTGCTTTAGCTGTTCAGACAGGAGCTAGAGAGAAGGAAATTGGCAGCCAGACCTTGTTTGTAACTTGTTAAGGAAGTTTTACTGTAGCTGTGCATCCTGCAAATCTGGATGGCTACAGCAGAGCTGCCTTAACAAGCTTCAAGCAACACCTCATTGCCAAATTCCTCTCTTTACTGACTCCTGCGTGTTGGCTAAAGCAAATTCACCCAAGGAACCCTGACTTCCGGGGTGTGAATTCACAGTAGACGACTTGCATTTTTCCCCTGGTGTAGTTGCAGCCTGAGTTAAGGACAATTGTGTAAGTGATTTTCCTCCTTTGCTTTCTCTCTGTAATTTGACCTAGTATGTACTGTAACTGATTGCTCAGTTGGACGATGCAGGGCTGTGCAACAGAAAGCCCTCTATGGGCTGAAGGTTCCTCATCCATGGCTGACTGAATAGGGACTATGAACAACTCTGTGTCTTGCACTTTCTTCTAGCATTGTTGGATTAGTGGTACAGGGTTACCACTTTGTTCCCTTCGCAGGGCTGTCTGTGTTTTCAACAGTTCTGTAGCACATAGAACGAGATTGGGACAGTTTCTTGCAGCCCAGAGAAAAAGCAATAGGAGACTTTGGTTTGAGAAATGTATTGAATGATACATTGCTGCTCAGTCTGAATTCCTGCTAGGAAAAATAACAGTGTGATGTGAGACATCGGAACCTTAAGCAGAGGTACTAACACTTCCGGTACAGTTAATCTGATGAGGACAAGATCTCTTGTTTAAATCCTTACCTCATGTTACAGTTGATCTGCGCTGCTCAATCCTGGCACTCGGCCAGCCTCCAGCTTGCTCTTCAATCTTCCTGGAAAAAAGAAAGAGACAACAATAAACTTGTATGCATTAATACTGTTACAGCAGGTAAGCTGGCAGATCATCATTAAAACTTATCAGATATATCCATTTGATTCCAACACTGTCAGGCTGTAAATTCATTCTGGAGGTAAAGCATGTGCCTGCTGGGATATGCCTGAAGGGGTTCTGGGAATTAAGCCTGCTCTCAAAAACTATTCCAGTTATTTCTGTGACTCAGCTGCTGAAATCAGGATCTTTTTGTGGTCACATGGTGGCATGCTGATTCAGTCTCTGCTCAGGCAGCACACGGGATACAGGAAAGAGCCACCTCACCAGAGAAAAAGCCACTTTCTCCATTGGCATTGAAAGGAAATAATGTGTGGTTAGTGATTTAAAACAACAGCTCTGTATATTGGCAAGAACATTCAGGTGACATAGATGAACGTTATGATGGTTCTTCCAGAGCAGGAAATAAGAAGAAATAAACTATTCTCGTATTCCAAATTACCAAAAGGTTTGGGACCCCATCTGTCTTTTTTCTTGTCTGTTGGGATGCAGAGAGAGGCAGAGCTCCAAAGAAGGGCTGCTATGCTGAACTGTGGAGCATTCTTATATTCTGCTCCTGTTCCTTCTGAAACTTCCTCTGAAGAATATGTGCAGGCTTTATAAAAAGAAGACAACTTAACAACATGAAGCCCACCAGCTTCGTGAGACACCCAGGACTCCAAATCACCAAAAAAAAAAAAAAAAACCACAAACAAAAAACCCACACACTCCAACTTTATTTTTTAATACTGTTACTGAACTAAAAATCACCTTGTCATCTCTATGGGGAAATATTTCCTTATTTTTAGTGGGTCCTCCTGAACCCTCTGGCCCTCCACACCTTTTTTTAAAAAAAATACTGAACACTAGAGGGAGCTGGTAGCTTTTCACATTCTACCAAATTGTAAAGAAAATGGACAAAGGGGGTGGGTCTTCAAAGTCTTGGGATGAGCATGTACAGCCCTGGTGCCCTGGAGGATGACCAGCTCAAGGGACAAACTTCATCTAATGCACCAACACAACCAGGTTCTGATATGTGAACCCCAATACATGTAATAAGTAGCCTGTCCCAAGGAGAGGTAATGAACAGATAAATAGCCAGGTAGATC
Organism: Pogona vitticeps; assembly: GCF_051106095.1. Taxonomy (NCBI): domain Eukaryota; kingdom Metazoa; phylum Chordata; class Lepidosauria; order Squamata; family Agamidae; genus Pogona; species Pogona vitticeps. Next base: position 73,198,991 of record NC_135786.1, on the reverse strand, counting down.
CAAATAGTTTTCCTTTTCTTGTATTTTTGCTGATATATGGATTATTGGATTCACTTTTTCCTATTTCTTCTCCTTTTGACACCCCAGATGACTAACTTGTTGGACTGGTAAACTAGAATTTTTCCTGTGTTACTATTGGGGCAGCGCTATGGAGACAGAACAGGCTGGCCATTTTCTCCAGAATAAGATGCCCATGTGGCACAGAGAGGGAAGTAACTAGATCTTACTGCCAGATGCTTTGGTTCAAGCCTGGAAGCAGGGGCATGCCATGACGAGAACAGGGAGCAGTTCACCACAAAAATGGTTTTGAGGGAATGCCTCCATGAATGTGGACCACAAGCTGCTGTTGCTGCAGGCAGTTCATTGCCTACCTGTTAAGTCTCTCCTGTTCTTCCAAGTTTGCTGCTTCACAAATACTCTTTCTGGAAATGCTCACAAGCTAGAAAAAAAATCCATTTATTCATTGTGAAAGAATAAAGCATGTCTTTTGAGGAAAAAATGCACATGTGTGTGTACATGTGTGCGTGCACATGTTGTTATAGATTCTGGAGATGGTGTGACTCAACCTTGTCCAGTCAATGAAGGCTTCTTTGTTTCATCTCTCTCTCTCTCTCTCTCTCTCTCTCTCTCTCTCTCTCTCTCTCTCTCTCTCTCTCTGTGTGTGTGTGTGTGTGTGTGAGAGAGAGAGAGAGAGAGAGAGAGAGAAAGAGAAAGAGAGAGAGAGACCCATCTTCAGATCTTTGACGCAATTTTAATTAGAATCAAAATTATCTACTTTGCCCCATTTTACATCCACCCTTTCTCTAAGGAGCTCAGGATGCTATATGTGGTTCTGCCACCACTACTACCACCATGTGATATAGGTTTAGCTGAGAAGTAGTGAATAGTCCAAAAGGTATTGGAGAATGTGAATCTTATCGATCATATTACACTTACCAGACTGATTGGTTGGTTGGTTGGTTGGTTGGTTGGTTGGTTGTACTGTGCTATTAGTGCAAAAGCACTGTAGCATTCAGCCCTGCCCTCACCTGTCCATTACAGCTGGGCAGTGGAACATCAGCCAATGAGGGGGTGGAAGGTGGTGCAGAAGGGGGAGGAGCTGGAATATATAAGGGGGTGTATGATGTAAAGAGGCAGATTAGAGAGAGATTTTGAGAGAGTTAGTGATGAGTGTGTCTATGGGCCTGTGAGCCAAACAGTCAGTGAGGGAAGAGTCTGTGTGTGTCAGTGAGTGAGAGACCTTGATTAACATTTTGTAATTTACTTACTTTATTTTGTTAAACCAATAAACAAATTTTTGTTTTGAAACAACACTTGTCTTTTTGAATATTGGATAAGATTGGTGGCAGCAACTGAAGAAGAATAGTGAGCACTCCTGGAGGCCTGAGTTGGTAGAGCTTCAGCATGCTCACTAGAAGCACTAATCTGGGAGGTTTAACCAATAGAATCCAACCACATTCAAAGCATTCACAGTGTTAAAAAAATCCTGATACTGTAGTGCAAAAACAATTTGCAAATGTAACAGGACATGAAATTAGAAATCTCTTTCTCTCTCCCTCTCCCTCTCTCTCCCCCTCTTTCAACCTGGCCTCTCTAAAATGACTCCAATCATTTTAAAGGTAATATTCAGCAAACATAATCTGTGGGCCCACAGGAAAATCTCACACTAGCCACAGTGTCAAAATCACTATTTCCCCACTGTTCTTTCAGAAAGGCAAATAGCTACTCTGCTGTGCCATCTCAAAGGACTCTATGGTGCAGAACCATGTTCTATTGTCTTTATGACACCATTGGTTTCTGGAAAGTGGTTTCTGGTACTGATCCTGGAAATCTTCATCTCATTTACCTGGTTCTACTCTACTTGAACTTGTCTAATAATTCTTTTCATCACTAACAATGCATTTACTTACACTATAACCCTGTGACAGCTGTCCTCTATCTCAGTGGTTCTTAACCTTTTTGCAAGAAACGCCCCCTTGAGCCATTGAGGAAGTTATCATCGCCCCCCTCCCCGCGGTGACGATTTCTTTCTTTCTTTCTTTCTTTCTTTCTTTCTTTCTTTCTTTCTTTCTTTCTTTCTTTCTTTATTTATTTATTTATTTATTTATTTATTTATTTATTTATTTATTTATTTATTTATTTATTTATTTATTTATTTAAGACAGTTAAATCCAATGACCCCTGAAAACAAAATAAAATTCCAAGAAAATGAAATGCCCCCCAAAAAGTAACATTTAATGATTTAGTTGCAAGTGAATTTTAAGACGCAAAAAGAAATATAAAAAGGGCATAAAAACAAATGCAGGAACTAAAAATTTCAAGATAAAAAGTCTGAAACTAAATTAAAATTGGATGAAAATATGTATTCATGCACACTGTAAAAAGGCTGCAGCCATCTTCACAGGTTTGGCTTGCTCCAGCGCCCCCCTACGGCCCCCTTCTGCTCAAGCGCCCCCACGCCGCCCCTTTTCGTTCTACCGCCCCCCCCAAAAAATGAAATCGCCCACTGGGGGGCATTATCGCCCACGTTAAGAACCACTGCTCTATCTGGTCCTTCGCAATGTGATGGATTCCAATTCCCATCATTCCCAGCCAGCACAGGTCCACCTTGGCTAGGCTTTTACGTAAGAGAAGAACAATCTCTGAAGCATCTGCTCATCTTATGTGCCTCACAGCATTTGTCTAAAACTACTGAGTAACTTGATATGGAGACTTGGCATGAGTTTCAGTCAATACATTAATTAAGCCCGGATCACTGCCCAGAAACCTGAAGGAAAAAAAAAACAATTAGAGGCACCAATGGCGGCACTATTGAATTCAAAGAGCAATAATGATCCAAATCAGACAGAGTTATTCCAAATTATCCCTGTTTAAAAGACCCTGGAAGAAAGGGAGCACGCTCAGCCCGTTGTGTAAACACAAATCTGTCAGAAACAATTGCATATAAATACAATACAGAAATGATGATATTTCAAGTGCTCTGGAGTCTTATTTTTTAAAAAAGCCACAAGTAGTGGAGAATTTTAGACATGCAGAAAAAAAAACACGGTGCCTGGGAAAATTAGGGGATTTCCATTCCTTCCTGTTGAAAAATGTGACTGCTTTAAACTTCAGAAAGGAAAAAGTCCTTGAAAGGCAAAAGATTTCAAGCCTCCTGAACCAGGCAGTCTTTCATTATTAAAGGTACTGATAAATGTATCTGGAAAAACAGGGAGGTCTCTATGCAAATATTAACCACACATTAATTATTAAACCAGCTAGTAAATGGAAACCCTGTTAACCCAAGCACGAGAGAGAGAGAGAGAGAGAGAGAGAGAGAGAGAGAGGGAGGGAGGGAGGGAGGGAGGGAGGAGTTTTTAAAATGTCCACTGTTAAGCTATCTTGAGGAAACTCCCCTGAGGGGGAAAAATAGATACTATAGATATAGATGTATTGACCTTCAAAACTTAAGGAGACATTGGCAAAACCTTAATGTAAACAAGACTTGACAACTATGAGCTCTACCGAAATTTAGAGTGAGATGGAATGGGATAAGGACATTCTCTCTCTCTTTTTTTGTTGTTCAGGATCCAAGTCTATCTTTATTTTCATCCTCGCCTCACATTGCCTGCATCATGACAGATCTGAATCTCTCTCATGTCCTGTAAATCACTTGCAAGGCAGCACCAGAGTTTGAAATGTTGTCTTGCTTTCTAATTGTCGTACCTCCCTCTGCTTTGGCAGTGTAAGCTTAGGAAAAGCATAGGCAAGCCAGTTCCGATGTGCAGTCAAGGAAAGGGCAGGATTCTAACACTGTTTCCCTTTACAGAGGCTTGTGTCATTTTTCAGATTAGCCCTGTTGCTCTGTCATAGCAGTCACTTGTCCTGAAAACAAGAATCAAATGTATCTGAAGTTCGGAAACTCAAACTGGTAATGGTCTCCAAATATTGAATACTACAAAGAACAACATTGCTTCTTACCCAACCGTACTTTTACCAAATGCCATCCTTTCTTAAAACCTCCACCACCAAACTCAGTTGCTCAGAGTAATGTCCCATTTCCTGTTTCAAGTTACTTATGGCAAGTTCATCTTGTACTGGTTACCATGGAAACTTCTGCAAGCATCTGGACTTAACCTCTATACATCCTAACACTTGAATTTTATCACATCTTATGATAACCTGATGCCATTTTCCGTGCTAAGAAACAGCAGGCAGTCCCACTATTCGCAATATTGCATTCTGATCATTTCTTCAAAAGTGGAGTGGGCAGTTGTGGCCCACCAGATGTTTTTGACCTGCAGTTCCCACCAGACATAGTGAACTGTGTGTAGAGTGGGGTGTGTGCGTGCTGCTTTTAGGAGTAGCAGTCTGAAAATGTAAAATAACAGGTTACTGAATATTCTAATATTTATATGTCCACTGAGTTAGGAGGAGCTACGCCATTCTCTCCTTTGAAAAGTTAAGCAATTGCAGTTATTATGATATAAATGACACCTTTTGGCTAGATAAGACATTTTTTCACCTTAAATTTCCATCCATCATGGAATGGGCAAAGCCAAGTCATGTAAATTTACATAAATGACTCATAAGGGTTGAACATCCAAAAGAAAAAGAACATTTTCTCCTTCCTAGCTAGGAAAACATTTCATACATTGTGTGTTTCTCCCTTTTGGTCTTCGCTACTCTTGTTCTGCATAGGTGTTATTAATCCTTGCAATACTTTCTTTAAGAATATACTCTTGCAAGTTGATACAAGAAACTGAAGATACAATATTTATGAGTGAGACAGCATATAATGTAAACATGCACACACATGATACACACACACTCCTGATCCTATGTAGACTCTGGCATGTCTGATCATCTCATGATGGTTTAGGTATCTGGCTGCACAGTCAGAAGTTGAGAGAATTCAATTCCCGAGTGTGTCTCCAGGGAGAAGAGTCAGCCTGTAAAGCCCTGGGCAAGCTGCACAGCCCCATGGTGCTCCCAGAGAAGGGAATAGAAAGCCATTTCAGAGTAGTCACTATCAAAGAAACCTTGAAAAGGGCCAGCATAAGATGGAATCGACCCGAGGCATGCAATTATTACTATTACTATTACTATTACTATTACTATTACTATTACTATTACTATTACTATTATTATTATTATTATTATTATTATTATTATTATTATTATTATTATTATTATTATTATTATTATTATTATTATTATTATTATTATTATTATTATTATTAATCTCATTTAAATAAGTGTATTATTGCATCCCCCTACATATCTATTTACTCTATATATCTATTCAGAAATAATTCCCACTGAGTAGAGTGAAAATCAAGTTGCTCCCAGATAAATCTACTGTATATTGAATTGTGGCCTCTGCGTACCTAATTCTGTACCACACTGAATGCCTGGGATCCTGCCACCAAGATAACAATTTAACTTTTTGAAATGAAGGAAACCCACCAAAGTCTAGGGTGATCTTGAAACTGAACTAAGCATTCCACTGCAAAGAGAGTTGTGTGAATGCAGCCAGTGTTTCTCAGCTGCAAACCACAGACACACTCCACCAATGGAGACAGGGCATGGCACAGTCTCCAATGTTACATCTCCTCCTGAATACTTAACGTGCTCAAGAGACATCCATTCAAAATCCTATCTTAGTGAAAAGAATAATGTATTTGGAGTCACAAGAATGTGATTTGCAAATACAAACCCATCACGTATCACACCACCATGTCTTCTTCTCGGTTTTCTTTCATACACCCAACCTGCACAGACATCTCTACTATGAGTGTGAGCTGTCACTTGGCAACATTTGTGTGTTGCTAAACTCTATTTCAACTTTGACATTCAGCTCTTGCAAAGTGATTCACTGATGGCCACAAGGCTTCTACAACTAGAGAACTGCTGGAAGCAAACTTCCAAGACAGAAAAGAAAGCACAGTGGGTACCACAATACATTTCTCTCCAATTCTTGAGAAGTAAGAGTGTAGTCCAAAGTCTACTGAAATAGCATCAACAAATTCCCATGAAAGACACACTGTTCTTTTTCACCCATGATTGATTGTAAGAAGCACTAAGTGGACATAAGATTCATATTAAAGCATGGCCCTTGAGATGCCTTAGCTTACAACTCCCACTGGACTCATTCAGTCCAAGGGTTACCGACTGTGCGGCTGGCAGACCAAGCACTTAGAAGCCAAAGTTTTCTTCTCTGTGTATTATGGGAATGTCCAGTGGCTTAGCTATGTTGGACTGTTGGAGCAGAAACAAATCTGATGGCACCGTAATAATTATATGGCATCAAGACCATTCTGACTTTTGACAGTCCTTTCCAAGGTTTCTTTGGTGTACAGTACTCAGAAGGGGGTTCCTATTCCCTTCTTCTGGGTAAAACATGAGACTATTCAGCTTGCCCAAAGGCAACACAGACTGGCTCTTCTCTTGGAAGGCAGAGGGAGGAATTGAACTCCCAGACTCTGGCTCTGCAAGCCAGGTACCCAGCTCACTGAATTGACATAGGCTTCTGTGGAATTCTAGTTAAATTCTTCGTATGCACAGAGGGTAGCCTCATACTGTGGATCTGAAGAAGTGGGCTATGGGCCGTACACATTTGAAACACACACACACACACACACACACACACACACAGAGAGAGAGAGAGAGAGAGAGAGAGAGAGAGAAGGAGAGAGAGAGAGAGAGCAAGGAGTCTTGTGGCAACTGAAAAACTAATATTTATTTTATTATTTTATTTATTTTATTTATATCCCGCCTATCTGGTCGTGTCAGGACCACTCTAGGTGGCTAACAACATTAAAATCATACAATAGATATACACATAAAACAATTTTACATGAGAAAGATATTAAACAGAATAGGAAAACTGAGGAGAGGGAAAAAAGGGGTGTCATAATATATGTATTTTTAGTTGCCACAAGACTCCTTGCTGTATATTACAGGGTTGTTTATTATCTTTGTGCATTACTGCAGATTTCTATCAATAGGAGTATCATTGATAGTTGTCCTGGTTGAGGCAACACCTGGCCAGATGTCCCTAACTTAAAAAGCCCCTCCCCCTGCTGTATGTTTCCATAAGAACCAATTGTTATATCATTTTCAACTACAGAAATACTTGTCCTCTAGGTGTCATTCATGTGTAAACAGATAGCAGAAGAAAACTCCATGAGTCAAACAATGCATGGCATTAAGTATGTAGTGTGAAGCTCTGTGTTTACTAAGAGTATTGTTAACTTCGGTCCTTCCCTCCTGCATTACAGTCTGGACAAATCCTGTAGCATCTGTCATTTGACCATTAGGACCAGACCTGGTTTTCAACAAACAAACAAACATGTCCCTGTCCGTGGGAGGACAACATCTGTTAGGATCCCAGTGGGGGAGGGAAAGATTTACATTTTCCCCATGTATTGTGATTCTAATCTGGATCAGGCCTCTGCAAAGTTCATATGGACTTACATACCATATATTTAATGTAATGTAATGGGTGCTGTCTCGATCTCTAGACTTTGGTTGAGCAGAATATTTAAGCTGTATTCCACCCTGTTGATTTCCAAAAAAAAAGCAAAAATTACAAAATATTAAGCAGAATCCTCTGACTCCCGTGAAAAACTAAACCTAGCGAAACACTGAGCTTTTGAAATCCCTCACTCCTTCTCCAGGTCTCCACATCTTTTTAAACAAGCCCATGAGAACTTCAAAAGGGGTCTTTTATGTTGTAGCACTGCAGCTTTGAAACAATTCCAACTCTGGATAGAACTATTTTCCAGATACAATTCCTCAGAATACCCTTGCCAGAATGGGAGCTGGTGAATTCTTAGAACCGGCCACCTACGCCCACCCTTATGAAGACATCATCCAGAATCCTCACATTCACCCTGCTTTTCATTCAGCACCAGGTGAAGAAGACCTTTTTATTCATCCGGTCCCCTAGTGTCACCTTCCAGACTCCTATAGATTTGTTTTACTCAGATTTTGCTGCTGCTATTTGAAACATCTCCTTTGTTTTAGGTGTTTTAAAATGTTTTGCCATAAGCTGCTCTGGGTGTTTTTATGTTGTTGGGATGTATTTATTAATTTTTTAATTGAAAACATTTCTATCCCACCTTTCTCCTTAAAAGGACCCTAGGCGGCTTACATAAAAAGACAATATTTAGAAGTGAAAAACAGTAAGCATAAAAATATTTTAAAAGAATGAAACATGTATTATATTAAGAATGGTAAATAAAATCAATACTAAAAACACATTTAAAAACAACAGAGCAGAACAATCCACTTTGAAAAGCCCTTACAGAGTACCAGTGACTAAGGAAACGTCTGCCTGAAGAGAAAGCTTCTTTTGCCTGCTTGCGGAAGGACAGCAAAAGCCTGGCTTCCTGTGGGAGGCAGTTCCAGATTCTGGGAGCAGTGACAGGGAAGGCCCTCTCCCATGTCCCCACCAAGCGCTCCTGTGAGGGGGGGGGGTGGCACTGAGAGAAAGGTCTCCTTTGATTATCTCAACGCCAGGGCAGGCTCATAGAGGGAGATGCGGTCTTTTGAATAGCTTGGACCCAAGCCATTTGAGGCTTTATAGTTTAAAACCAGCCCTTTGAATTGTGCCCGGAAACAGATTGGCAGCCAGTGGAACTGTTGCAAAAGGGGAGTTATATGCTCCCTGTTAGCAGCCCGACTTAAAAATCTTGCTGTAGCATTTTGGACCCACAGGAGTTTCTGAACACTTTCCAAAAGGCAGTCCCACAGACAACACATTACAGTAATCCAGCTGAGATGTAACTCTGTGCCACTGTGGTCACATCAGACCTCTCAAGAAATGGGTGCAGCTGGTGCAGTAGTTTTAACTGTGCAGATGCACTCCTGGCCACTGCCAAAACCTGGGCATCCAGGCTCAGAGATGAATCCAGGAGCACCTCCAAACTGTGCACCTGTGTTTGCAGAGGGAGTATAACCCTATCCAGCACAGGCTGCAACCCTATTCCTGTGTGATATTAATACTAAGTTTCTCTCTCACACACTTGTGCATACTTATCTTGATTAGGCTGCCCAAAGCTACCTACAAGTATAGATAAGTGTTGTCTCTCTCTTATCTGCAGGCTTGTAACAAGTAGAAACATGTCCTTTAGCTATGTGTTTTGCAGGAGTTGCCAGCATGTGGAGTAAACATAGGGTCAGTATAGAACGGTCATGTTATTATGCAGACCACTTGGTGAGACAAGCTTTTTTCCTAAATGCATTCTCTAGAGAGCAACAAAGACAGCAATAGTTGGTTTTATACTGTTTGTTTGGACTTACCAGGACTATCCAGTTTCTTAACAGCAGGGATCATAATCGGGAATTGTGTGCTTTAGGGGAATGATGGAGCTCGTAGCTGTGTTTCTTCTGGTGAAAAACTGTATACAGCCTTTTTGTATACAGTCTTTTGAATTTGCTACCTCATAAATTCCTACTCCACAGAACAGACACTTTGTTGGATCCATGATCTGTTATGTAACTGGAAAGCAGTGAAACGGATGGCACAATGGGATGAGTGATGATGGTAGAACATTTACAGGGAACTGAGGGTCATACTAGACAACCAGCTTAACTAATATTGAGAAGTGGTGCTCCCTGAAGAGTCTCTATCTTTCTCATAGCCCAGACCTCTGTATCTTGCATTTCTGCTTTGTTTTGTGATTGGTCACTGGAAAATAATCACTGGCGGTTTGTGGCCGCTGGTTTGTTGGAAAAAAACCTGTCCTTATGATTATTCCGACAGCTCACATTCCTGATACGCATACATTTGACTTTCCTGGCATCTTTGCTTGATAATGAACTCTTTGTCTGCCTCAGATTGAGACCCGCACTTGACTAAACAGGTGACCTCGTAGAACTTTATCTGTTGTGTGACCCCCAACTTGGTATCTTGGGCTCTGTTGTTTGGCTGCTGCTTATCGGTGTTGTTTGTTATCTTTATTTGTGCCTTGACCTTGGCTCATATTGCTGGACTCAGCTATGGTATGCGGTGTTTGATTGCTATGTAATTCTTGATAGGGCTTTTCCAGGGTAATTTGGGGTGGGGGCGGGGTTATCTTCTGTTGTGCTTGGCACTTGCTGTCTGCAGCCAGGACAGCCAGTCTCATATCTCCGAGGAAAATGTGTTGAGAGAGGGGGGGAAACAGGCTAGTTCTAGGAACACGCATTTTCCGTAATGTTTAGTTTACACACATCTATCTATACACCTAAAAATGTATTTAAAATAACAATGTGCACTGATTCTGTACTATGTAATTTCAAGGAGCTTTTCTAAGTAATATGAAGATTCATACACTTCTGACCACTTCCTTCCCCTGCCAAAGTGAGGCAGAAGAGCTACAGGAGGCCCATGATGTAAAACACTTGTGGATAAAATTGCACAGGTGTACTCTGACCTAGATTCTGGTTGGGCAGCAACCATATTAAAAGTATTTATTGTTCTTGTTTTCCAACCTGCAGAACACCTTTCAGTCTGTTCACCTGGAGGACATAGAGAGAGAGAGAGAGAGATGGAGACCCAATATCTGTATGCTTGACTCTTACCCTACCTTACTGAGTGGGCCAGCTCCACTGGACAGTAGGGGCCATTCATGTTTCATTAACCTTGAAATCCTACACATATCTATCAAGACACATCTGCTCTTCCCTTGGAGAACACAGACAGACTCACATATGAGGTTTCAGCCTCAGTGGACACTTCTTTTCCCATCAGTAGTTCAATAATGACAGATTGTACAAATATTCAGAATATATTTTTACTTTTCTACTTTTAATGATTAATTAACATCCTCCCTCATTTCTATGCTCAGTTCAAAGTTCATGTACTGGCTCATATATTTCACACCCTGTGGACCTCTCGGGTACTTTTCCTGAAAGTAATTCTGGGACATGGATTTCAATTCATATGAGAGGTTCTGTGCTATGGTTCCTTCCAGTGTGGCGTATGGCAGATTAGTTATAGAGACAGGAATTTTTCGCTTGTGGTACTGATATTATGGAATACTTTCCTGCTTTTATCTTTGTGTTCTTTTTAGCATCCTATGAAAACGCAGACATTTCCATTTCCTTTTCTTAAGTGAATGTGATTTCTCTTTATCACTGATTCTTTTCCCATTGACAGTCTGGTGATGGGGGTTTATTGTGTGTGTGTGTGCGTGCGTGTGCGTGTGTGTGTGTGTGTGCACGCGTGCGTGCGTGCGTGCGTGCGTTTATCAAACTGTTGTTTTTGTTTTATATTGTAATTTTTATTATTATTTTATTATTCTTTTGGGAATGAACACATTAGTCTGACACTTTACACCAGGCAAAATAATGTTTTAAATAATAAAATTCCTTTCCTTTCCTTTTTGTTGTAAGCCCCACTAAAATTGATACCTTCAGATCTGATTATCAGACTGTATAGAGGTTCTGAGGAAGTCTTACTACTTGGGAAAAGAAATTCCTGTTTCAACACACATAAGAACATAAGAAGAACCCTGACGGACCAGCTCAAGGGCCCATCTAGTCCAGTTTCCTGTATCTCGCAGTGGCCCCACTGCCTGCATCTGGCATTTTGGGGTAACTTCCTTCTAAGCCTAGAGATTATACATCCCCATCATGGCCTGTAACCTGCGATGACAACATTTACATAACAACATCTGGAAGAAAAGTGTGCACTAATACAGATGACAAACAATCATGTGATAGGAACAAGGGGTTAGAAATGTACCCAGCTTGCTGGGGGGGCAATGTGTAGCCTGTATAATTAAAAATTGTAAACCGCCCGGAGAGTGCTTGTAGCGCTATGGGGCGGTATATAAGTCCAATAAATAAATAAATAAATAAATAAATAAATAAATAAATAAATAAATAAATAAATAAATAAATAAATAAATAAATAAATAAATAAATACTTTTACTTTTTTAAAACAGCAACTCACAAAATCTCAGTTTCTGTTCAAGGAAGCAACTTTTCAGGGCTGTGAATAGAACCCCCTGATATAATGATGCTTGGTAGCAATAACATTCATATGATGTGACCAATCCAGGAATATGGAAAAATCTGGATGACAAACCGCAAAGGGCTCCAAGCTACATTTCTTCTGTATTGACTAATCACTCACAATTGGTTTAACTAGTCCGGAGCAAATCTCAAAGCAAACAAACCTACAGACATGTAAATAGTAGAACCGTTCTTTCTTCTGTGATTGGGCTAATTTTTTTCCCTCACAGAACTGAGCAAACACACATTTGAAAAATGCTTAGTTCCTGTTCCAAGGAAGTGTGTTAGGGAGACATCAATGGCAGCCAATAGATGCCACTCCTAAATGATTTTTCTGTAGTATGTGAGTGACTTAAAACACCAGAACTTTTTCAGACCTCCCCCAGGACAGGAAATGGCTTTCAAACAGTCCTGCAAATGATTCATCTGTCTTCACCTTGTGTGGGCTTGCAAGAGCTAGTTTTGGCTGAATCACCACACACATCTAAACTGTGCAATTTTGGAAAGCTGAAGACCTTATCTAGTCTCACCCAGTAAGTGTCTTCAGGTATCTGCTACTAGCTATTATATGATCACATTGACTGGGCAATTTAGCAGAAAAGTGAAGTGGCCAATTTCCACAGAGTTTTTGCACTTCAGAAAAAGATAGTATACACTAGACAGGCTGGTCACTTTGTTTGTAAGGAATGTTTATTTAGTTGAGATGTTTATTTAGCAAAGAAGGTTAAGAGGCAGTTTCTTGCTTAAATGGCAAAGAAAAGAAAAATCAGTCTAAAGATTATTCCTGAACACTCTGTTTTATAATGTGAATGTTTAGACAACACTATTTATCTGTTGGGTGGCAACGCTTGGTTTTGGCATTGTATTGTCAACAGGTACCACCTAGATGTTCTATAAATAGAGGGCATCCAATAGAGATCTAAAAATTGGGGGGTGGGTGGAGGGAGAGGGAGATAAGAACCGAAGTTTCCTTACTCCTGTCATTGGTAATCTCCTGCATATATTAAGGCTGTAATTAACATTGAGTGCCAAAAAAAAAAAACCCAACCCAAAAATGTTTTGCACCTCAATTTATTGTAAATATTAATAACTCTATGACATAAGTCATCATGCCTCATGAAAAGAACAAGCAGTATCCTGCACCATGTCTCAAAACAGCCACTATTTCCAAATCTGTGGGAGGCAACAAAAATAACCTTTCAAACCAAAGGAACATAGAAACACTCCTCAGTTTCCCAGAACAGTCTGCATGGCTCTTATTCGTGAGGGAGGATTAATCTGAAAAGTGCAAAGAAGAAGAAGAAGCTGTCACTGCCTCCACTGCAGTAAAATCAGACACATCCTCCACAAATTAAAAAGTTCATGCAGATAGCAAGTTGTTATCAAGAGATGTTGTTAAGTAAAATAGCAGCCACCTAAGCTGCAAGAGAGATCCATAGTGGGGCCATACTTGGGGGAATTCAACCCTTCCTTCCTTCCTGTAGTTCTGTCTCAGATCAGGAGAACTACATCATTCTACTGTGGCAAGTACCTGGACTTTTGTCTCTTCCTTCATGGAAAAATGAGAGCTTGTCCCCACTGAAATCATATATATTTTTTGTTTTTCCTTACTTGGGAAAGTGGCATAATGGCTTGGCAGGTTCTAATCCATTTTTCTGTATGTTCTAAAACTTTTAAACTGGAGGAAGGAGGATATTTATTTCATTATGTACAAGTGGGGAAAACTTTAGTCCTCCAGATGCTTTGGATAACATGTTGCACAATCCCTTGCCATTGACCATGAGGGCAGGATATTCAAAACATCTGGAGGACCAAGATGTTTGCTCCTGCCATAATGGTTAACTGTACTAAATAGGAAGTATGGCTCAGCACTGAGATTTTGGAACACTATGTTGGGTTAACCCTGTAAGCCACTGGTCCTCAAGTTTTAGTGTTGTACATCCCATCAAAGAAAAGAACCTAAACTCCATCTGCACAACCAAAGGCCCACTATCTCTTTTTAAGGAAGGAGATTTACCTGATTATAGGCATTCTGATATTCTAATTATCATTTGTGGTATGTTTGTAGGCAAGCAGAACATGGGATGTGGAGCAGTGGGCAGAGCTGCTATTAGCATGTTGAAAGTCACAGATATATTATCTGTAGAAGAGGAGGTGAGTAGGAGATAGAAGCAGAGGGCATGAGTCGTAGGTAACCTCTCAGAAATTGCTCTGAAAACCCTGCAGAGATTACTTCTGTGTGCCACCTGTGGTACGTGTACCAGTGGTTAACAACTACTACCTTAGCCAATGAGAGTGTGGTTTCATAACAACATTAAATCCCACACACTGTTGCTCAGTAATTTCCTGTAGTACTTTTTCAGATACCTTGCTAATTTTGCTTCTATTAGTGCAAATAGCAAGATGTTGAAACTGATGGTCAAATGTAAATTACTCATTGCTCTAACCCCCCAAAGTATTTGGATATTGACACAGTACAATTTTAAAAAGGCAGCTCTTTGCTTTTTATTTTGTGGGTGCTACTTTGACTAAAGTTACTTCCTAATTTTTTTAAAAAAAATCTGGGTTTTTTTGTTTGTTTAAATTAAGCAGCATGAGGCACAGCATGAGCTGGCACATGAAATCATGTACCTTTCTGTGAGGCCACACTGTTGTACCTATAAAAGTTAAGAAACAAGTTACAGTTATATGATGGAAAGGTAGAAGTTATGGCTAGTTCTGTTGAGACAACACCCTAATAGAATGTTGTTCTGCCTTTGTTATTGGAAAGAGGAATTATTTGCAAGGACATAATTACTTGTAACTGGCTGCTTCCGAAGTCTGACAAATAGCCAAACTCTTGGTGTGTGTGGAACAGCAGGTTGGTCTCTCAGGAGCAGAAAGAAGGTTGTACTCCAAAGATATTGACATAAACATCTGTAGGTGTTGCTACAATGTTCATCTTTAAAAAAGAGCTCAGCTCATTCCTCTCTTTCACGTCTGGCGGAAATATGACAAGGCCACCTCCTTAATAATGGAAAGAATGTAATTCAGGTTTGTTCAAGAGGAGTAACTGCATGAGTCCAGCTTTTGTTTTGACTTCACTTCTTCCAACAGGGTTTGCTTTTGACCCTCCCACCTGCTAAGGATCAGGAAAAATGGAAAGGCTACATTTCAGCTTCATTCAATATGCAGGATTAAATAAAATCTAATTTCTCTCTCCTAAAACTGGGTGTATCAGTCTAATAGCAGGAGATACATGAGGAGTTTGTACTGGCCTGCAGCCAAGGGGAAAAAGCCAAGACAGCTGGAAGCTAGAGCAATGTAAAATGTTGTACATAAAGATTTTTCTTTGTGATTAGTTTCATCCACACAAATGTGCATTTGTTACCTACATGTTCAGGGGCTTCTTTCAAAGTTGCACACATGTGCGAATCAAGCTTGAACTTTCTCAGGAAGCAAAAATGATGAAATTGAGCCTGTTCTACTTTGGACACATCATGAGAGGGCAAGATTCATGAGGGGGGGGGGGAGACCTAATAATGCTGGGAAAAGTTGAGCGCAGCTGGAAAAAAGGAAAATTAAATATGAGATGGACTGACTCCACCAAAGAAGCCACAACCTAGAGTTTATGGGACCTGAGCAAGGCTGCTGAGGACAGGACATTTTGGAGGTCATTCACTTATAGGGTCACCACAAGCCAGAGGCAGCTTGACAGCACATAAAAACTGCAGAACTGGGGCCTCTGCTTCTCAAACCAATGTAAGCAGATGTATGAAAACCTGGTTCTTTGTCCAGATAATGCACCAGTGTCTACTGTAATTGTGGATTACCTTCTATCATTATTAGTAATAAATAGATATTGTACAGGAAGCCATTTATTTGTAGCATTACAGAAAGTGGAATATTTTATCTAATGTCTATATCATTTGATACAACAAAAATGAAAACCAGTAGCAGAATAAAAATACAAAGGTGTAAAAAGAGACCTCTTACAAAGCTTAGGAGAATAAAGGTGTCATTCACTTGACCCTGAAAATCTACAACATATGTGAGAGGCAATTTCTCAGTGAAGGGCAGGCCACAAATGAAATGTCCCAATGAAATAACTAGAGATGGGCAGGAATCACAAAAATAGTGGTTCATGGCTACCCATGAACCTTGAACCACCTGATTCTTCATTTTATTTATCTGTATACAGTGGTGCCTTGAGTTGCAAACTTAATTTGTTCCGGGATGATGGTTGTAACTCAAGTTGGTTGTAACTCAAAGCACCATTTCCCATAGGAATAGATTGAAATGTGATTAATCTGTTCCAGGTGTTTTTAAGGTTAAAAAAAAGGGCAGGAAAGGAGGGAGGGAACAATGGGGAAAAGAGGAAAGAAAGAAGGTCATCACAGGACTACATAGACCCCTCAGACAAAGGTTTGTGCTTTGGGGCACAAAACGAGGAGAGGAGAGAGAGAGGGAGAGGGAGAGGGAGAGGGAGAGGGAGAGGGAGGGAGGCAGGATGGCGGGGGAGAGTTTGGAGTCTAAAACAAAAAAAAAAACCCACCAACCCATTCCAGCAGGGACTAAAAATAGGGACTAATGCAAAAGTGGTTAATCCATCCACTACAGGGAGACTTTAAAAAAAAAAAAACCTAAAATGACCTCTAAGGTTACAAAACGGGCAAAAAAGGAGGGAGGGAGGGAGGGAACAATGGGGAAAGGAAGCCTTTTTTCCAGTTGTATCTCAAAGTGCCGGTTGCAAGTCAAAGCAAAATGTTGCGACCGGAGCTGGCTGTAACTCAAATTGGTTGCAAGTCAAGATGTTTGTAAGTTGAGGCACCACTGTATTTGTTTGTTTTATTTATTTAAAATATTTTCACCCCATCTTTTTCCTTGAAAAGGACCCAAGGCTGCTTACAACAGTGAAATACAATATTTAAAGTTGAAAACAATGAGTATATGATGGTGGTTAACATCATTAACAGTCAATATTTAAAGCTAAGAACAGTAAATATACAACTAAAACAACAACAAATACCACTCTGAGAAATGGAAGTAGTACTAAAAATCCAATCAAAGCATTAATGCATAGCAATCCATCTAAAAAAATCACACACAGGTAGCTGGTTACTGAGGGAAGGCTTGCCTGAAGAGAAAGGTCTTTGCCTGCCTATTAGCTGATAGGTGTGGGCTTGCACAGAGACACTGGCCCAGCTCCTGGAGAGGGAGGCCAGGCCTGTCGTCTCTCAAGATGGTGACAGAGGTGGAGGACGAAGAAGAGCAGGCAAGAGGACCAGGTAGGGAGGCAACGAATTCAGTGGGAAGGGGGTGGAGGGCAGGCTGTGGGGGTAGCGTGGGGGAACAGATCAAACAGAACTTTGTTAAATCGTTTTTAAAAGTTCATGGTTCAAGTCAGCTCAGGTTTGTCAGTTTTGATGACAACAAACCAACAAACCAGCAGTTCTTAACAAATTTCCTGTGCCGTTTGGTGCCCATCTCTAGAAATAGTTCCTTTCTTTTTTTCATTGGCTTCCACAGGCTATGGCTAAGATGGCCACTTATAGATGCTCCCAGTAGTACAGAGACCATTCTGCTACTCATTCCCAGAACCCAAAGAGGTAGTGCCTAACCAGCAATCCTCCTGAGTTTGTGTACTTCCCACCAAAGAGGAACTGGCCACTCTAGAGTGAACCTGGGTAGGCACTGAATAATTCCCCATGTCCCGTCTGTATACTGAAGTAAAATGAAAGAACAGGAAAGCACTGGTTCCCATTTTCAACGTGGTCCTCTCTCCTGCACCATTTCAGGCTGCCTGGAATTCCATGCTGAGGGAGAAGAGCAAATAGAAATTAAGCAACTGGGCATGTTTATTTGAGGAGTCATTTCAGGTTTCTGAAAGGCTTAGCAGCACACAGGTGTCTAGAATCCCAGATGCCCCACCAAATTAAATATAGGTGACGTGCCATCACTGCAAAGTAGATGTCTTCCTCTTAGATTTTGTGTGGTCCAGCTGTCCCCTTAGATCAAATGGTGTGAATGGTACTTGCCATGGTCTGGAAAAGACTAGATTTCATTAACAATCTTCCAGTAAGTTACTGCAGAAGCATTTACAAGATAGTTTTACTGTGCAGAAACAGTAGAGGTAGGAACTTTGTGGCACCTTTTTAAAAATTTTTGATCAAGCATGGCTGCTACAAGAGTTGAATTACCATATATAATAATGCCTGTTGTTATTGTTGTTGCTCTAGCAATTTTTTAAAATAATGTGGTGCTTTGATTTCTTCTGGGCTGTTTTAGATTTTTAAGTCAGTCTAGTTCTTTGTTGTCCCTCTCCCTCCCTCCCTCCCTCCCTCCCTCCGTCTTTTTCCCTGTTGCTTTTTGTTCCTGCTGTTGTTCTGATTGCTGTTTTGATTTTTCCAGGTCTTTAGGTGTTTCATTTGCAGAGTTTAAACAACATCAACGTGCTGTTTTGCTTCACTTTGGCACTGCCATCACAAGGGTTAATAGCATCATGTCGAACGGTTTGGTCTTAAAAGCCATTGCCTCTTGTTTCAGTAAAACCTTCTCAAGGATATGATGACATCTATCTCTGGGCCATGGGAAAAGCTTGAGCTAATCATTTGTGTGTGCCAAAATGTGTTTTTGGCAGATTGGCCAGAGAAGATATTTCAAAAGAAAGAAAGAAAAACATGTGCTGCCTTTACCTCCCTAGTCAGCGTTGGCTTTGGATAGCTGAATTTGTCAGTCTAGGAGCACAAAATTATTCTAGAGGTTAGAAGATTCTACTCCCAAGGATCCATTCCTTACAGAAGGGGTTGGTGTCTATGGGTTTCATGGGTTGGTGTTCCCACAAAAACATTACCATTAAAAACAGGTGGGTAACGTTTTCAGCCTCAGTGTGCATATGGGATGCAGATGCTCCCACCTCCCTTCCCTGTTATCCTGATACAGGTAGAGCCTCCCATACTACAACCAGCAGTGGAGAAAGAGCTCTATGTAAGGAAACTGCTGAGGGACAGATCCTTTTCTCCAGTCCTGCTCCCCAGGAATCCTGAGACAGAGCGCTCTTCCCATGCCTCCACGCTGGGCGACAAGGAAAGAGAGTAGGGAGCTTGTAGTTTAGTGGACTACATAAAAAGAGTATTCAAGGCCCTGGGATGGTCCATGAGCTACACGGACCCACGCACCTTCGTACTGACCTGAGCATGCCAATATTGTCTAGTTTCAAAAGCTAAGCAAGCAACTCTGGCAGGAGAGGGTGGTTGGGACTACTAGAGGACACCATCTGTCTCCAAGTAGGGCCAGGAAATTGAACCCTGGAGGGCCACTGCTGCCAATCAGTCAATAATACAGGGCTGGATAGACCATTGATTTGATGCAGTATAAGGAAGTTCCTGTTTTAAAGCATGTATCTTTGTGGCATTGCAAGAGCTCTCCCCAGGCAAACTCACATAACAAGGTCTGCATAGATGTGTAAGATGATGGTTTCCTGCAAAGCTTGGCCTGTGGAGAAGCAGTATCTTTTCTGCATCACAGCTCAACACTACCATGGTGACAGAAAGGGAGGGGCCTCAGATGAAGCCTCTCACATACTGGAGGGACGTTTCAAGGGGCTGTATGACTACCTAGACCAGTGTGACTTCCTCTGCCATAACCCTCCACAGAGCACGTTTTGAGACCATTAGAGGAGGTCTTAAGTGTGGACCAGTGTCTGCATACAGAGGTTGTCCACTCAAGAGGAGATGCTGATTAAACCAGGATTACTTCTCATATGGAAAACCCCTTTCTATATACATTGTACACTTGGGGTGTGAAGCTGGAAGCAGATGTATTTGCAGGGTAAGGGCAGGGTTTGCCCATGCACCCGCCACTGCATGTACTTTTAATGCTCTCTGAATCTTGCTAAATGCACATTGTGTGGTCACTACTATAAACATATTGAGCTTTGTGGAGATCTATGTTAACTCTCCTGCACCACATGTCAGTGCATACTTGAAATTCTAAAAAAAATGCCAAGAAATCTCCTCGATTTGCCAGTATCTGTCTGTGAAGGATTTGACATTGCCCTGTTGCCCCTTAGCACCTTGGGAGTCTTTCACGGCAGGGAAAGGTTTTTCGGCAACCACAGAAAGTCGCCTTTTGGATGAGAACTCAGACACAGTTTATTATTTTGTCAGTTTCCTTGGCAGCAACACATTCTCCTCATGGGGTGTGGTGGGAGGAATAGCCTGCACATCTGCCTGCTCTGTACAAAGTTTGCATTTGAACAGCAAGGCCACACAAATAATATGTAGCCTCTGGCTCTGTTAATAGGGTAGCATCTTGTCCAGCATCGCCTCTTGCCAAGTAAGGCAGATCAACTGTCTGCGTCCAGGGAATTCTTTGGTGTTCTCCTCTCAGCCCCTGCCTTCCAGCTGCATTGTGTTTCCCACAACAATGTTACAAACCAGAAGCAGAGAGGGAGAATCTGTTGCAAGAGAAAGCTAAAGGCATGACAAGGGTAGTTCTTGTTATGTGCCGTCAAGTTGCCTCCAACTTATGGCAAACCTATGAATAAGTGATCTCTGAAATGTTCTGTCTTCAACTACCCTGCTCAGCTCTTGTAAACTTAACCCAGTGAGGGAGTCAGTCCATCTCATGTTGGGTCTTCCTCTTTTCCTGCTGATCCCACTTTTCCCAGCATTGCTGTCTTTTCCAGAGAATCCTGCCTTCTCCTAATGTGCCCAAAGTAAGACAGCCTCAGCTTCAACATTTTTGCCTCCAGAGATAGTTCAGGCTTGATTTGATCTAGGATCTACTTGTTCATCTTTCTGACTGTCCAAGGTATCTGCAAAGCTCTCCTCCAGCACCACATTTCAAACAACTCATTTTTCCCCTGTCAGCTTTCTTTACTATCCAGCTTTCGCACCCATATATGGTTACCGGTGGTACAAGAACGTGGAAGATTTTAGTCCTGTTCTTCAGTGACACATCCATACACTCAATGATCTTTGGTAGGGTGGGGGAATTTCAGGTTCTGCAAAAGAAAATTTCCCCATGGTGGCCTCTGACAAGAAGCAATTAGGCCATGTGCTCACTTGAAGTCAGGGGTGAGGAACCTCAAGCCTTGGGAATGAATCTGGACCATTTTTAAAAACTTTAGTCACTAGAAAGTGCAAATGGACTTTGGAATGAAACTTCTTACATTTTTCTTTCTGTGGGCCCCTTCAAATGTGCCATATGGCCCCCATTGGGAATGGCTGGTCTAGGAGACAAAAAAACAAAAAAACAAAACAAAAAAAAAAAACAGGATGGTTTATAGTTTGTTTCTAAATTTGTTTTTGTAATGCTTTTACCAAACTTTTTTCACATGATCTTATTAATTCTTCTTTAATATTTGCATAATTTACTGTTTTTAGCTTTTTATATTGTGTTTTTAATAGTATGAGCCCCCTTGGGTCCTTTTTTAAGGAGAAAGGCAGAGTAAATAAATAACTAAGTAAATAACTAAGTAACTAAGTAACTAAATAAATAAGTAAATAAATGAATGAATGAATGAATGAATGAATGAATGAATGAATGAATAAATAAATAAATAAATAAATAAATAAATAAATAAATAAATAAATAAATAAATAAATAAATAAATAAATAAATAAATAAATAAATAAATAAATAAATAAATAAATAAATAAATAAATGATAGGAGTGGCTGGAATGGGAGGTGACATAAAGAACTGAGTGCCACAATCTTGCCATCCCCATACATTATTCAGTACTATCTGGAGCCCTCCTCATACATTGGGATAGAAAATGTTTTAAATAAATGCATAATACAGGTTACCCCAATATTATGCATTTTTTTAAAAAAAACATTTGATATCCCATAAATACTTGAGTTGTTTGAGCATTCGGTCCCATCTTGCATAGTCTGGTTTGGGCTGATATTTGGACTTTTAAACTGTATTTTAGGTGTCTTTTCTGTTTGATAGATGAAGCCAACAAGATTCAGGCATGGCAAAAAACAGAAAAGCTTACAATGATCACTTATGCTCCATGTGCAGGCAATCTAAATTACAGCAGTATCACAACAGCTGCTTATTATGGAGAAAATGTGAGATTTTTTTAAAAACTCCCCTGCCCCCTTTCCCTCAAAACAATTTATCCAACATTATTTCTGTCTTAACGGGTAGATTCAGTCATTTAGGCCAGTGGTTCTTAACCTTGGGTTACTCAGGTGTTTTTGAACTGCAACTCCCAGAATCCCCAGCCAGCACAGCTGGTGGTGAAGGCTTCTGGGAGTTGCAGTCCAAAAACACTTGAGTAACCCAAGGTTAAGGACCACTGGTTTAGGCATCTGGCTGCCAAGCCAAAGGCTGGGAGTTCAATTCTCCATTGTGCTTCCCTGATGGGACAGGACTCCTTGATCCATAGGTTCTCTTCTAGCTCTGTAGGCCTAAGATGATGATGATCCCTTATGTTAAAGACTATTACCTATTTTAGACATCTAAATTCAGTGTTGGTTTTGCTCAGCTCAAAAAGAAAACAGAAATAAGATGCTGTCATATACTGTACTAATCATTGCTCATTTTGACAAGAACTTCATTTTTTTCCTGAAGAATATAGCGTCACCAGTCAGCCTTTTGTGTAATTCTTCAGTTTATATACCATGAGGTCATTCAGCTGATGAAAATAATACCATGTGCCCAGTGGTGTAATGAACACAGGTCTCATGGGGATATATTGCTGGCACTTTCTTCTTACTAGGGATGATGACACCATCTGCCAGCTCCCTCAGCACTTCCTAGTGGCTCTGAGTTTACTTGCAACCTTCACAGCAGCACCTGATGGGGGAGGATTGACTCCTCCCTGCAATATCATAATGCCGTGCTCAATCCCTGTTACTATGCAAAACATTTGGGGGGTTGGTCTTAGGGGGCAACTACATACAAGCTATTAGCTTTACAAAAGATGGAAACTGTTAGAATTGGTTTGTTGATCTTGACCAATGAAGCTAGCTGCATTTTTGTTTTTTTGTTGGATGCATGGCATTTATGGATTCTTCTGTGAGGTTTGTCATGTACTTCATACTGACTGTTATATCATTCAATGTAGTTTTAAGCTATCAGACACTGTGAGTGTTAACAGTGGTTTGATCTCTCAATTCAGTGAGGGCTGTTGTCCTTTGTTTTTGCAAAACATCTCATGATTAGTGGTATTAAAAGTGCATATTCACTCACTTACTCATTCTTTGTGGATGATTCACCTTTATGTATCTGCAAGAGGACCGTTGGATAAATTGCTCAAGAACGTCCTTCCATTTCCTGGCGCAAATATTACTATCCAATCAATACTGTACAATTCTACCATGGCTAATTTTTAATGTTGTAATTAGGATCTTAAGAACATACGTGATTACTAATATCCTAGCTAGTCACCACTTAAAATCAAATGCACCTTTTTGAAGAAAAATCCAGTTTATTTTTGAAAATTTGTAAAGTTGAGTAACAACACACTCACTGTAATTATTTATGAAGCTGCCACATACTGTTTGATGGTTCTAGAGAGAACAAAAACAAGTGATTCTCTAAGGATTTAAAACATTTATCTTGGTATTATTAATTTAAATTAAAAGGGAAGACTGACAGCTACAGTAGAACTCTTCTCACACAAAACAGGCAACCATATTATGGTTAGAATGTGGCTTTTGGATGTGGGAAAAAGCAACATAAACTTCTCCTCAGTCATGAAGCCCACTGAGTGTCCTTGGCTAAGGTCACATATTTTCATTCTGACCTATGTCACAGAATTCTGGTGAGGTTATATTTCATGTCTGAATTGTTTGAAGAAAGGATGAACATGATAAACATAATAGAAGAAAGTTCAGTCATTCATTTGTTTGTGTGTAATAACCAGCTCGCTCATTATTCATTTCTAGATTCATTTGTTGACCTTGAAAATGATGCAGCTTCAGATGGCCGCCTCCACATCACAATTCTTGCTCAGCAAATGATTTCACTTTATTCAATGGCTTTGAAAATGCTACTTCCCAGACAAGGAAGTCTAAGCACCAAACAGACAAAATTGACAATATTTAGAACAGTGTTTAAACGCCTGAATCAATAAACTACAACAATAACAACAGGGTTGTTGTTGTTTTTTAAAACAGAATAGCGAAAACCAAAACCAACCAACAAAGTAAAAATTCTAACAGCCCTTAAAACCACACAAAGGTTATTTGAAATTTTAGTCAAATGTCTTCTTCAGCGTCACATCTTTACATATTGCTTAAAAGGGTATTACACTACAGTTTGACAAATCTACCTTGAGACAGTTATTTCACATAGTGGGAACACACAGAGAGAGTCATATGGAAAAAGTATCTAGCCACAGAAATATTAACAACCAGCACCTTAAACTGAGCCTGGAAAGGAAGCAGAAATCAGTGCAAACATTTGCTGCTGTTATAGTTGTGTTCTGTTAAGTTACCTCCAAATAATGATAACTTTATGAATTAATGACCTCTAAAAGCTCCTATCATTAACAATCCTTCTCAGATCTTGCAAACTGTAGGCCATGGTTTCCCTGAGTTTATCTCATGTTAAGTCTTCCTCTTTTCTTAATGCATTCAACTCTTCTTAGCGTTACTGCCTTTTCCAGTATGTCTTCTCTTTTTATGATGTGTCCAAAGTATGATAGTTTCAGTTTAATTATTTATGCTTCTGGGGTGAATTCAGGCTTGATTTGATCTAGAACCCACTTGTTTGTCTTTCTGGTAGTTCAGGGCATCTGAAAAGCTCTCATCCAGCATCATATTTCTTTTTCTCCCTGTTAACTTTCTTCAGTGGTCACTTTTCACATCCATATACTGTATAATTATCAGGAATACATAGAGCACATGATTTTGGTCTTGGTCTATGGTGGCAGTAACATTTTCCTTGCTTCCCTTAAGAGTCAGCCTTTTTCAGATATTTTCAGTTGCCACTTGGATTGATGATTGAACTAAAATAAAGAAAATGTTTAAAATGTAGTGTGCGTACATATACATATGGTGAACAAGAAGTCATATGAGCATCCATATGATGATTAGGCATCCTTCAGTCTCAAGAGACTATGGTAATGTGCTCGGTATGGAGGACCTGGAGAGTGTCCTCTCCAGAGCATGAAGCCTGGGTAAAATAATATGGAGGATAGGCTGTTATCCAAGCAGCAAATCCCCCCTCTCCACATCACTGAAATAGTCCAATGGAAAGGCAAGAGCCAATACAACTGGTTCCAGCAACGTCGCAGGAGTTGGCAGAATGACACAAACTGCCTTCGGGACTCCAGCTCCGGATTTTGCCTCTAGGTTAACTCCTGAAGCCTTTTCCATCAGTGGATATAGCCGCAAGGCAGTGGAGGTTTGAAATCGGAGTTTTCCTTCTCCTAAATGGGCTGCCTTCCAAGGATGACGAGCCCCACCTACCCGGCGGAAAAAATAGTCCAGTGTTAACATATTTTGCTTGGTCTTGAGATTCACTTTTGGCATCCATCCACCCCACACAGAAGTAAGGCAAGGGCAATGAATGGAGAGAAGCATGATTTTTGACAAGACTGTTATCTAGTACATTATGCCTTTCCTCCAAAGAGCATAACAGGGGGTATGTGATTCTCACCCCTCAGATTCACCATATAAGTATCATAAGTACCCACTACATTAGACTAAGTTGGGTCAAAATGACTGGCCCAAGGGCAAGGTGGGAACTCTGTTGAAACACAGATCTCCCATGCAGAAACTCTAACCCAGCAACATCTCCCCATGAACCTGCCTCTTCCATGCAATAAGTTTACACACTAAGCACTTGTGCTTCCTCCCAGAGCTTTACATTGTTTGAAAATATGCCCCAATTATTTGTTTGCTATCTCACTGGATGAGTTGCCAGTCTAGCAGACTGTTTAGGAAAGACAATAAACATATTATGTTCTGACCGTTATAAATTATGCAGTCATCTTGTGGACTACCTGAAAGTATTGGCAGCTGTGCTTTGTCAGACTAAGTTGAGCAATGTGGCAAATATATAATCTCTGAGACTTTTGGTCTCTTTTTCAAATGTAAGGGGATGTCCGGACAGTGGGAGTTGGAATGGTCTACTTCACACTTAAAAGGTTCTTATCTTTAGTGTGATCTATTTTATCTCTCACTTTAAAAAATCCTTACATTCACACTGTGGGACTTTTTTCACCTGTGAGAAGTGTCCAGATGGGTGTTTGGATGACCCCAATTTGTCCCCTTTTCAATAAATGACACTCTCCTTCCCACTCCACTTCCCCAACTTTTCCTACAGCTGTCATTCAATTCCAAGTAAGGAAAAGAAATCTAGATCAAAAACCATTCCAGTAAAAGAACTATCGTACAGGGTGCATGCACCATGATCCTATTTACATCATTTAGAAAACCCAGAATAGACCAGACATTATTTCTTTAGGAAATCTGGAACAGCAAGTGCGAGATGTGATGCAACATGCAAATAAATAATACTGCCAGAGCAAATTGTTCATTCCACATACCACATTGCATCTCTCCCCTAAAGAATCTTTGCCACTCCATACTCCAATCCATATGATAAGGTCAAGAAAGAAAAGTATGTTGTGGGTGTGGAAGAGATATATAGAAATACAGATAAATCTGTGGCAAAATCACAGAAGGGCCATAGCAAAATAGCAACATGAGATTTTTCCTTGAAAATAATGGATCTTCCAAAACCACATGGCCTCAGCAAGTATCTACCTTGCGCTACACCTTCCAGATTGTCCTTCATTATACACTTCTCCTTCCTGCCAGTAGACTTTAATTATGTAGTGAAACATTTCTAGCTTACAATTCCTTGTGTGTCTCTTCTCTGTCTTGTTTTGATCTGGTGGTACATAAAGATATGGGCAACATATTCTGAATCTTGATACACATATAGACAGATGACAAATGGCAAAGAAAAGGACACCAGGATGATATCACATGTCTTAGGTCAAAGAGGGGACATTTCAGACCATGGACAGCTCCAAGAGCAGAAGGCACAGCCTCCTTTTCCCAATTTTCCTAAGTGCTTCTTTCTCTTCTTCCCTCCCCAACAATCTTCACATCAATTCCCTCAACATCCTCTAGTTTTGGCTTAAATTCCTGTCTACTTGGTAAGGGTCTGTACTATACAGGCTACAGTTTCTGCATGCTGAAGGATCCATATTTATTCTTTAGTTAGCATCTCCAGGTAGGCCAAAGACTCCTGGCTAGAAACCCAGAGAATAATTGTTTGCCAAGTACTGGCAGTCCTGAGTGGGGTGATCCTTTGTATACACCCATTTGCTTCTGACAGGTTTTTTAGTCTGTTTCCATTTGTGAAGACCTGCTCAGCTCTGCTGCCAGAGTGTCCTGTTGCTTTGACTGATGGAGAGAAATCACTAGGGAATTTATTCCTGATAAAGGCAGAGCTTAGAGCCATGTGCAGGAAAAAGAAAGAAGTCATGACTCAAGCTATTGATCAATGCTGAATCTGGTGGAGATGTTGGATGGCAAACTCTTGGACAGTTTGGACCAATAAAAGCCCTTTGTAGACCCTCTCCAGCACACAGAGTGATCAAGTGTGGAGAAAATGGGACTCTGTATGTACTTCTGTGAGCTCAACAAGATTTATAAGACTTCCAGACATGGGGGAGGGGCAGATCTTGCATATGTACCTACAACTCTAATCTACAGTCATACTTTAGCCCTATTCATATTAAAGCAAAACCTATAAGACTGAATAGGCTCCAGGAAATTTTAGAGTACTGACCCTATTGGTGGTAGAAAAGAAAAGTCCCTATGTGAAAAAAAGAGGCTTTACTTTAATTTAGGGTCTAGCGCTCAGGAATTCTGTTGACATCTCATGTGCACAAAAGTATGGGCACTTCAGGTTGATAATTTAAATACGTATCCCAACCACAGTTACTTGTAAGAACTAGAAATCTGGCAGCATCTCCCTCTAAGACAGTGGTTGTTGGTCAGGTTCAGAAGCTCTGCTCCTTTAATGGAATGCCTCACCCCTGGCGTAAAAGTAGGAACTATATAGTCTAGACATGGAAGTAATATTAACATAGTACTATGGGGTGGGTGGGTTATGAGAGCCAAATGACTATTTTGAAAGAGAAAATCTAAGTAATGTGTTATGTGCCATTGAGTCACTTCTGACCTATAGCTGAGCCTATGAATCAGTAACCTCCTAAAAATGTCATCATTAATTAGCCCTCCTCAGGTCTTGCAAACACAGGGACATGGCTTTCTTTATTGAGTTAATCCATAAAGCCAGTCTTCCTCGTTTCCTGTTACCCTCAACTTTTTCAAGGATTAACATATTTTTCTGTGTATACAACCCCCCAATGTATAAGATGACCCCTAATTTTTACCCTTGCCGGAGGCAGAGGATCAGTCAATGGGCAGCCACGAGGGGTGGCCCAGCATGGCTGCTCCTCCACCTCCATCTCCTGCTGCTGCTGCCTCTGCCACCCAGTCGCCACCTCCAGTGCCACTGCCAGGGCTTACCTCCAGCTCACATCACCACCTTCTCCCCTGCCTGAAGGAGACGATCGCTGGAGCATGTGATCCAGCCATGGCAGCAGTAGTCAATGGGCAGCAGCAAGAGGTGGCCGAGTGCAGCTGCTCCTTTGCCTTCATCTCCACTTCCTGCTCCTTCTGCCTCTGCTGCTGGATTGCCTCCTCCAGCGCCACTTGCGGGCTCAGCAGCAGCAACAGGAGGAGGTAGAGATGGAAGGAAAGGAGCAGCCATGCTCGGCTGCCTCTCGCTGCTGCCAATTGACTACCACTGCTGCCACCAGATCACTTCCTCCAGCAATCGTCTCTTTTGGGCAGGAGACAAGGTGGCGATGTGAGCTGGAGGTAAGCCCTGGCAGTGGCACTAGAGGGGGTGATCAGACGGTGGAGGCAGCAGTCAATGGGCAGCTGCGAGAGGCGGCTGAGTACGGCTGCTCCTCTGCCTCCATCTCCTGCTGCTGCCTTCCATGTATAAAACGGCTCTCAATTTTCCTCTAATTATTTTAGGTAAAAGTGTCATTTTATACATGAGAAAATGCCGTATTATCTTTTCCAATGAATCTTTCCTTCACGTGATGTGCCCAAAGCACAACAGCTTCCATTTGGTCATTTGTAGAAAGAGTTCAGGCTTGATTTGACCTAGAATCTGCTTGCTTGCTTGACTTTTTCATTGTCCATGATATCTGGAAAGAGCTCCTCCAACACGACAGTAATAGTGACAAGTTGCTTTGAAAATAACAAATAATAGTTATTTTTGTAAAGGTGTCAGTTTCAAGCTCTGCATGGAGTTCATTTTCTATGGGCCCAGTGGAGTCTTATCCATGGGGTGAGTCTCCCACTGTTGGCTCAGGGATTCTTCAGCCACCCCATGTCTGCCTGCTTTTTTTACCTGAAGTGAGGTGGGGTGGAGTCAAGGCCCTGCCTGCATTTATTTCTTGCTGGACTCTCATTCCCACTGGATAAAAGGGAGAAAGAAAGTTGGAGAATTAATCCAAGTGATTTTTGTTTTGTTTTTGCAGAACAATCCAGGATCATGTAATAAATTCTATACCAGCCAGTCAGGTTTTGCTACATGATAAAATCATAGAACAAATTAGGAGAAAGAGTAATGATTCTTATACACACATTGTTCTTATATGAAATGAGTGAATTATATAGGATCATCTAGAATATCACCTGGATACTCATATGATCATAAAGTAAATATTAATAATTGATAGTATTTTACATTCTTTTTTATGGTGACTCTTTTATGAAAACTGCATCATAGTTCCACCTTTGGAGAGTGCTGCGTCATCTTTCTAAGGCTGAAATCCTATACCCGTTTTCCTTGAACCAAGGGTCTTTGAACTCATGAGCACTATTGAGTAGCTATGCCTATGATTTCACTGCCTAATTCCCAACCTTTTAACAGGGAAGGTTAGGGGGAGAGTTCTATTTTTGTGACTACAACTCTCAGAATTCCCCAGCTAACATGGCCAGTTATCATGCTCGTTGAGGAAATCCGGAAGTAGTAATCCCCCAAAATTAATGTTCTCCATCTCTGGTTAAAGGATATTATGGCTGCAGTTAGTGCTTCCAAGAGTCCACTGTTATACTGCATTTGGACCTGGTTCAGAGAACTCATGTCTCTAGTAGAGAAGATGTTTCTGCCATATACCTGTCAACACTCCTGTGTACCAGCTGCTCTGAGACAGATGATGCAGTTGCAGTCGTAGGCAGGTGGCCACTTTGGAAACAAAATGGCAGATGGGACAGAGCTTCCCCCCCCCCCATCCAGAATGACTCTTCCTGTGCTTTCAGAAGCATTCACACCCTTCTATTCTGTTCTGTTCTGTTCTATTCTATTCTGTAATTCTTAATTCCCTTTCAGTACTGTGGTTCCTTTCAAGCTGTTTTTCAGAGCAAAACAGCAAAATGCCGCATCAAATTATAAATTTCAAGAAATACTCTGGTAGTATATTTCATGGGTGTGTGTGCAAAAACACAGGAAAAAGTTGTTGAAAGAAAAAAATTACAGGAAAACAGCCATGGCCAACATTCCTCCTAATTTTCCGGAGCAGTGTACAACGAACGGCTTTGCCCCTGACACATGGAGTTCCAACTGCCACCGGAAGCAAATGAGCAGAAATTCTAGGTCGGCTGCACACGCCTGATGCAGCTTGGAGAAAATGTTGGTCATGATGACAATGGAGTTTTATACAGACCATCTTCAAGAAAGTTTGTTTTATACCTCTTTACTTCTGTACAAACCTTTGCTTGGGGAGGGGAAAAATATGGCTATGGAGTGCTTTACAGCAGGGAGGAAAATGATTTTGCCTATCAAATGTTGTAGAATTTCACTTCCTCTCTCCCCTGGTCTCACCTTGGCCAAGCTGGACAGGCAAGATGGGAGTTCAAGTTCAATAACATTTGGAGTGCTACAAGTTCCCAACTTTTATCTACAGCAACAAGTCATGGAAGTGGCATAGATTGTTCCATCTTTTTGTATGAATTAATTCAGAGGTAAAACGAACTACCACCACAAGCACAAAATGAAAAACGAAAACAAAAGACACGCCAGACAATTGCTGATTTGAAGGAAAGATCCATCATGAAAACCTCTCTTGACTGTAAATCAGCCTGGTCCCTAAAGATAAAATAAAACATCCTCAATACATAACTTGAGGAACGTGGCTCCTTGATCTTTGAAAACTCGGTCACAAACTTCCTTTTCGGCAGCAGAGAATAAACCTGCCCTGTCAGATGCCAACCAAGCAGCTGCTTGTTTTGTTCTGCTTGTTGCTAAGCATCAAGACTGTTTTTGCTTATTTGCTTCCCTTGGGCTGTTTCACAACACTTCGTAACACACACTCCTCCTTTCTTTCTTTTGCTACACATCTGGTTTAGATTTTTGAATTTCAGCATACTTTTGGGTTTGTTTGTTTGTTTGCACACTAGGCTGTTGATAGTCCAGTCTATCGTCTGGCCAAGTTGCAACAGGTAAGAGCACCCCGTAAGAATTCTTGTGGGACAGCACATTTATACCTTAGAGGAAGTTGCAGCACTTGTCACAAAAGGTAGTTATTTCACAATTAATAAGTTTAGAATGGAAAGCAATCTAGCTGCCTAAATAAAACCAGTGGCCTCTGTTGTTGTTATGTGCCATCAAGTCAGAATCGACTTGTCTTACAGTAATCCTGTATCTTTTTTCCTGTAGCAATGTATGGAAGTGAGAGCTGGACCATAAAGAAAGCTGACTGCTGAAGAATTGATGCTTTTGAATTATGGTGCTGGAGGAGACTCTTGAGAATCCCCTGGACTGCAAAGAGAACAAAACTATCCATCTTGCAGGAAATCAACCCTGAGTGCTCACTGGAAGGATAGATCCTGAAGCTGAGGCTCCAATACTTTGGCCATCTCATGAGAAGAGAGGACTCCCTGGAAAAGATCCTGATGTTGGGAAAGTGTGAAGGCAAGAGGAGAAGGGGACGACAGAGGATGAGATGGTTGGACAGTGTCATCAAAACCACCAACATGAATTTGACACAACTCCGGGAGGCAGTGGAAGACAGGAGGGCCAGGCGTGCTCTGGTCCATGGGGTCACAAAGAGTCGGACACAACTAAACGACTAAACAACAACAACAGTAATCCTAATAGGCCTTTCAAGGTAAGTGATATAGTTAGTGTATGGTTTTGTTATTCCCATACACACACCCTATGAGTTTACATGACTAAGCTAGGATTTGAACCCAGGTTGCCTGAGTCCTAGTCTGTCACCCTACCCACTCTACCACACTGGATATCTCACTACCACTGCTACTTTGCTAGAAGGTTTTCTTGGGCTTGTTTTATTCAAATTAATTAGGAAGCAACAAGGCATACCAAACAATTGATTATGGCACCATATTGTAGAATGCTCAGTGGTGGCTCTCTAGATGTTATTGGACTGATTCTCCCATCAGCCCTACTCAGCAAAACCAAACCAGAGGGCTGGTAGGAGTTGTTGCAGCCTGACAAGTGGAAGGCCACATATTTACCATCACTGAGGTACTAGAATCATCACAAAAAGCAGAAGGCATGAAGCCATCATGGACCAAGTACACACCAGCTGCCATGTATACTGTATATATAGTCCAGTTCTTCCCAGCATTCTCTCTATTCTCTTAGAGCAAAAGAAGGCTGAACGTGGGTTTTTCTCTGCCTTTCTCTCCCCCACCCCCACCCTCACCCTTTTGGCTTGAATTTGCTTATGGAGATTGACTATTAGGCCAGGAGCACACCAAAACCAAACTGAAGTTAACATTTATGAAAGTAACATACAGAATAGTGAAAGAATCATTGCTGTTCATAGACACAGTGGCTAAAACGGTACTAAATATTCACAGGCATGCAAGGGGAATCACAGACATTGCTGTAGCTACTTGGGGCTAGCTGATGAACTGCCAACTGCATCATTAGGCATGCAACCGACAGGCAAATGGCACTTTATCAATTGGCCACATCAATGTCCATTATTTCTCCTCTCTGTGTGTGTGTAAATATCAAATCTGACTCTGGTCAATGGAAACAATATTTTATATTTAAAAATAAGATTAAAAATAATGGTTAAAGCAAAGCAATATAAGCTGTTATTAATGTGACTAAAGTAAAAGGCAATGGCACAGAATATAAAAACTAATTGCATTAACTAACCAAAGCATAACAGATGGAAAATTAAAGCATTACTAAACGTTAATGCAGGTATAAAAGCATAGTAATGCTTTAATACTCTGTCTGTTAACCTGGTCTAGCATCTTCCCCAGTTCAGTTACTTTAAGCATTTTTATCTCATCTATCAAATGCACATCTCCCATTTCAAAGTCCAGGATTCTTTGATTATTTCACCAAATATTCCACAAAAAATTGAAATCTTTTCAGAAAGTTTCTCTAGGAAAAGTTCAAGTAAAGTCCAAAAATTAAGAAAAATCAAAGCAAAATAACAAAGCCGCCTAGAGTGTCCTGGTAGTCCAGATAGGTGAGGTATAAATCAAATCAAATCAAATAAATAAATAAATAAATATCATAAAAGTTAGTAGCAAAAGTGATTTCAAAAGAAAAAATGTTTTTCTTTCAAGAAGCTACACATATTCAAAGGTTCATGGAACAAAGTTAAGGTGAAAACAGAAAGAAAACCTAAATAGTACTAGCTCAAGAATATAACCGAAGTGCCATACTCTTCATCTTAAAAGAACGCTAAAGGCATCCAGCTAAAAGCGTTAGAATAGCACAAAGAGATAAATACCTAGCAACCAAATCCAAGTTATAATCCTTTGTATGAAACCAAGATGTATAAACCCACGTGCTTCTCATAACAACTCAAAACATTTGTGTATCTTGAGTGGCTGTTGTACTCTCTCCCAGACTGACTTTACTTTAATTGCTTATTGGAACAAAACTTTGGCCAGTTCTTTTATCTCTCGTTTCAGTTGTGGTCCA
Organism: Pogona vitticeps; assembly: GCF_051106095.1. Taxonomy (NCBI): domain Eukaryota; kingdom Metazoa; phylum Chordata; class Lepidosauria; order Squamata; family Agamidae; genus Pogona; species Pogona vitticeps. The sequence goes on along the minus strand of NC_135786.1, from coordinate 73,165,037 downwards.
CTCTCAGTCTTTCTTACTGAAAATAAGGAGCAGAAAGTTTTTGTAGCCAACAGTAACTGCCTGATACAAAATCAGAAAGTACATTTTCCAGTTACCATAAAATCTGTCCGCCCAGTTTAAACTGTATGGTGTAGCCATGTTAGTCTGTGCTAGCATGTCAGGCAAAAACAAAACATTGTTTAAAAGATAAAAATGTTGTAGCACCTTAAAGAGTAACTGCTATATTTTAATGTGATCTTTTGTGGACAAGACCACTTCTTCAGATCTGGTGTTGAAATTCCCTTTTTAAAAATATTTATCAAATGAAATAACTTTGAATTTACAAGGATTAATGCTCTGTGTGTGTGTGTGTGTGTGTGTGTGTGTGTGTGTGTGTGTGTGTGTGTGTGTGTGTGTGTGTGTGTGTGTGTGTGTGTGTGTGTGTGTGTGTGTGTGTGTGTGTGTGTGTGTGTGTGTGTGTGTGTGTGTGTGTGTGTGTGTGTGTGTGTGTGTGTTTTAATACATTTACAAATTGCATTGCTGGTCTAACCCTAACTGATATAAGCTAAAGGCAGGAAAGAAGAAAGGAATTCATCCTTACACCATGCCCCACACTGTATATAATCAAAGATGTCATCTGGATACATCCAAAAACTGCCCCAAAGAACCAAGATAAGTAATTACACAAGCCAAAAGCAAAATAATGTGAGTGGAAATGCCAGAAAGTATGCTGATGACACACAGCTGTACATCTTTTTTCCAACAGCAGTGGATGCCGTTGCGTCCCTTGAGTGCTGCCTGGGGGCTGTACTGCAATGGAGGCAGGAGAATGGACTGAGGCTGAACCCAAACAAGACAGAGGTTTTGAGGGTGGGCGCCCCTCCTATCAGTGGATTGGGAAGCTCCCTCTCTTTTAGGGAGATGACTCTCACCACAAAGAGTGTGGTCCACAGCTTGAGGGGTCCATCTTGACCCAGCACTTACTATAGAGTCCCAGGTAGCGTCTATGGTCTGCACCGCCCATCTACATCTTCGGCGGATTGCCAAGCTGCGTTCCTATCTTGATGTTGGGGCGCTCACCACTCTGGTCCATGCGCTCGTAATCTCAAGATTAGACTACTGTAATGCGCTCTGTGTGAGGCCACCCTTGAGATTCATGCGGAAACTACAAATGGTCCAGAATAGAGCTGCCAGATTATTAACTGGGATGAAAAAATACCATCACATTTCCCCCATTCTGGTGGCCTTACACTGGTTGCCCATTCATTTCTGCATTAACTTCAAGGTGCTAATGCTTACATATAAAGCCCTAAATGATTTAGGACCTCGATACCTGACAGAGCGCCTGCTCCCCCCTAGTTCTACACGTGTCACTCAATTTAGCCAGGCTGGGCAGCTGAGGGGCTTGACCCTGAGAGAGGCACGGAAGGACAGAACTAGAAACCGGGCCTTCTCGGCGGTGGCCCCTCGACTCTGGAACATCTTGCCCCTTGAGATTTACCTGGTTCCCTCGCTGGGAGTTTTTAAGAACAAGCTGAAGACTTGGTTCTTTAGACAAACCTTCCCCCCCTTCCATTTCTTAATTCCCTGTGTCTTATCGTGTTGGACCATTCTATGTTGTTTGATATTGTTTGTTTTAAATTTTGTTTGTAAGCCATCCAGAGTAGATTCACTGAATTTAGACGGGTGGGGTAAAAGTTGGAAAACAAATAAAATAAATTTCCCAATTCAGTTTGGAGTTTTAGCAGATGTACATGATAGGATTAATTCCTGGCTTTGGTGAAATTTTCTGGCCATTCCTCTATTTCAAAAGACTACATCTCTTTTTAAGGCAATGGCATTTTTTCATCTTGTCCTGCCACAAAAACATCTTTCCATGCAAGCACTAATTAATGTAGGCATCCTTCAGTCTCGAGAGACTATGATAACATCCTCTGAATAGGGAACAGCGTCTAGTGTGGCAGATGAGGCCAATTCGAGAGTGACAATCACTCCCACACTGAAGACAAATACAATCTGTCCCCTGTCCAGCTCCCTGATTTTGCTGGGTTTGGGTCTGCCTCTTTGCCTCAGCCTGCTGGACAAGGGTCTCTTCAAATTGGGAGAGGCCATGCTGCACCGCCTGCCTCCAAGCTGAACGCTCAGATGGCAAGCACTAATTATTTCTGTGAAAAAGGCAAAATTGATTTTGGCCTTGAATGTCTTAACATTTTCAGTGGGTAATTTACTAAAGTGTGTCAAAATGACAACAAGAGGACCAGCGCCCTCAGACATTTGCAAGGAAACTATCTACCATAGTTGACCAATGTGGCCTTGCTATTCTGTCACAAATTTGTTGTGTTTCTGCTGAATACGTGTGGGGGAGGTGGGATTAGCGAAAATCCTTCACTCTACATTGTCACTTTTCTCTTTCGCCCACAGACTGTTCATAATAAAAGCAACCCATATTCCAAGCACTCTTGTCATGCTTCTCCTCTCTCCTTTTGTTTTTTCTAGAGGTGTGGTCATTCCTTTCTCTCTCCACCCTCTGTCACCAGTTTGAGCCTTGGAATGCTGTCAGCAATTTCTTTCCACACCCCACCAAAAAAAAAAAAAAAAAAAAGCCTGCCCAGAATGCCGTCCCTCCTGGTGAAGTGAGCTCATTGTGAATTTTCCATTCAGCACAGCACTTCTTGACTGTTTACCAAGACTCTCCTTCCAAATGGTTATTTTAAGCTCCTCATTCGCTTCTTCTTTAACCTATTCTTAGTTCCATTTCCTTTGGAAATCCTACCTATGTGGGCCTGCATACATTACGTATTTAGACATTTATACAGCAGAGGGTCTTATAAAGATTGATTGGCAAGGAAGAAATACTGGAAATGGTTTGGCCAGGCTTAATAGATACAGAACTTCCCATTTTATGCATTGTTCATGATGGCTGCCTTTCTTGGCTCCTTTCCCCCAACACAGGCAAGAATGGATGGCTCTCAAAGTGACTAAAATGATAAAACAAATTTTCATTTGGACCAGAGAGGCTTGCTCATCAAACACAGAATTTGGAGAAACTCAAGGCGTTGGATCTGTCTTGTAGCTTCGAAGGCAGGAGCTCCACATGTCAATGCGAGTGTGACCTTCCCAGTGCTGCCTAGAACATTTCCAAGGATTTGAGGGTGACTGCATGATTTGCATTCTTCCTGGAAACGTTACCAAGAAAAAAGGAAAGAAAGAATCCTTCTCCTTGTCCCTTCCTCTGGTCTTTGCTTAAGTCATTTCATGATAATGGGAAATTGAAAGCTTCCTCCTGCTTCCCTGTGGAAGGGGAAGCTTTTTTTTCCCTAAGCAACAGATTGCATCTGTCTTGCTTTGGCGCTTTGCTTCTCCCTCTTGCTCCACAGGGGAGTGGGATGAAGCCTTCAATTTCCCGATATCATCAAGTGGCCTAAGCAAAGGAACATGTTGTGCTCTCTGCATTTTGGTTCAGTCCCAGCAATCCCTGACAGGGACCTCAAAAGGGCTTGCAATGGCCCACATGACATGTGATCAGTGAGAAAAAGAGCAAACCCGCCTGTCCCCAGAGTGGACAAAATCACAGGACAAATCCCTGTCTGATTCAAACCTTAATTGGGTATTTTCTTACTTTCCACTCTATGCAATGCCAAGTGGATTCATATACATTTAATATCAATCTGAATATCAAAACTGGCTATTACCAAATGAATGTAGAAGGTTTGTAGAAGTTCTTTTCCATATGTTTCCACCCTTGAAGTCTATGTGGTTGCAGAGTGGCATATGCTCACCTTTAGGGAGGACGGCTCCTCATTTGAAGAGATGCCCTCCTTTTGGTGATGCATGACATGTACGTGGCCACTCTACCTTCCACACACTGAGGGCATTGAAGGTAGGTGAGTCTACTGTCCGCCATCTCCTTGTGCATTTACTGTATGCAGTTAGAGAATGCCTGAACAGAGCTAAAGCTGAGCACAGATCATACAGTTACAAGCTAACAATCTGACATGCACAGAGAGCAGATACTCCACATAAAAGAGTCTGCTATTTTTATTTTTGCAATTGTTCTCTTCAGTAAAGATCTAGAGTACCGCAAGCAAATGCATGTGAATTTCTCTAGATTACCTGTGTTCACAGAAACATAGTGATGTGGGCTGTAGTCCTTGACTCCAAAAACTGGATCATCAGTCAATAACTGTGCAAAAGATGACAAACATAGTTCCCTGTTCCACTGAGGAGAAGATCTGGGGCAAAGAAAGCGGAAGTGTGCTTTAGCAAACATGCACATGTCAACATCCAACACAGGACATAGGCTTAATGCTGGCTCTACTAATGAACTTTTGAAGTGAGTGTATGGAGTGAGGGGGCCACATCTCCCCCAATCCAATGACACTGTCTGGACAGTGTTGCACCTCTCGTTCTCCTGTACTGACATGACAGCAACACTTCATAGGAAACTCAAAATATGCCAACACCCAAAGCTTCAGGAGCAAAAAAACCTCCTGTTCAGAACACACTGTTCTCTCTTCAGTGTGACCACAACAGGGACCAGTGCCAATGATCTGAACTGGAACAGCAGCCTGTGGAATGCCAATTTGGGCTGCTGCACGTGACTGGGGGAATGCACATGTATGCAGAATATTCCTGGAGGAAACTCTCCCTTTGTGCCAGGATCCTAATATGCTCTTGGATGGTGTTTTATTCAATCCACATCTCAGAAGGCAAGCTATAATATAAGCTTTGTGTAACTAATGGTATTAACCTCTGCCCAGTTCCCTTTTGGTTCTAAGGATTTTTTTTCACCCATGCAAAATCTCAGTCTCATAGAAACACATCATTTTATAAAGAGTCCCTGGAATCACAGCTTATAAATGGATGTGTAAACCCTATTGTGGTATTCCTGCTTACTATATAGGGAAGTGATAGCTGGAGATTGTGGACATGAAAACAAAAATGTATTTGTTTGAAGTATGGTATTTGAGGTGAGCTATGCAGGTTCCATGGAGCAGCAGAAAGACAAATAAGTGGGTGTGAGATCAAATCAAGCTTAAAGCAAAAGTGACTGAACTCATGCCTTTGAAACCTCACTTTGGGTATATCAGGAGAAGACAAAGATTCACTAGAAAAGACAATCTTGATGGGAAAATTTGAAGGCAACAGGGGGAGATGGAGACTGAATATGAGAGGAACAGATTCAATAGAGGAAGTCACAGTCTTCAGTTTACAAGACCAGCTTGCAAGTTCATGATAGGACTTTTTGGAGGTCTCTAACTCGTAGGGTCACTGCAAGTCAAAAGCAATTTGACAACACATGATCAATGGTGTGGTGATGAATCTGGAAGGGGAGACACCTACCACTGCAATCCTCACAGTATTTCCATCAAATAACGAGAGTCCAGAAATGAAAGCAGTTATATAAGTCAATCTGAATAACTGAAGAGCAGGTCTTCTGAAAAATTAACAGCTCTTAATTGTCCGTTCAAGGACAAGCCACTCTCAAACAGTTCGCATTACAGGAGGAATACCTTGCAACAATATATCATTCTTGGGGAAAAAATCTATTCCCCCCTCCTCAGCTACTTTGAGGATTGCAGCTGAGAAGGAACAGGAAGGCAGGGGTGATGGAGAACAATGTTTTAGTCTGTGCTCCTCAGAAAACCCTGTGATTTCCACCCCTTGAGCCCTGACTCAACTATACCATTGATAATAACATACTAAAGCAGCCTTAGCTGAGTAATCAATATAACGTGTTATACAGAAGAACCTTGTTATGCTACCTGGAAGACTCACCATATTTTCAATGGCATGAGGTTTTATGCACTGTAGGTTTCTGCATCATTTACATGAAGTGTTATCCTGAATAGCAGGTGTCAGTACAAGTCATATTGTTGGCACAAAGCTGTGGATGGTGAAGTCAGAGGGAAATTAAAAGCAGAAAGTGCTGATAGTGACCATTACAATTACTAACATTGTTTTTTACTGTCAGTATCCTCAGCATTTTAACAGCAGGACTCATTTTTGCTGCAACAGGCTGACACCGCTGGGAATTGTTAAAGTGTAACCTATGAACGAAATATGCAAGATGCAAAGAACAGTGGATAGCATAAATCAATGTAATCATTAAGCAGAGGGGAGCAGCCACCTCAGGCTGCAGATCTGAAGTGCTACAAAGAAGGAGCAAACTCTGATTTGCTTAATTTGTTCCTATGTTTACTTGACTGCTAATGAAATAAGAGAAGCGCATGTGATTTTTTAATATTTCCTGTACCAACAACTTTGCAAGCTGTAGATGCTGTAACATGGAGTTGTATGATACCACAAAGATCAGTAAATGTATTATAATCTGAGTTTTCACTAGCTGCGGGCTAAACCGCAGAAGCCTGTGCTGCAGGGTCAGAAGACCAAGCAGTCGTAAGTTCGAATCCACGCGACGGAGTGAGCACCCGTTGCTTGTCCCAGCTCCCGCCAACCTAGCGGTTCGAAAGCATGCAAATGCGAGTAGATAAATAGGTACCATCTCGGTGGGAAGGTAAACAGCGTTCCGTGTCTAAATCACACTGGCCATGTGACCACGGAAAGATTGTCTTCGGACAAACGCTGGCTCTATGGCTTGAAGAGCGGGATGAGCGCCGCCCCCTAGAGTCGGACACGACTGGACAAAAATTGTCAAGGGGAACCTTTACCTTTACTAAGAAATATATAGTCTCCATTCAAGAGAATTTCTAATTTAAGGCACTGTGCTCCTAAAGTTGGGTGGGAAGTGCTTTCTGCTGCTCTGCCTCAGGCAGCAAAATGTCTTGAGACAGCCTTACAGTGTTGCCACTACTTGGATTTGAATTCAAATCTCAGGTCTGCTTAAACATATTAGATCAAGTTAAGAAATAACCATGGACAGTATATATTATGCACCAAGTCACAATTTGCCCCTGAATGTTATGCTGTTAGCATAAGCCATCATAAATATGCAAGGGGATTTTGGCAAAGAAAACCACTGAAAACAGAATAGATATGATAGCAGCCACAAATGCCACCAAGATTGAGGGCAGGGGAATTATACAATAATTATACAATAAAAGCAACAGTAGCAAAGTAATAGTGTGAGTATATTTGATTAAACTGTATGAAAATTCCAAGATAAAAGAACTCCTCACCACACAGACCCACGCATGAACACCCACACAATGGCAGAGATATGACTCAATAAACATCTCTTCAGAAGGTTCTCTATAATGAGGCACCCCTCTTCTCTGCCCAAAAGGACTGATCTTATTTTGGCAGGCAAAAAGACCTATAGCCAAACTTCTCATTTATCCTGCCTGTCAGTTAAGATTTCCAATTAAGGCAGGAAGTAGCAAGGTCAATACAAAATTTATGGTAGACCTTATACAGTTTCAAGTTGTCTTGGACAAACTGTGATAAGCAAAGAGGCAGAGCAAGCTATAGACACTTTTTACCAAAAGATCCAACTGACCCTGGTACCTATTTGTCAAAGACGTTCAGGCATTAGGAAATTAGCCCAGAGATAACTCAACATTTAATGAGTTATCCAATTTCATGTGCAGTGTATTCGTCCTGCTGTCTTTTATGCTTGCTTCCTGCAATTCCAGCTTTGCTCTGTGTTGGTCGTTCCTATGAACACAAGGGAAACACTCGCTGCAGGCCAAATGAATCAAACGAGAGTCCAAGGGAGGTCCCTGTTCATTCCAAAACCCAACTGGACTAAAAAGAAAAGGCCTGTCCATTGCCAAGCTTGGCCGCATAAACCAAAACACAGCTCTAGCCACTGGAACTGATTATATGCACATGAAAAGCAGTGATACGTAACATTCTCCTAACCATCGGGAACGGATGCCTCACAATGCACACACTGGTTTGGCACCCACTTAGCCTTTGTGTGTGTGTATGTGTGTGTGTGCGTGCACGCGCATGCGCACATGTGCTTGATTAACTAAGAGGCATTTGAATAAATAATTGTATGAGCCAAGGTTTGGGACAAAGCTCAAGATCTTCTTAAAATATTTGTTTTGAAGATGAGCTGCTACTCCTGGAGGTTTCCATGAGCTGACAAGTCACCCTTTTTGCAGGGAAAATGGGAGCTGGGGGTGGGAGAGGAAGGCCACAAAAATGAAGCCACATGGCTGCACTATAATCCACCCCATGTTCACCAAAACTCCGTAATGTGGAAAAGCCACCATGCTCCTAACCCCTGGGATATCTACGTAATGTGAAAATGCCATGATATCCCATGCTGTAGTTAGGTTCAACTTCACTCTTACCTTGGGACTGCATTAGCTGTCAGTGGCAGGATTTTCTCATAGTTTCTTACAATGACGCCCCTTCCCTGCCACCTCCACTAGCTGTCATTAAGCTCCATGTCATTCCGATTCTTGCTTTTCCACCTACTCATGGCACTGGCCATCTGTTCCAATTATTACTCCAAGATGCCAATGGAATATATTTCCCCACACTATATATCAAATATGGATACAATTATTACTAACTGTTCTTTCAACAGTCGTGACTTTTTGTTTTCACTTGATTCAAAAATAACTTTGGAGAGTTAGGGTACGACCAGATGGATGTTCAGCCTGCTGTTTGGTCTACTGTGAAGACAGGTTGGTTTGCTCATTTTAATTCCATTTTTCTTTTTTACAAAAACAGCTACAAATTAATTTTATATATATTAGATGATTAGAACTGCCAGATAACTCTGTGGTTTAGGCATCTGGCTGCAGAGCCAGAGGTTGGAAGTTCAATTCCCCCCTGTGCCTCTCTGACAGGAGCTAGACTTGATGATCCATACGGTCCCTTACAGCTCTGCAGTTCTAATATTATTTATTATATCATCATCATTATTAATCTATTTCAGAAGTCCCACAAAGTGCCCTCTGAACATGTTTTTGGACATGGCCCCAAAGAAAATACAGTGTAGTACAGTGGTTAGGCAAATATCCTTGAGGCAGGATTTGCAGAGAACTGGTGCAATCTTATCACCTCCATGACCATATCTAAATCAACTTATCATCAGAGTTCCACTCCACCCTGTCACTCTCAACTGATATGAAGAGCTACATGGGAGCATCCGCTATAGCAGGAGGCACCTTCTAAGGCAGATACACATAGAGCATCATATAATAACCCAAAAAAGATGTTTCTAAAGAACAGATGGCAGCTATGAGAGAAGGGTTAGCACATTGGCTTACTAACCAAAGCTAATAAAATGCTCTCATTACCATCTTTACTACCAATGATTCTATTAGCAGCAGAGTCCAAAATGCTTAACTGCAACCTTGGTCCTGAAATCAGAATTTTATATAATTGTCACAATGCCACCACTTTGGCCTCATCCAAAGTCAACCTTTCGAGTCTGGAAACTGCTGCTGCTCCAGATATGTGTTTCAGAGTTCAGCACAATGGGTCATGCTGACGCCCTCTTGATCTGCAGCTGGGAAATGTAGCTTTAAAAATAAACACAAATATCTGCACAGATTGAGTCAACACCCAATTTTCCATGGCATTTATGAGGTCTCGGTGCCAAGACTGATGGACCTAATCAAAATTTGTCATAATTATGTACTGTTAGCTTGGGCTCGTTTTGAACTAGTGTATAAGAATATGGCCCTGGTGCAAAGTTAAGTGTCATTATTTTTAAAAGATGGGTCCTTCTACATGATTTTAGTTTTCTTTCATTTCTAGATAACAGGAACTGGTCCTCTACATCAGTGGTTCCCAACCTTGGGTCTCCATATGTTCTTGGACTACAACTCCCAGAAATCCTGGCCAGCACAGCTAGTGGTGAAGGCTTCTGGGTCTTTAGTCCAGGAACATCTGGAGACCCAAGGTTGGAAACCACTGCTATACATAATCAGAATGAGAAAAGGCATTTCTGTCATCAGAGATCCCATTTTGCTCTTGCGTTCTCTGATCAAATTCCTTGGGCCATACAATATGTTGACACAGAGGGAATAGCAGCTGCATTTTGATGTACTGTAGTTCATCATTTGGGCTGCTGGTGTTTTTGCTCTCTCTTTCATCTGCATGTACACAGAATGTACAATACAACACAATAGCAAGGCATGCCTGAAGAACAACCAAGAACCAGTTCTGTTCATTCCCTTGCACTTGAGGAATGCAGTAGTCGTGCTTATAACTGATAATAGCCATAGGGATGTGTTTAAATATAATGGTGGCAATGAATGTAAGCCAATAAAGATTAGAAAGCCACAAGAAAATTTAATTGCAGCTGTCAACCTATACCCACTTGCCTAAGAGTAAGATAACACCATATGGCTAAATTCTGAATAAACTTGTTTAAGAATTGGGTAGAGAGAAAAGAATGATCCAGTGTGCTTCAAACAAAACCCAATTATGATGAAAAGTGTTAAGAGGAATGTACTTTGCCTACCTAAACAGAAATATTATAGCAACCACTTAAAAGATAATTGATAAATGCATAAAAATTATTACCATTCAGACTCCAAAATCAGTTAGCAAAATCCAATGAAAGTTTAAACATTTTATTGCGTTAATGATATCCATGCCTCAATTTACAGCAAACGGCAAGCAAGAATTTGGCAGCCTTCCATGGTATTTACTTAAAGGTGATAATGCATTTTAGAAAAGCACTTGAAGCAGAATTTGTATTAAGCACCAGTGAACTTGCATAGATTTATTATGAAATGCTTTTAGACTGTCTGTACCCTGGAGCATTTTTGTCTTATTTCTAGAAATGAAGAAAGAGTAATCTATCATTTGGAGACATCAACTAGCTTGACATGCACTCTCTGTATTCTCCCTCTCACTCCTTTTCAATCATACTATCTTCTGCTGGGGTAGTGATAGCAAGGCTCACTCCAAGAACACCCACAGATTGGCCTGAACCTTGCCATGTCTGCATACCAATGGTCTTGCAAACACATATGACTGCTTTATGTCTTGGTCATGTCCATTCCAAGAACCTCCTATCTACCCAAGACCATCCTAAAAGAGTATACAATTTTATGCTAGCCAACTGAACATCACTTTTCCACATCGTCATTTCTATCCACCTTATTTTTTTCCTTTCTGTTGTGAAGTCCAAAAGCAACTTCTGGCTTTACCTAAGGGTCAGCTGGTTCTTTTTGAATTATTGGCCTTGTCCCATTCTGGAACAAAAACCCAAATGGCAACATTATTTTGAAGCAGGTTAGCTTTTTTAGTTCCTATCAAGGAAGTGCAGCCAAAGCTGGAGGTGTGCAGATGTGTGTTCTTGGACTACAACTTCCAAAATTCCTTAGAGAGTTCAGTTGTTGTCCAAAAACTTACATCTACACACATTTAGCTGTAGCTTAGGGACAGAGTATAAAGGGACGTGGTGGCGCTGTGGGCTAAACTGCAGAAGCCTGTGCTGCAGGGTCAGAAAACCAGCAGTCATAAGATTGAATCCACGCAATGGAGTGAGCACCCGTCGCTTTGTCCCAGCTCCCACCAACCTAGCGGTTCGAAAGCATACAAATGCAAGTAGATCAATAGCTACCACCTCGGTGGGAAGGTAACAGTGTTCCGTGTCTAAGTCGCACTGGCCATGTGACCATGGAAGATTGTCTTCGGACAAACGCTGGCTCTATGGCTTGGAAACGGGGATGAGCACCACCCCCTAGAGTCGAACACGACTGGACAAAAATTGTCAAGGGGAACCTTTACCTTTACCTTTTTAGGGACAGAGTATCTGCTTTTCCATGCAGAAGGTCCCTGGTGTCCATCCTTAGTGTACCCAAATGGAGAATAGGAAGAATTCCTGCCTCCATACCTGAAAAACTGCTGGCAGACAGTGTGCTATCAACACTGAGTTGGATGAACCAATGGTCACACTCTAAAAAGCAGCTTCCTGTTTTCCTAAGTACTCATTAATCCTTTCATCACATGTAGCTTACTGAGGATCACTGCCTGATTGTCCTAGCAAATTAATGCCAGTGAGAGAAGATAAAATTGAGATAGAGGGACCAAGAATTGGTATAAGACACCTTCATAATTTCCATGCCAAACAGATTTAGCAAAAGAACTAGACCAAAATGCTACTGGCAATAATTACTCTGGACTTGGCTTAATGACAAGAAGGCTTGGAGGCACACCTACCTGTTTCTGCCATCCGACAGGCTGTCTGTTGATGTGATGAGACTGATCTGATGACCGGCAGCACAGGTGCACCGTGGGTGAGTGGTTAATTGATGCCCTGCTACTGATGCACTGGGGGCTGGACTGATGGAGCTAGGAAAGAAGAAATATCATCTTCCTCTTTGAATTGCAGAGCTGGATCACTAAGTCCAGCCCCTGTCAAAAAGGCACACTGGGAATCAAACTCCCAACTTCTGGCTCCTCTGCCAGATATCTAACCCACTGAGCTATCCAGCAGCTTTATTGTAGCAGGAAAATGTCTTGTGTGAGACCAAAACTCCCCGAGTCCTCTACTTGCTGAGAGTTTCTGAGAACATTGGTCTCCAAAAGTAACTTTTCCAAACTTGATCATCCAATCATTTTCCTGCTCATGTGTGTAAGATGATCAAGCGGATGAAATGCAGGTGCATGGTAGTCTTTTCAATGACACTGAAGCTGCTCCAAAATGGAGCAGGGCTGGTCTTCCTTTTGGATTTTTGGAACACTTCTAGGTGTACAGATTTTTTATTTATTTATTGCATTTATACCCTGCCCATCTAGTCAACTGATTACTCTGGGTGGCTTCCAACACATATAATAACAATATAAAATATAACAACATTTAAACATCAATAATAGAGTTATTCAAAATGGAAAGAAATAAGGGAAAAAAAATAAGTAAACCAAATTATAGCTGAGGGGAAGGCCTGCCTAAACATCCAAGTTTTCAATTGGTTTTTAAAGATGCCCAGCAAAGGGGCCGCACGGATCTCCGGAGGAAGATTATTCCAGAGGCGAGGAGCTACTGCCGAGAAGGCCCGGTTTCTTGTTTTTTCCCTCCAGACCTCCCTTGGCATCAGGCTCCTCAGCCTCACCTCCTGACTCAATTGGGTGATACGGGTAGATTTTGGTGGGAGTAGGCGTTCCACCAAGTATCGAGGCCCTAAACCTTTTCGGGCTTTATACGTGAGCATTAAAACTTTGAAGTCAACGCGGAACCGAAAGGGCAGCCAATGCAAAGCAGCCAGAGTGGGAGAGATATGATGATATTTTCTCACTCCACTAAGGAGTCTGGCCACCGCATTCTGCATCACTGGGAGTTTCCGCATCAACCTCAAAGGTAGCCCCATGTAGAGTGCATTACAGTGGTCTAATATTGAGATTACAAGCGCATGTACCAAGGTAGTGAGCACCCCAACATCAAGATAGGGACGCAGCTGGGCTATCCACCAAAGATGAAAAAAGGTGGTGTGGACAACTGACACCACCTGAGTTTCCATGGTGAGTGCTGGATCCAGATGGATCCCCAAGCTGCGAACCTCACTCTTTGCAGTAAGAGTCACGCCCCCCCCAAATGAGAGAGAGTTTCCCAGACAGGTGATGGTGGGGCCACCCACCCTCAGGACCTCTGTCTTGTCCAAGTTCAGCCTCAGCCCTTTTTCCTGTATCCACAGCTGTAAAGACTCCAAGCAGCGCTGAAGGGACAGAATGGCATCCACTGCAGTTGGAGAAAAGGAGATGTAGAGCTGAGTGTCGTCAGCACAGTGATGGCACAATGCCCCACACCCCCTGATGACCCCGCCCAGTGGCCTTATGTAGATATTAAACAGAATTGGGGAGATGACTGAACCCTGCGGAACCCCACAATTGAGGCTCCATGGGGCCTATACTCTCTCCCCAAGCTGTACTCTCTGAGGACAGTCTCCGAGGAAGGATCAGAACCAGGCAAATGCCAGGCCACCAATTCCTAACTCACAGAGCCTCCTCAGGAGGATACTGTGGTCGACGGTATCAAAGGCCGCAGAGATATCAAGGAGGACCAACAGTGATGTTTTACCCCTGTCAGCCTCCCTCAGTAGGTCATCAAACAGGGCGACCAATGCCGTTTCTGTACCATAGCACAGCCTGAAACCCAACTGGAATGGATCCAGGGCATTTGTTTCATCCAAATGAGCCTGAAGCTGATCGGCCACCACCCTCTCCACCACTTTGCTGATGAAAGAAACATTGGCAATGGGCCTATAGTTGCCAATTTCGTCCACCACCAAACTAGGTTTCTTCCTTATGGGCCTAATGAGTGTCTCCTTGAGGGCAGGAGGTACCCTGCCCTCAAGGAAAAACCCATTAATTATTGCTGTGGCCCATTCAGTTGTTATAGGCCTGGCTGATTTGATTAGCCAAGCCGAGCAAGGGTCAAGGGATGAGGTGGTGGCCCGACAGCGATCAAACGCTTTGTCCACAATATCTGGCATCACAGGCTGAAAAAATATCAAGAGTCACCAGGCAAGGCGGAGTGCCAGACATCTCTGCTCAACTCACTGTATTCAAAAAAGGAGAGAGCTCCCGGCGGATGGCCTCCACTTTAGATTTTTTAAATGCTGCAAATTGGTCCGGTGAGATACTAGGGGGAGGCCCATCACCTAGACCAATTCTGGATAGGTTGCGCACTATATGGAAAGCTCTGCCTGCTGGTTTGAAGCTTCGCTTATCCGGTTAGCAAGATGTACTCGGCCAGCAGCCTTTACCTTGGCCAGGTAAAGGTTAGTCGCGACCCTGACAACTATCCAATTATAATCCGTCAGGTTCTTTCTCCACTTGAGCTCTAGCCTTCTCCAAAGCCGCTTCATCGCTCCTAGGTCCTGATTAAACCAGGACGCAGGCCGATCTCTGCGTTGGAGAGGGCGTTTAGGAGTGATCATGTCTACAGCTCTTATGGCAGCAACAAGCCAGCCATCAACGAGAGCCTCGACAGGCGCACCAGCCAGATCATCTGAAACACCTCTCATGGCATCCTGGAATCCTACAGGATCCAGTAGCCTTCGAGGGTGGACAATAGAAATAGATCCCTGCTCCCTGCAAGGGTGGAGAGCCACTGAGAGGTTACATTTTATTAGATGGTGATCTGTCCATGACAATGGTACCGATACAAGGTCAGTCACCATCAGACCACACTCACTCCAATTGGTGGGGAAAAAACCAGGTCTAACATATGACCACCCATGTAGGTGGGGCCGTTGCCATGTTGGGACATGTTCAAGGAAGCCATGTTTTCCAAGAACTCAAGAGCCAGCCCAGAAGTCTCTGCCTCAGTGTGAATGTTGAAGTCACCCAAAACCAATAGCTTTGGGGACCTCAACAGTGCTGCGGAGACAAAGTCCGCCAGCTCCCGTAAGGAAATGGCTGGGTTGCCTGGAGCGCAGTAACCCAGCAAGACCCCAATACCATCCCTGGCCCCTATCGACACGTGGAGGGCCTCCAGACCCGGCTTTACCACCAAGGAGCGCCTAGTAACCTCCAAGGTGTTTTTATATACAATGGCTACTCCTCCAGTCCACCCTCCAGTCTACGGAAGTTTTGTTAGCAAAATAAAAACTAACAGAAGTTAGTTGGATTAACTAACAAAAACCTGAAAAAGTTCAGCCAGAACTATGGAATCTCATTTAGCTGACAACCACGTCAAGCAATATTGGGCATTTTACTGTCTTTTCATACCAAGATGCAAGTATGCTACCGGAAGTATCCTTCATCTATATAATCCAGCAACTGTGGGATCAACATTTAAGATTATTTTCTTGTCTGATTGTTTTTGTTTCACTAGTTCAGCCCTGATGTTTGCTGCTTTATATTAGCTAACTGATAAGCCATTGAGCCTCAGGGTTTTGATACAGAGCCAGCAGAGTCCTAATCACCACTTCTTCTCAGACAATCATTTGAGCAGCCTGAAAATATCATAAATCTGGTAAATAATGCTTCTAGCTATGAATTGGTAACCATGCTAAAATATTTAAAATATTTGTTAATAATAACCTTGCTTGACAGAAGCACAGATTTGAGAGAGAGAGGGAGAGAGAGGAAAATATTGTTAGGACAATGGGTGTAATGATTGCCATCAATTGGCCTCTCTGTAATGGGCAATCAAGTGGTTTAGGGTTGGGAAGAGCCCAATATTAATGTGATAGCTCAATGAGTAGGGCACCTGACTTCAGAGCCAGAGGTTGAGAATTTGATTTCCCACGGTGCTTCCCATGAGAAGAGCTGGTTGCAGATTTTTGAAATTTTAGTTAAATTCCTTTAGTTGTGCAGCAGAAGTGCAGAAATTCACAGAGGAGAATAGCTTCACATTTCCAAGGATAGTCCACCGCTTTTCTTACTAACTCATAGAATCACAATAACTCACTCAAAGACATTAATAGTAGAAAGAATAAAAACATTGCATTTACATACAGATCAACAGCAAACTGACAAACATAACTGCTTTTAGCAACTGACTAAAAGAGAGGGAAACAGCAACTTAGACCAGAGAGGCAGGGCTCTTTGAATTCAGAGGCAGACTGAACAATAGGTTAGTGCTGGATAGACTGACCCCAGCCCAGAAACATACTTCCCAACCAACATTCTCCAGGCAATATGTGAGGTTGTAAAAACTCCAGCCAGCCTGTTTAGCCTTAAACAAGCTGCACAGTTCCAGAGTGCCCCAAGAAGAAGGGAATGGTAATATATTTTTGAGTATGGTACTGTATATCTAGAAAAACTTGGAATTGGTTGCCATGAGTCAGAATTGACTTGGTGGCACAAAACTATTGTTTTTGTAATAATAGTAACAACTATTATTACTATTTTGTAATAATAGTAAGAAATTCTCTGCTTTTACCCTCCTAATGCCATCCCTGCAGTTCCTTGCTACTTGTCAGTACTCATCCTTGGTGGCCTGGCCTTCTTTCCACTTCCTGTACATGTCTTGTTTGGTTTTTAGGTCCTCCTTGAGCTTCTTGTCAAGCCACAGTAGCATTTTTTGCTGCCGGACACCTTTTTTCCTGTTGGAATTGTTTGTAGTTTTGCCTTTAGAATGTATTTTCTTAGAAGCTCCCACTCTTCTTGGAGTCCTTTTCTTGTTAGGATCTCCTGCCATGTGAACTTACTTGTTCTGAGATTATTATAATTGGCTTTTTAAAAAATCCAGCAGAAGTGTATGGCTACACTCTGATCACATACGTAGCTATATCTGATAAATATATCAGTACTGTATTATCATTTTTAAAAAAATACACCCTAGATCTTTGCCATCCTTTGAGATGGACTAATATGGTAAAGAATAGAATATCTATTGTGTTTACATAATAAAAAGCCTGAATTCTTGTTATGTTTGCCTTGATAGTATTTTCCAAAACAAAATACTTGGCAGTATTCAAAGCCGGCAAGTGTGAACACTTAGCCATGACCCTTTACCTGCCTAGCAAGACTTTAATTGCGGTAGTGGGTGAACAGGAGGGAGCCATACAAATGGGTAGCTGCCTACTCAAAATCCTCATGACCTCCACTGTTATCTCATGTATGACTGTGCTTGGTGAGCTACATTATGTTCCACACGGTTCTTCACAATGGCAATGAAGAGCTTGGAGGTGTTAGTGTTGTTTTGTCTGCTTGTTTAATGACTAGACCTCCGGCTACCACCAGGCAGGCGGAGAGATTCTGGGCATTGTGATCGTTCTAAGCGCTGTAGAATGCATAGGACTTACACTTAATCCTGTAAGGGAGGAATCAAATGTCTCCAAGTGAAAGGTTGATCCTTAGCAAGTTGTACAAGAATTCTACAATGTCCATGGCATTTCCCAACAAAGAACCTAGTCAGTGCTAGCTTTTTTTCAAGCAGCAATCAAATGTTCACATGGCAACAGGTGAATGATTGGAGATAGTGCTGCAAAAACATGAATAAAGCTTTAGTATCTGTCCAATGTTTGATAAATAATACTATCTTTTTTGGTCAAACCATTTGGGCAATGGCTTGACGGGTGTGTCATTCGACTTTTTTGACCTTGTACGACACTGGACTTGGACAAATTCATTAAGCAGAAGGCTATCGGTAAAGGAAGGTAAAGCTACCAATTCTTGAAGGATAAGGCTATCCAACTAGGAATGTGCTTCAACTTCAGGAAAAAAATACCAACGCTAAGTGAAGTAGAGGTATTTCTATGTTACCAGAGCAGGAAAGTGCTGACTCAGGAAGTGCCCTCTCATGATATTGGGCTCGGTTAGATAGTGATTAACCAACCTCAATACAAATGAACCAGGGTTAATAATGCTGAATTTGAACAAAAATACCTGAGACTAGTTGCTCTATTGAAAGAACTAAGGAAGTATTAAAGCAGAAAGAAATTGAGAGCTGAAGCTCCAGTGAAAGACAATAAACACCTCTTCTGGAAACTCCAATTGCTGGGAAATGCTCAGCTGGAACTTTACAAGACTCTGTTTATTTCCCAGCCACCTGAATGAGCAGCCATTACAAGCCTAGGCATGGCGAGAGGGTAGTGGCACATTGCTTATTAAACTTGCCATGTTCCTGAATTTTCTTGCCTTTGCTTTTAGGTAGATAATAGTGATTTTTCAGTCTACTCAGTACTGAGTGTATGTGTGAATGTGGGATGAAAAAGTAACCCTCATATATGGGGCTTTGATTGCAACAGTCGAAGTAGAGTTAGAGACTGTTCTTCTCTCCCTGTCTTCCTGCCATGCTCTGCTTTCTTTTATTTGTTTTGATGCCTGCTGCTGGTCTCTATTTGCAGAAGCATTTTTCCTATTGCTGTGGGTTCCTGTATCTGCTTCATAATGCGCGAGAGCCAAAAGTGCAGCACTCTGGTTTGGGTTAGGCCACACTGGAGCAAGCGAAGCTATTGGCTGGACACACAAAGGGGACATTTTCCATCCTCCCCATACATAATTTCCCTCAGCATGATGAGTGGAAGGAAGGAAGGAAGGAAGGAAGGAAGGAAGGAAGGAAGGAAGGAAGGAAGGAAGGAAGGAAGGAAGGAAGGAAGGAAGGAAGGAAGGAAGGAAGGAAGGAAGGAAGGAAGGAAGGAAGGAATTGGTAAAAAGTTCACCTACAAACTGAAAGTCCATCAAATTCTGAAAATAGTGGATGTGATGAAACCCCTGCCATTCCAGGTCACAGTCCTTTATTTTCCACATGGGTTTTTCCCCCCAATTTAGAAACATGCAAACGTGTGCCTATATCTGCAGAAACTTGAGAACAAAATCAGTTCAAGCCAGGTCTACATTAGCTCAGGTAGGTCAGTTGTGATCTGTATTTGGATATAAATCAGATTGGACAGTATCCACACCCTCTAGTTCAGTCATTATGCCTACATACATATTACCTCTAGCACAAAAGGCAGGGTGTTTCTACATCAGTAGCTGGCAAACATGAGAGAGAGGATGCTGCTCCACCTTTCCCTCCACCAGGTCATCTTGTGAGATTCTGATAAGCAACTATTTATGACCACTATGAAAATAAAATGGAGACCTAGATAGAATTTTGGTCTGATCTAGCACCGTTCTAATATATATTAGAGCTTATGATAGGTACTTCCTGGCAAGGCCTTAAAAGTATTAGAACTCTGCTATATATATAAAGATCAACCATTTGAGAGAACTTTGCTCATTTATATTTTGCAATATTTATTTCTCTGTATTCTTAAATTCATCTAGTACCTTGGCAATCAGTCAGTCAGTCAGTCAGCTACTGAGTCAAGCGATCATTAAATACAAGACATGTGCGCACTAAATCAGTTTTGAAGGGCACGTGCATATATTATTCGTTACTAATCCATTTGTGGTACAACTCTAACTATGTTCACTTTCAAATAAATGGTGATGTTGACTAAAGATTACTCCTAGGTAGGTAGCAGCATAGAATCATCACAAACCACCTTATACTGTGTTAGGCCCTTGGCACATCCAGACCAGTACTGGCGACTCTAACTAGTAGTCCTTTCAGACCAGCTTATTTCCCAACCACTGTCATATCAGCACGTAACAACAACAAATTATGACATGGAACATTGTGTTCTCTCTGTGGAAAGGCTCTGGAAGGGGAAAAGGTACAACCTCACATATGCTTTCAGTTTTGTTTTGTTTCTAGACCACAGGAGAAACAATGAAATGCTGGAACTGATATTTGATTATTACTCTATGTCATCTGAGAACTAGTCTTCTATAATCAGAACCATAGAGGATACATTTGACATCAGGCACCCTGTTTTGCTTGCGTACTGAACCTTAATAATTAAGCTGCAATACTAAGAATACTTACTAGGAGATAATTCCCACTGGACTAGGAAACCCTACAAAGTTTCCCCTCCCCCCATTTCAGTGAGATTTATACCCTAGTAAAAATATGAATGGAAAAATCACAGATTGACTTTTTACCTCAGTTAGTGATTGACCGAATTGCCTCAGGCACATCCCTATTCCTTCTTCCATTTAAGCTACAACATGGAGATAATAGTACCAGTCTACTTTGTATGAGATAATTATATGAACTAGTTTGAACACTTAGGGAAAGTGCAGCCTGACCTATAAACTAACCTGTGATTTGCCTGTCATTATTATGTAACAGTAATCTAATGCATATGCGCTAAAGAAACATCTGAATACAGATATTAGTTGCATATTTCATCACACATTCTTAGGAACAAGTTTTTGTCCTCATGTTACCAAGTCAGAATGTACAAAAGAGGAGCCCAAGTCAGACGGCGCTGCTCAAAGCCATACAGGAAGTCTGAGACTAGACAGGGAACCTAATGAACCTCCTGAGCCTGTTAGGTCTGAGCCATAGGATACACTTTGAATTCATGAAACCCAGAAGGATCTGTTAACAGGTTTCAACATGGTTTTTATAAAATGGAATGTATTTATGCATTGAAAAGATGTTTACTCTCATTTCTCCTAAAAAAAAAAGAAAAATCTAAGTTGGCTTACATAATTAAAAATGCAATATTAAAACTTAAAAGCAGCAAATTATTCAAATATTAAAGAACCGATAACATTATATTAAAAATGTTAGACAAAAGCCTTACGAAAACAGATTGAGATGCAACAAAATATAAACTATCTGGTTTATTATCAATTACTAAGGAAAAGCATCCCTAAAGAGAAAAATCTTCGCCTGCTTGCGGAAGAACATCAAAGACAGGGAAAGCAGACCATTGAGCACCTCTCCAGATAATGCACCTCTCGAGATAATGTTGGACTGCCACTCCCTGCATGTCCTGAGGGGAGTTGTGATTTGAAAGTGTCTGGAGAGTTTACCAAGATATTAATAGTAAAAGGACTGAGTTTAAGCTCTAATGTTATTGTTCCCGATTGTGACCTCAGATCTTGACCAATATCTGAAAGTGTCTCGAGACATATAAGAATGTGATCAACCACTATACAAAACAGCTTTAGAAAAGTTAGCTTTAAGAAAGACAAAAGGAAGGTCAAGTGTCTTGTATGGGCCCCTCTCTCTGGCTTACAGCAGTTCATCCTAAATATGGCCCCTCCTTTGGCATCGTAAGTGCACCTGAACACTGGCAGAACAGAGAGCAGACATGAGAATGTTCTTTCCCTCCTGGATACAACTAAATATTCTAATGTGGTTTGGAGAATAAATGTTCTGCCCTATTCTATAATGATAGAAAGGAAAATTTACTTCAGAAGAATCGATGCACTCTATTCCACTCCACTTCTACCTGGCAGAAGAAACCTCTTAATTCCCAACAGGCTGCTAGATAATCCACTGCATTCCTCACTAACACTCAAGTTATCATCATCAGGCTAATATGTTTGACTGAAATATGAAGGAATAAACAATCCCTTTTAATTTCTACACATCAACTGGTTTTGTGGAGAAAGCGAAGCAAGCACTTCACCATGATCAGGTCAGGACGTTAAGGCTCCTGCATTGTAAATCTTATCATAAATATTTTCTTACAATTACACTCAGTGACAAAAGCGAATCACGGTGAGCTAAAAGCATGCCAGGGGAAATGAGTGCCATCCAAAGATATCCCTGAGAACCTGACAGCAATTGCTTTCTCTAATGCACCTGAGTGCCGATGGAACAACATTAGCTTGCATCTCCTGGGAGCATCCAGATGTAAAAACAAGCTCGTAATGAAAAAATGACTGTCTGCAAAGTACTTAATTTAAGGGCATCAATTAAAAATTGACATCACTATAACAGAGAAAGATTTGCTTGTATGTGTGTGTGTTTTTTAAAAAATTCTGTCACTAGCCTAAAGGTAACTAACTACCTTCTACAGAGAATTGTTCTACATGTTAGCATCTGCAACATGCGGTAGGAAATCTCTCCTAAAAGCTACACGAACAGAGGTTGTTTCTACTGTAACCAATAATCTGAAATGAAACTGTCTGGGGCAATCTGTCTAGTATTCAGTGTCAAAGACAGGGCTACAATCATTTTATTCTTCAGTAATGTTTGTGTCCTACCTTTCTCCTAATAATAGGACCTAAAGTGCTTCACAACATGATTAAAAACAGATAGAACTAAACCCCCAGAAAATTACAGGCTAAAATCCAGTTGTGCAGCTCCATGTGTGCAACAGTGATGACATCAGCAGCAGTGGCAGATTGCCACTGGCTAAAAGCTTACTATGGAGAATTTTTTGGAGGGGACACACAGGAATTCATTACTCTGTGTATGAAACCCCTGCACCCCCAAATTTCCTATGAATAGCAGCAACCCACTTTTAATTTGCAATACAGTGGACCCTTGACTTACAGACGGCTTGACTTACAGACTTTTTGAGTTACAGACTTCTCTGGCCGCAAAATTTAGGTTTGACTTGCAGACTGAGATTTGACTTACAGACCAGAAAAAAACCGAAATGGAACAAAAACGGCCTGTTACGGGATTAATCGGTTTTCAATGCACTGTAGGTCAATGGAGACTTGACTTACAGACTTTTTGACTTGAGAACCGCCTTCCAATACGGATTAAGTTCTCAAGTCAAGACCCCACTGTAGTTTGTTGCTAGTGATGACATCATTGCCAATGTGCGTGCAGAGATGCAGAATGGTGTGTCAGCCATAATATTCAATTAAATCCCAGATCACATTAAAGCACAACCAGATTCAATCCATTGAAAACACACTTTATAGAGAGAGAGGAAAACTAGAGCACATGATTTGCATGTGAATGGTCCCAGGTTCTATCCCTGGCATCTCCAGGTAGAACCATAATAACCCAAGCCTTACTAATAGGACAATGAAACCCCATATTCCAAAATTGTCTCTAGCTAAGGTTGAGAAAGAACACTCGTGTCTGAAACTGCAGATGATACTGGGATGGTGGCTTCTTGTTCAGTCAAATTCTCTTTCCAGCCCACAGAAACCCTGCTGCTGCAGTAACTAGTTTTCTACTATGTCCATGTGCAAGGCCTAGTAGTATGTATCAGTTCAGGGGTGAAAATGCTGTGGAGCCCTGTATCAGGGAACTAGAGAAAAAGTGATTCCATGTCAAAAAGCTGACAATTAGCTAGGAACACCAATTCTGCTACCTATTTAAAATACACTGCATGCAATTCACAAGCTGCTTCTCATTGCAAGCCAGGGAGTACGCTTAAGAACACACCCTGGAGAAGACTCTTCCTGCGAAAGTCTGAAGTCTTACAAGCAAGAGAGAAAGGCAGGACATCAAAAAAGTCATTATTCTTTAAACCGTCAGGACATTTTTCCTGATTTTTTTCAGCTGACTTTCACCAAAGAGCTGGCGGGTGTTACAAATCCTGGGAGAACAGCTCAGACCTTGTGGGTGTGATTTTTTAAAAAATATGTCTGTGCCTCAAATCTTTGGCAGCTTTTCCTGCACTTAGAACTGAGGCCGACTTGGAGAGATTGATACATATGCCTCAGAAGGCAGAAAGGATTCTATGGGCAATATATTCACCCTGGACTCCTCTCTCAGCACTAAAAAGGATGCCTCAAGTTATGCTTTTATGGGTCACTAAAATCTAGTAGAAGTAAATTTGTCCTATGTAAGCAGGATATTTTTGTCAGATCCGCTCACTAAGACATTGTGTGAGCATGTAGAAAAGAATGCTGTGATTACTAGCAGCTAGCATGCGTCTCTCAAAAGCAGCCAATGGTAGACTTGCATTATCATGCCATGGTTACATTTTGAAAGATTGGCAAAATTGGCAGGTAAGGGAAATGTGTGGGTGTAGCAAAACTCAATTTCATCAAGCTTTCAACAAGACCTTTTCCCCCAACATTCTTTCAGAAAAGTTAACACAACATGCACAAGGTGAAACTACTATGATTTGTAGCTGGTTGACAAGAGTGTGGCTCACTAATGGTTCCTTGTCACTGTGGAAAGAAGTGACAAGTGAGTTGCCACTGGGGTCTGTTGTGAGTAAACAAACTGCTTTTAAGATTTGAAGATGACATCAAATTGAAAGGAGGAGCTAATACTTCAGAAGGCAGCTAGCAGGAGGCGGGGCTTTGTTGCGGTGCTGCCAGCAACTCCAGAGAAGAGCTCTCTGGAAAAACTGGAACCCTCTGGTCCGGGATCCCCCTTTTGAAATGGGGATCGAAGGAGAGTCTAGAACAGTGGTTCTTAACCTTTTTGAAAGAAACGCCCCCTTGAGCCATTGAAGAAGTTATCATCGCCCCCCTCCCCACGGTGATGATATCTTATTTATTTATTTATTTATTTATTTATTTATTTATTTATTTATTTATTTATTTATTTAAGACACTTAAATCCAATGACCGCTGAAAACAAAATTCAATTCCAAGAAAATGAAATGCTCCCAAAAAGTAACATTTAATTATTTAGTTGTAAGCGAATTTTAAGACGCGAAAAGAAATATAAAAAGGGCATAAAAACAAACTGCAATGCAGGAACTAAAAATTTCAAGACAAAAACTCTGAAACTAAATTAAGATTGGAGAAAAATATATATTCATGCACGCTGTAAAAAGGCTGCAGCCATCTTCACAGGTTTAGCTTGCTCCAACGCCCCCCTACCGCCCCCCTTCTGCTCCAGCGCTCCCACACCGCCCCTTTTCGTTCTACTGCCCCCCTGAAAAATGAAATCGCCCCCTGGGGGGCATTATCGCCCACGTTAAGAACCACTGGTCTAGAAGAAGTCTCTCTGAAGTAGATGGTGAGCAGCAGAAGGAGAAGAATGGCAGGCAGACCCGGACTTTTTCCCTCTGAAGAAATGACCGTGCACGGACCAGAACGGGCGCCATTTTTGGCACTGAGCCGTGAGGAACCCTTTACCGGGGGAGAGGAGAGCAATCAATATAAACCAATAATATATAACAAGTAAGTAAGCCGAAGCCTCTGATTTATGAAACAGCCTCATTAAGCTGAAAATAAGAATGAAAATATTTGGCTGAAAGAAGAAAAGCGGCGGCGGGTTTATCTTATCAGTCTGACTCGAAAGCGAAACCAAAGCTTCTCCAAGTGAACTCTTAAAACACCAGGCTGATTCTAAAGCCGAGAGTCTGAGACAGAAAAATAAATCTGATGTTTTTGGAAAAGAATCCCAGATTGTAACACTATCTGACTGGATTAAAAGACTTGAGTGTGGTGAATGCAGTTTGGCTGGGATACGCTTCTCTTCACTTTTCCCTGGATTTTGTGAACTGTAAATAATAGAATTCGGTGGCTCTCGGGAGAGGAAGGGAGCTGACGTGGTCGACTGGACTAAGGAGTATCGAGGGGTTATTGAAGATCGCAAGACGGGCTTCAAAGACAACTACTGGACAGTTTGAGACTTGGTGATTGTTGTTTTGTCTGCTGGATTGTGGACTGCGTGTGAGTCCGATAATAGAACTTGCTGAACTCAGGAGAAGAAGGAAAAAAACTGTGCCACGGTTCTATTTGACTCTGTATTTGTTGGGTTAAAAGTGAATCTTACATTATAATATTTGGATAAAGATTGGAGGGAGATCTAAGGGGAGGTTTATGATGAGGGGTTTGGATTGTTGATAAAATTGTGGAAATGGTGGAAGGATATTTAAGGGGTGATTATTGCAGTTAAGGGTATAGTACTGTCTATACAAACCCAAAGCCTGAGATGGACTCCAGAAATTCAAGAGAACAAATGGAGACTGGCTCTGTTCAACCCCAAAGTTTTGGAACAGTGGTACAAGAAATAGAAAAGGAATGGCAGTTTAATTTGCATAGGATAATAATAAAAGGGTTTCAGCAAGTGAATGAAAATCTTAGCAAAATAGAAGATTTGATGAAAGGGATGAAAGAGGGGACAGTAGATGCCAAACAAAACTTAAATGAAGCTGTACAAACTTTAGAACCGTCTGTATTAGGCATGACTCCAGGTAACATAAATGGGATAGTGAGTTACCCAGTGACCTATGCAGCTTCCAAAATTAAAAAGCATTATGTTAAAAATCTTAAGGAAGCAGAGATACTGAAACCAGAGAATCTTATGGTGAAAATATGGGAAGTCGAAAAAATGGATGCTTTGTCAGATGGGCTGAAAGACTGTTTAATTCAAAAGGAAACTGAACGATGGGATCTATGGTATAAATGGCAGCAGTTACCAGACAGTGTTGGAGTAACATAGAACTAAAATTAAATGATAAGATAAAAGCAGGAGGGTAATCAAACGGTGAAAAAGCAAAAAGTTGATTTGTATTTGTAATATGAATTAATTGGATGATGGTATATTTTATGCTCTCCTATCCCCCAAAACCTTTTTCCCTTTACCCTACCCCCCTTATTTTCTGTACTCTCTATCCCTGTTCTTAAATAAATACTTAAAAATGAAAAAAAAAAGAAGGTAGCTAGCACATGGGATTCTTCAAGACTTCAACATCCGCCTTTTCTTTCTTACCTCTTTTCTGCTTCCTACATGTCAAGCCACAATAATTTCCTTTTAGGGTTTTGCCATTGCCAACATTTTTTTGGTAAGCAAGGAACCAGGAATCAGAATCTATGCAAAAATAAGCCGTCGGAACATAGAATCATAAAAAGGACATACTAGGATTCAGAACACTATATTTTGAAATTTCCAAAGTGTGTCTGAAGAAGTGGATTTTGATCCATGGAAGCTCACACTGAAACAAATGTATTAGTCTTATTAGTCTTTAAAGTGTCACTACGTTTTATCTTTTGTTTTTTTTCTCTCTCTCTCACTCACACTCACACTCACACACACACACACACACACACACACACACACACACACATTTTCTCCATCCTCACTCCCTCCTTAATCTTGTCAGTTTTGGAAATAATTTCTTGTTTTACTGATTAGTGCTCACAGACAGTTTGTAATTAGAGTTGTGCAGATTACACAAGTCATTCAATGCATTGACCAAAATCTTATCACTTAGTGCAGTAACTTGCAGCAGAGTAGACCCATCAAATCAATGGGGTTTTGGTGAGTTAAATAAATTCTGGTGGCCAGATCTCAGATTCCAATTTCTACTGCAGCATTTTTCCTGCAATGTAATACTGTACCTTTCCTTTTCAAGTGATTTTAGCTGAGCTTCACCCACATCATAAACTTTTGTGGGAACCTGATTCAAAAGGAAGGAAGGAAGGAAGGAAGGAAGGAAGGAAGGAAGGAAGGAAGGAAGGAAGGAAGGAAGGAAGGAAGGAAGGAAGGAAGGAAGGAAGGAAGGAAGGAAGGAAGGAAGGAGACTACCTAATCTTAATCTTTTGCAAAGGAAGTTACATTAACTGTAAAGTACAGTGGTACCTCGCTAAACAATGACCCCACTAAACGATGAATCCGCATAACGATGACTTTTTGCGATCGCTATAGCGATTCGCAAAACAGTCATTCCAGTGGGGGATTTTCGTTGGACATCGATTAGGTCCGTGCTTCGCGAACCGTCGATTAGGTCCGTGCTTCGCGACGACGATTTTTTCAGCTTCGCAAAATGACTGCCCTGTGTTTTCCAGACCCATGCTTCTCAGGGCAGCCATTTTTACAGCTGATTGGCGCTAGACGATGAGGTATTTTCCCCATTGGAATGCATTAAACAGGGTTTCAATGCATTTCAATGGGGAAAGGGTTTTCGCATCACAACAATTTCGCTAAACAGTGATTTTCACGGGACAGATTATCGTTGTCATGCAGGGCACCACTGTAGTCAAATTCTGTAGAAGCCTCCAAAGCTTTGTATGGGCCTCCAAGGCAGTTTCTGTGACCCATGGAGGGAGACCCACAATGCAAAAAGAGTCAAAATCTTTTCTTTCCCAAAAAACAGGAGATTTGCTTCTCCAGAAGCCACAATACTTCTCATACCTTGATTTAGAAGAAAATCTATTCTTTAAAAGGAAAAGAACAGGAGACGTCTTGGTTCTTGTTTCATTTCAAGATGCTTTTGTGGCCTCTAGGTGGTTCTGAAGCCAGAAAAATTGACCTGGACTCCCTGGACTCATGGAGCATCGCTGTGCCATCACACATCTTGCATGAACTTCATTATTCACAATGGATGCTGTGAGTTAAGCTTGTCGCCTTTGTGCTCGGGGCCTACAGATTAATGATTTGCATTTCCAGGCTCTGATGAAAATCCAACAGGGCTTAGCCAGAGGACGGGGCCAATAAGCAGACTTTTATATACACAGAGACATATACCCTGCCAATGACCAGGAGCAAATGGGACTGCTGCCTGCCATATAATATCATAATTGCCATCCATTTAAGTTTTTTTAAAATGCAAAAACCAAATTCTACACAACCACAAAGCCCCATCACAGTGCTCTTGTTTAACAGTAGGACATAGCAATGAAAGTTTAGTGATCCGGCACCCGCGTCATAACATTTAATCAATGCTTTCCACCCTTGTGGGAGAAAGGAAAAGAAAAGAATGCACAGCAGTGAAGAAAAATTCTGAAATGACACAAGCAGAGTTATTATCCTGGATTTACTCATGATCCAATCAGAAATGTTCCATAGCTTCCATCCTTCCATCCTTTTCTTTGGTGCCCTTTGTGTATAGCTTTTAGGCACCCTTTTCTTCTTTTCTCTCTTTTTCTTTTCTCTTTGTTCTTGACTAAAGCTACATTTTTCTAGTTTTAAGCCATTATATATGATTTGCATGCATGGCTTCAGTTAAAGCCACTTCATTTTAATTTGCCTTGCTGGGGAGCTTTAGAGGAGAAGACTGCACTGGAGGCTTGACATCAGAGACATGGTTTTCCATGAGATGGCTATCATACATCTGCATTCTCCTAGCACTGAAATGCAATACATAATATTTACAAAGCACTGTGATGGAAATTAGTTCTTGTTAAGTAGCACAGAGTTGCAAAACCAAGAAGAAAAATTAAACACCATGATTTACTGGATCTTTTCTCCTTCAAAGGATTTCCTCAAACTTCAACTCTTGCCCCGTGGCTTACTAAAAAGTAGCACCACTGGATGAGGTGTCTGCATCTTTATGAGCAATCACCATGTCCTTTTGCGTTTGGGATGTGTCTCTCTGTGTTTATTTCCACAACCAGAAAGGACACTAGAGACATTTAGCATACATTGTAAACAGCATGATAAATGGACTCCATACATACTTGCTTTCTCATTCTGTCTGGAGTCAAGAAATCTCAGGGGGCCTGGAAACATCTTCAGCATCTTACTGTGCTGGGGTACTCTGTACCAGCCAAAAACAAAGATACTGATGTTGTTGTTTTTTTTAACATTCCTAGCATGTTAGTAATTGATTGCCCTCTTCCACATCATTATCTGTCACTGATGCCGGAGAAAGGGAATAGCATGGAAATTCTAATATTCCTCAGGCACATGGCAGTTTTGTTACACTACAAAGCCTGCCTCAAAGATGACTGACTGGCTTGTGAGGATGGGTCTTGTAATCCATGACGTTAGGAGGGTGCCCAGTTTGGGAAAGCGTCTCCGACATAATAAGTTGCAGTCCTTTCGACTTGATACCTATTGTGCAGGGGTGTGTGAGATGCGATTTAATGGTGCTCATAATCCTTACTGTGATACAGAATTTGGGATTTATGACACTGCACACGAAGAGCTGCCAACCCCACTTAAAAACATATAAACTCCCTGGGAAAATCCACTGGGAGGGCAACCACTAAAACGTGGGCCGAATATCAGCATTTTTCCTTCTCTGAACTGAAAACTTCTGAAAGTTATTCAGAACTTACTCACTTTTTACACCGGTTATGAAAAATATTTATGCAAATTTACATATTTTTGGGATGTTTGTCTTTTCAATCTTGTTCTTGCATTACTGACATCTTCACACACCAAACCATCTTCAGTCTTATGATGCTGAAGAGAAACAGTAGTTACGTGGCATGTCCAGCTAAGCCTGGGGAGATTCAGGTGCAAATCTCCACGTCACCATGAAGTGTAGTAGGTGATTTTAGACCAGTGCCTATCTTTCAGCTTAATAAAGCTCACAGGTTGCTGTGAAGATACAGCAGGATAGAGAACGCCATGCACACCTTGAGTTGCGCAGATGAAAGGTGGACTTTAAAGGCGGTAAATTATTGAGGCAGTTCACTTTTAATATTAAGGGTCATAACTGAATAATTGAATAGTTTAATAAATAATCTATTCATCCAATAGTTTTTTGTGCCATCTTTATTCCTGGTTTCATACCTTTTGATGCAGTACATCCCTGAGTTATTGAATGAGCTGAACTGTAAATGGGGACAAGACCAATTTTGAATTTGCAAGCTGGATTTCCTGTGCAAAAAATCACTACTGGAGATCAGGAAACAGAATGGAAAGAAACATAATTCAGTTGTCTAGTGGGAAACTCTAGCTGACCCTCAATTGTTTAGGGTTTTCTAATGTTTATCTTAAACCACAGATGTAACTGAAACTGGAGACTATAGTTTCTCTCCTCATCTTTGATGATGGGAAACAGGAACTTTTACATTCTTGCCAATGGCAGGCTGCAAAGCATCCGACCATATGAACCTGTCTGCTCTTGCCTTCTTTTCAACAATTACTGTTCCACAACTTTCCTCAGATTGTTTTCCTACGTGCTACACAGGTGCAACATGAAACTTTTAAAAATAAAATAAAATGCTGCGATCAGTCAGTCCAACTACCAATTGCCTGTCTGGTAATAATGTCCCTGTCTGCTGAACAAAAGCTAAATAATGCATCATTAAATCAATTGTTAATAGGGATGCAGGTCAACAAGTTCAGAATTGTTGCAGCCGAATCTGATCCAAGTGAAAGGCCATTTGATTGGCAAGCCCCATTAAGACAGGAGCTTTGTACAAGAATGGGGACAAAACTCCACCAAAGAAGGCAAAAAGCAGTTACAGCCATGTTATGCCACAATTACTCGCAGGGGATGCATGCCACCAAGGGATTTGACTCAAGCTCTGCTCATTGAATGAGACTTGTGGGGTAGGAGGGTTTCACTGATTAAGCCCAAGAGGGAAAAAAAAACCCCAATGATAGGTTGTGGCGTTGGCTTGCCTTGAAGAACCCATCCCTATTAGGTACCACCACTGAAAGCTTGCCTTACCATTATCTGTTTCTAATGAAAAGCAGCTTACTCTGTCCCTAGCCCTTTAAGGGATGGGAGGAGCATTCTTCTACAAGCAGATTGTGACTGACACTGAAATTACCTGTCAACTGATAAAGGTATGCCTATGAAGAAATCACTCTTAAAATACAAGAATGATACTTTAAGATCTCTGGCTTTGTTGGCTGAGGAATTCTGGGGCTGTCAGAGAGAGAGAAATTTTTTTCCAAGGGCTGGGCATGATTTTCCAGGCTCTGGTACAATTTCTGCGTTTATGTTAATCTTGTAAGCTCTGGATATTGATCGATTAGAATCCAGAGTGATTTTTGCTCAGGTTGGAGGCACTGTGGCTGAGGGCCATCTGCATTAGAGGGGGAATACATGACAGAATACATAGCTTGTTCTTATATTTTTCATCGCTCCATAAAGATGCCACTTTGATTTTGTGCTCCAGGCATAGAAATGACTTGGGTTGTCTCTGCTGAGGTATAGCTGAATCTACTATACCAAGACTGGAGCCTCCAGGATAAATAGGCTTCATATCTGTTTGTAGATTGAAAATAGGAGGACAATAACAGGTATATTTATTTATTAGATTTGTTTCAAGCCCTCCTCTTTCTCCAAGAGTTTCAGAGTGGTGGCACTCAGTCTCTCCTCTCTTATCCAAGGCTAATAGAAAGTAACTAACCTAAACTCAGACAGTGAGGTTCACATCTGAGCAGGGAACAGAATCTAGGTCTGCCCAGGAGAGATGCTCTGTTTATCATATTACTTTGGCTAGAAGCCATGTCACAGTAGGAACAATGGGCTGAATCCAGACTAAGTTGGTCACACATCATTCTTACTAAAATCAATAGCAGTAGACAATTCAGTTGGGTTACATTACATTTGTACATGTGTCTACTTACAAGAAACTCCCATATCCTGTGGAGCTTGATTCGAAGGAAGAAAACTAAAAGCTTTGAGCTTGTTGCATTGTAGCTTTTCTTTGACTTCAAAAGACCCAGTCGTATAGACACAGCCACATAAAACATGTCCATGCGCATATCTTTTCATATTTGAGCATCTGGTTCTCCACAACGGCTCATGGGAGGCATGATAAATATTTGATGAGCCTTAGCCGGGTAGTGCTAGACTGTGAAGCAAGGTGCAAACAGATCCACCCATCCTGTTCTTTCTGGAATAAAGTACAGTTATATATTTTAGTTTCCAGGAACAGCTTGTACAAATACTATGAACATTCCTTTTTAAATGAGGTGCCAAAGGTTGAAAGTATAATCACCAAACTGGGTGTGACATAGGTGAAATGGCATTGTAACTGGACTTGACAGGTCAGCATTCTCATAAGGACTGCATTTCATTGCTGGATGTGCAGATGAAACTCTACACTAAATTTTAGGAATTTAGAGCCATCAGAGTCAGACTGCAGGACCAGTACTTAAGCTCGTGAAAGCAAAACTTATTGTGTCAACCCCACTGTCTTCTTCCACCATTCTTGTCTTTTTTTTGCAGCGGTTCTTAACCTTTTCTTTACCATGGACCTCCTTTAAATGTCTTTTGTTGCAGTGGACCTCCAAGACTTAACTCAAGATTTGAAACTGTAAAGTACATCAAATATTTCTTTAAAATTTCTCATGAAGGCTCTCATCGAGAAATATACCTTGCTCTAATGGCAACACATTTTAAGATGACTGGAAGAAGCTTCATGTTGCTTTGAATGGGATGCACTCTCATCAACAGCATCAGTTCTTTTATGTTTCAAATTCAGCCAGCGATCCATTCTGAGGCTCAGCCAAAATGTATTGTTAAGAAATCCACTGTGATAATATCAAAAGGTCACTTTACCCAACAATAACCAAATGGTTTTCTTAGCAAAAATCGAAGAAACATGCTCATGAAGTCAATCTGAACACTCACTCACACTGACACTGACTGACTACGACTCTGTCTTCCTGCAGCTTCTGACTGTCTGCATAATACAAGAAATGTCATGTGCTATCTCTCAACCACTCAGTGTCATTCACTTGCATGTTCTCACTATGTGCAGAAATATCAACAGTTATTTGCTATCAAATAGTTATTTTCATAACTGATTTTGACTTTTTAATTTTTTTAATGGACGCGGTAGGTTAGAAAAGCCAAGTTTTACACAAACAAGCAAGGGAAATTAATATTCCTTCCTTCCTTCCTTCCTTCCTTCCTTCCTTCCTTCCTTCCTTCCTTCCTTCCTTCCTTCCTTCCTTCCTTCCTTCCTTCCTATTTTAATTTCAAAAGATCACAACATTTCTTCAAGCCTTCTTCAAGACCTCCTGTGAGGACATCATGACCCCTGGGGGGGGGGGTGTCTGTGGACCACAGGTAAAGAACCTATGGCTTAGTGAATACAGAGTCCCCTCTGGGAGAACTATGCAATAGGGACAACACTACAGATAGCTTTGCATAATGCAAACATATTTAAGTTATAATTTGGCATCTGTTCAGATCATTGTGGAAAAATCCAAACATTTCCTGTAAAATAAATATAATCTTATCTGGAAAAGTGACCTGAATTATAGGAGATACTTGAAACTGTATAAGTCAGATCATATAAAATAAAATAAATAATAACATAAAATGAAATAAATCAAGATTTGATTTATTAATTATTTTTAAAGACGTAGTAAATTTGGGGTTTGATCCTATATAGTCCCACAAGCTGAGAAATGATAGAATGAAATGGAAGCCATACAGTACTGGTGAAGACAAGATATACAGTGGTTTAACAATAACACCTATAAAATTGCCTAAATATGTTAAGGAATGATCAAAATGGTTCATGGAAGGGACATGGGTGACATAGAAGAGGTGCACACAGGAACCACATACTGGATTTAAACCAGAGGTCTCAGAGATGAAAAGCATGAGCCATTATCTAGGGCAGTGGTTCTTAACCTTTGTTATTTGGATGCTTTTGAACTGCAACTCCCAGAAACCCCAGTCAAGACTGCTGGTGGTGAAGGCTTCTGGGAGTTGCAGTCCAAAACTCCTGAGTAACCCAAGGTTAAGAACCAGTGATCTAGGGTTCTTTCTGTAGGCTTTGGGTTTCTCAGAGTTTGGATATTATTATTATTATTATTATTATTATTATTATTATTATTATTATTATTATTATTATTATTATTATTATTATTAGTAGTAGTAGTAGTAGTAGTAGTAGTAGTAGTAGTAGTAGTAGTAGTAGTAGTAGTAGTAGTAGTAGTAGTAGTAGTAGTAGTAATGTGTTGGTTTTAATAATTACTGCTATTGAACAAGTGATACATTACTTTAATTTTAACCTGTTACTTTTTTTGTTTCAGTCTTTTTAAAAAAGCAAATATATATATGTTTTTAAAAATAGAAATATGACCCCCAGTATGACTTCCCTAAAGGCAGCATTTGGGAAGCAGAAAAATAAACAGTACTGTACACGTTACACAAAAAGAATAACAATATTAGAAGCCACTAGATTAGTTGACAAAAATAGTATCATTATGCCCCATTACCTCAGAAAGGAATGTGTCACATCTAACATTATAACAGAATGGCCTTCTTACCTAGATATGCTAGCATAGCACAATGTAACATTTGAAGGCAAATTGCCCCAAGTTAAGAAACAAATACAGACGCTGGCAGTTGCATACTGAGTTGTGCGATACAGCATGCAACTGGTAAAGACTTCAGTGATTTCTCAACTTTGCCTTAAAATATTCTGCTACTTATGTGGCTGCACGAGACGATTTTGGCCTTTACTTCCAATGTCAGTGCTCCTTATAGGCTGAGCCTGAGAAAGGAGAATAAGTCTCCCAAGGTAGCCCGCTACCTGCTTACAAATGTGGCTGAGTGGAGTTCCTGTTGCTTAGCATAATAAGCTAAGCATAATTAGCTTAGAGTAGGCCCCCTGAATCGCTGGGGATTTGGTTTGTCAACTCCTCCATAAGTTCTACTGATTCAAATGGGCCTACTCAAGTTACAACTTATTTTAAAATAGTAAGTTGCAACTAGAGGAGATCCATTTGAATTAACAGAAGTTCCAGAGGAGCTGAGTCACCAAATCCCCGTGCTAAGCAACAGGATTCCAGGCATTATATTGTAATTTTATTGGTTGCAATCCTATTGACGTTTGTGTAATGTCTGCTAATGCGCTGTAGCTAATTGCAGCTAACTAGAGGTGGGAACGAATCACCATTTTGGCGAGTCATCATGCTATGTGATCCGTCAAAGTTGATGAAGCACAAAGCATGAATATCCTAAAAAAGCTGACCCCTCCACCCCCACAGACTGCCCCCATGCCCCCTTCCCACTACCCGTCACCTCCCTACCTTGCCTGCCACAGTCTGTGCCACCACCGCTGCCACTGCTGCCATCCACAGAGGCCAGTGCCACGGCTGCCTCCACAGAACCACTTGCTGTGCTGGCCTCCACCGTTACTGACTGCCATAGGGGAATCTAGGCTGCCCTTTACAAAGATGGTGGCTTCAGCTTCCCGGCCTAAAGGAAGCTGCAGCCACCATCTTTGCAAAGGGTAGCCTGGATACCCTTAAGGCAGGCTAAAGGAATCTGGGCTGCCCTTTGCAAAGATAGCAACTTCTCTGCCCTAAAATCTGCACCACTCTTTACCCTTCTCTGCACTTTATTACACAACATTTACACCGGAGTCAATAGGCCTATCACTCAGTGAAGAGGAAATGAATAATATACCAGTTATCATGGGCAGAGGAAGGTATGGTGCTGGCGCAGCACCAATTAAACCCAAAAGAACGGGGGCCAGATGGTTGAAGGCTGCCCCTTGTTCTAGCTCTGTTGCCAGCAACCAGAATTGAGGCAACTTGCTCAGCCAAGCCCCCCACTCTATCCTTGATGCTGTTAAATGCCAGATCTGCTTTAAATAAGGCCCAGCTAATCCAAGACTTAATCATGGATGAAATAGCAGATCTGGCCTATGCTACTGAGACATGAGTGGGCACAGAAGGCAGTGTAACCCTCTCATTAATTTGCCCACCCGGATATTCCATCCAGCACCAAGGTAGACTGGAGAATCAGGGAGGGGAGTTGCCATTATTTATTAAAACACCTTCGAGGTTGTTAGGCTCTCTGCTTTGACCATCCCAGGCCTTGTGGCCCTTCACGTGTCACTGGGGACCAGGGATGGATTTGGGGTGGTGCTGGTAATAAATAAATAAATAAATAAATAAATAAATAAATAAATAAATGAATGAATGAATGAATGAATGAATGAATGAATGAATGAATGAATGAATGAATATCACCTCCATCACCATATCTAAATCAAATTAGCATTGCTTATTTGTGTCATTGTTTACTAGAGTTACACCCCACCTTTCTCTCTCCAAACAGGATTTAAGAAAGTTACAGAGGAAGCAAATGTTCCGGTCGCTCTTTGTTTTCAGTGCAACCAATAAAAGACTCTGATATTACCAATTCTTGAAATACAGGGACCTAGAATGGCTTTGCCCAGGTTTCTTTATGATGGCTGGCTTGCTTTGCTACTGGGCTTGAAAAGCTGTTGAGGGGAAAAGAGAAATGATTTTGTTAAAATTCAGGAGGAAGAACAGTGAATGGAACTTGTGGGTTTCATACCTTCCCACACCAATGAAGCACCGCTTTGTGGTACAATCAATGCCTGCCAGGCTCTACATTGTGTCTCCTTCTTGGCTAGGCATGGGATAATTTTTGACCTCAGGGATCTTCTGTGCAGAGGAATTGTGGGAGGAGTGGCAAAAAAAAAATTACATGTGCAACCCCTCCCACAATGCCTTGGTTCTGAGGATCCTTGTAGGCAGGTGTTATCCAAAGACTGAATTGAGAGATGGCTGTGCAGTACCACTGGGCAGGCAGCCATTTTAGGGGGGAAAGGGGACGGTGATGGTAGCAAAAGGACAGAAAGAGTGATTGTATTTTTTTTTTTTTTGGACTTATATACCGCCCCATAGCGCTGCAAGCACTCTCCGGGCGGTTTACAATTTAATTATACAGGCTACACATTGCCCCCCCAGCAAGCTGGGTACTCATTTTACCAACCTCGGAAGGATGGAAGGCTGAGTCGACCTTGAGCCGGCTACCTGGGATTTGAACCCCAGGTCGTGAGCACAATTTTAGCTGCAGTACAGCGTTTTAACCACTGCGCCACGAGGCTCTTTGTATGGCAATGGCCGCTCTGCCACTGTCCCCAGAGGTCCACCACAGAGCTGTAAGCCTCACTGCAGCTATCAGCCTGGTGTCTTCTGAGTTCCACAAGTGAAAAAAATTCCGATGGAGAAATCCCTGTTCTTTGTACCCACGGATACAGCCCCTCAGGAGGGTGACAAACAAACAACAGGGCCTCTGTGGAAGATCCTCAGGTTCAGGCAGGCTCATACTGGAGGCAGTAGTATTTCAGATATCCTGGCCCTAAGCCACACAGGGCGGTCTAAGTCAAAACTCACCAATGAGTTTCTGTCTGAAAACTCAATAGCAGTGACAGCTAATGCCCATTGTGGCTGGTAGAGGAGAAGACACACCAACTAATGTTAGGTAGAACAGTAGTGGCAAGCAAATTGGGGAGGGGTGGAATTGGCATAAACACACACATACATTTAGGCAGGCAGATATGCAACCAAGTGAGCATTCATATCTCCATATATACGAAGACAAGCAGGCAGTCACTCACACAGAGGAAGGTACCCTTCGTCCCAAATTAGAAATGTTCCCACTCTTTTTTTCTCTTTCCGTTTCTTCTTCTTCTCTCCCTCCTGCTCCTTCCCTCTCCCACATACACATACTGTCAAACTGAACGTGAGATTGAGATTTAAGCAGGAGAGGGTACAGGTGGGGCCCTGACTTTCCCCCTCAAGTATGGAAGCAAGGAGGGATGGACAGGCTGGGGGTTGCCTCTGCCTGGAAGGTGGGGTTAATGCCATAATGGGCCAGCTTCCATTGCTCAGAAGAAAGAAAGAGTTAACAATGAAGGCCAAATTACTGCTCTCTCTTCAATGCTCAGTGGTTCCTCAACAGACACCGATGAGGGTGGGTGGAGGGAGTTCAATGCAATTCCTTTGTACGGTACATGTGCTGCCATTTGAGATGGACTCTTTTGTTACCTACCCCTGCGTTAGCTGGGATTCTATTCACGCCTCACCATCTTTTAATGGATTTAGGGCACAGCCCTTAAAAATGTATAAACAGGACAGCGATCACGTGATTTTGCTATGGATATTTTATGAGTGAGTCTGGATGTGTGCTGTGTTCTTGAAACAAAGGACATGATGATACAGAGCTGGAGCAGAATGCATATTAGCATGTACTGTATACTGGATTTCTGAGGGCTTGTAGCTGCCCAAGGGAAAACAACAGCCAGGGCATGAGAAACAGCTCTCTGTTCCAGCAACTGGGTCAGTAAATGTTAGCAGACCTTATGGGCCGCCCTAAAGAGCTGCAATCCAATCACTCAGAGAAAACAGAGATGGAAACAAAAAGCAGATTTAGGAAATCTCAGCTTCCCTCCTTCCTCTCTTATTATGTTTCAGTTGAAGCCTGCATAGCATTGAGTAGACTTCAATTGTTAAACTGTGCTATTAGCATGGAAGATCAGACACTGGCTTCAATCAAACTGACGTCTTTCCCCACCTGCTGAAATAAACCCGTATTTCTTAAGGAGTATTTCCTTGCAAGGTTGTTTTAATTAAAGAGAGTGTCTGGGTAGAGCACGGGCCTAGTGGGTGTGTGGGGAACAGTATTCATAAAACTGAGGGCCAAACTATTTCCAGATAGTTGTTGTTGTGGGGTTTTTGGGCTCTTTGGCCATGTTCTGAAGGTTGTTCTTCCTGACATTTCACCAGTCTCTGAGGCCAGCATCTTCAGAGGACTGAAGTAGGAACTCAGTCCATGCTCTGTTGGACTGAGCATGGACTGAGCATGTATCAACAGAGCATGGACTGAGTTCCTACTGCAGTCCTCTGAAGATGCTGGCCTCAGAGACTGGTGAAATGTCAGGAAGAACAACCTTCAGAACACGACCAAAGGGCCCGAAAACCCCACAACAACCATCAGATCCTGGCCGTGAAAGCCTTCAAGAATACATATTTCCAGATAACCAGTCACTAGTTCTACCCATGTCACTCATGCGAGTCAGGAGGTGAGGCTGAGGAGCCTGACGCCGAGGGAGGCCCGGAAGGAAAAAACAAGGAACCGGGCCTTCTTGGCAGTGGCTCCTCGCCTCTGGAACAATCTGCCTCCAGAGATTCGCGCTGCACCCTCGCTGGGTACTTTTAAAAATCAATTAAAAATGTGGATGTATAGGCATGCCTTCCCCCCAGTTAATTCCTGACCCTCTTTGCTTCTCTCTCTATTTGATTTATTTTTGTATTTTCCCCATCTTGCAGAATAACTTAATTGTTATAATTTTATATATGTTATGTTTTTATGTTGTAAGCCACCTAGAGTGGTCAGAATGACCAGATAAGCGGGGTATAAATAAATAAATAAATAAATAAATAAATAAATCCTCGAGTGCTAACTGTCTGATTACCACAGCAGGAACTTTTCTCACCTACCTCTCATAATCCACAAATTAAAGGTGCAGCTACATTGCAAAGCCAAATCAGAGTGATTCAGCTTTGCTGCAATTCATAGCCTACCTATATTATGTTTCAAATTGAAATCAGTGCTCACACAAAGGCTGCAGATTTATTCAAGACTTCACCCATCATACAGGGTGTGGTATGAATTTTATTCTATCCCACAAGCCCACTTCTTTCTTTCTTTTCTTCCTCTGGTTCTTCTGCTGACCCTTCATTCCACAACCTCCTTTCTTTCTTTCTTTCTTTCTTTCTTTCTTTCTTTCTTTCTTTCTTTCTTTCTTTCTTTCTTTCTTTCTTTCTTTCTTTCTTTCTTTCTTTCTTTCTTTCTCCCCTCATAAGAATGCATCACAACGAAACAATGGGGAAAGCCCATTTGAATCATTCTAATTTGAAAAGATAGGAGCCCTCCCAGCAGCAGCAGAGAAAATACTGTTTTGGGAGTTAAAATGGCAGACCCAATTGGAATTAATCTTTGTGCCATGTGGTCAGCAAAAAGTACTTCAAATTCACTTGTTTTATCAATGGATCAAATTCTGAGGCATTTGACCATATCATTGTACTCTTGATTGCTTTGTTTTGCCAGTGAGAAATTAGACTTATAAAGGAAGAGCATGTCTAAAAAGGGTCATGCCTCTTGAAAACTACCTCAGACTGCCTCATTCATGTTTCTTCAAAATTAATGTGATTCCAGACCTAAGAACAGATTATTTACATCATACACCTTGGTTCTCAGTTCCATATGCTGAATCTTCCTTGAGAAAAGTGTCTCCCTATATTTATTTTAAAACCATGGGTTACCTTTTGACAGGACCTACTTCTTCTATAACTCAGTCATAAAGAAAATTGTTGTACTAAGCCATGGATATATAGCTCAGTACTAGCCGCAGCGTCCGGCACCAGTCCTCTAGGATTTCATATGGAGGTATTTCCAGGTCCAGCTTCCTGGTATTTTTTTCAAACTGGAAATGCCACAAACTGAACTTTGAACCTCAGACACAGAAGGCTGGTGCTTTAACGCTAAGCTTTTGCTTTAGTTGTATTTTCCTTCTGCTGTCTTCAGCTGCTTATCTTCTCATTGATGGTGACAATGCCAGAACTGATGTTAACAAATTCATGGATTTTGCATGCATATGGAACTCAACCCGCCTCTAGGTTGTCACCCTAAATTAATGTTTAAGCTCAAACCCTTTTAGAGATAATTAAATCCATTTCTGCTTATTGATAATAAATAACATCTGTAGTTTATATTTATGCAGTGCTTTTCAGATGTATAAAGGTCAGTAATAATAAATATCAAATACTAATGCACAACTCATGTTGTAAAATCAACCCGTTATTAAGGAATCGCAACAAATTTCTGTGTTCTTTCATATGTAAAATATAGTCATGAGAGAATCTCATTAGGGTTATTTTGCTCAATTAGCTTGTCCAAAAATGCAGATATAGGAAGCAGTATTATACAGATGGGAAGCTACAAAATTGCTTAAACATTTTGTGCTTGCTTCAGTTATAATTTTTTTCCTTTGCATTTATTTGTTTGCAGGTTGTTCTTGCAAGGCAACTTAAAAATAAATTAAATAAATTACATCTTGCAGAATGTCCCCACTAGCATGGCCAATGCGAACCCTCAAATATCAGCTTTTCTAACCCTATACTGTATTGGGCCACCTTGTAAAAATATTAAGTGGTCCGGAATACTGTGCCCAGAGTTATACTGTACATTGCAACTCTCCTGGTTTGTTTCCAGGTCTAATTCAAAGAACTGTGATTAGCTAAAGCTCTATATTACTTGGGAGCAGGCTATTTGAAAAAGTTTGCTAGATGTTTAAGACCTGAGGAGAGAACATTTTCCCAATCTTCCTATTATCACAGCCATGCCTGAAAGAGAGGGCTTTCCTGATGTCCCCTTACATCCTCTGGCAAGCTGACACATTTCTATTCAGACATGGCTTTGATGAGATAGCTTATTTGCTCTTGGAGAGAAGTCTCAGGTGCCTTCAGACTAGTTAGAAAATAATAATAATAAATTTAGAACTGAAGATCTGGAAGGGACCTTATGGATCATCATGTCCAGCCCCTGGCAATGATCTCGATATCAACATATAGCATCTGTGCTGGATCAGGAATAACAGCAATAAAGATGTGTGAACCAACAGTGGGGAATCAAACTCCCAACTTCTTGATCTGCGGCCAGATGCCTAAATCACTGAGTTATGCTGTTATTTCTTCTCACTGGTAGCTTCTTATTGTCCTTTTGTCTTTAGGCTTCAATTGCTTCTGTTGAATTTTATTGCCAGTTGTAATGAACATCCCATGTCCTTTGTTTATTTTGCCTTAAACACAAGTCCATCCTCTGGATGCTTGTCCTCACTTCACGCTGCCACCAGGTATTATTACCTCAATACCAAATATAGAAATCTAAGACACGTGCTGCCAATACAACAGATTTATTGATGATATGTTTGTTTGTTCAGTCGTTTAGTCGTGTCCGACTCTTCATGACCCCATGGACCAGAGCATGCCAGGCCCTCCTATCTTCCACCACCTCCCGGAGTTGTGTCAAATTCATGTTGGTTGCTTCGATGACACTGTCCAACCATCTCATCCTCGGTCGTCCCCTTCTCCTCTTGCCTTCACACTTTCCCAACATCAAAGTCTTTTCCAAGGAGTCTTCTCTTCTCATGAGATGGCCAAAGTACTGGAGCCTCAGCTTCAGGATCTGTCCTTCCAATGAGCACTCGGGGTTGATTTCCTTTAGAATTGATAGGTTTGTTCTCTTTGCAGTCCAGGGAACTCTCAAGAGTTTCCTCCAGCACCACAATTCAAAGGCATCAATTCTTCGGCGGTCAGCTTTCTTTATGGTCCAGCTCTCACTTCCATACAACACTACAGGAAAAACCATAGCTTTGACTATTCGGACTTTTGTTGGCAAGGTGATGTCTCTGCTTTTTAAGATGCTGTCAAGGTTTGTCATTGCTTTCCTCCCAAGAAGCAGGCGTCTTTTAATTTCGGGGCTGCTGTCTCCATCTGCAGTGATCATGGAGCCCAAGAAAGTAAAATCTGTCACTGCCTCCATATCTTCCCCTTCTATTTCCCAGGAGGTGATGGGACCAGTGGCCATGACCTTAGTTTTTTTGATGTTGAGTTTCAGACCGTTTTTTGCACTCTCGTCTTTCACCCTCATTACAAGGTTCTTTAGTTCCTCCTCACTTTCCGCCATCAGAGTGGTATCATCTGCATATCGGAGGTTGTTGATATTTCTTCCTGCAATCTTAATTCCAGCTTGGGATTCCTCCAGTCCAGCCTTCCGCATGATGTATTCTGCATATAAGTTAAATAAGCAGGGTGACAGTATACAGCCTTGTCGAACTCCTTTCCCAATTTTGAACCAATCCGTTGTTCCATATCCAGTTCTAACTGTTGCTTCCTGTCCCACATATAGGTTTCTCAGGAGATGGATAAGGTGGTCAGGCACGCCCATTTCTTTTAGGACTTGCCATAGTTTGCTGTGGTCCACACAGTCAAAGGCTTTTGCATAGTCAATGAAGCAGAAGTAGATGTTTTTCTGGAACTCTCTGGCTTTCTCCATAATCCAGCGCATGTTGGCAATTTGGTCTCGAGTTCCTCTGCCCCTTCGGAATCCCGCTTGTACTTCTGGGAGTTCTCAGTCCACATACTGCTGAAGCCTACCTTATATGATTTTGAGCATAACCTTGCTGGCGTGTGAGATGAGTGCAATTGTCCGGTAGTTGGAGCATTCTTTGGCACTGCCCTTCTTTGGTATTGGGATGTAGACTGATCTTTTCCAGTCCTCTGGCCACTGTTGAGTTTTCCAAACTTGTTGGCATATTGAATGTAGCACCTTAACAGCATCATCCTTTAAGATTTTAAATAGTTCAACTGGAATGCCATCACCTCCAATGGCATTGTTGTTAGCCAGGCTTTCTAAGGCCCACTTGACCTCACTCTCCAGGATGTCTGCCTCTAGGTCAGCAACTATATTGTCTGGGTTGTCCGGGATATCCAAAACTTTCTGATATAATTCCTCTGTGTA
Organism: Pogona vitticeps; assembly: GCF_051106095.1. NCBI lineage: Eukaryota > Metazoa > Chordata > Lepidosauria > Squamata > Agamidae > Pogona > Pogona vitticeps. The sequence goes on along the minus strand of NC_135786.1, from coordinate 73,121,007 downwards.
TTCTTGCCACCTCTTCTTGATGTCTTCTGCTTCTGTGAGGTCCCTTCCATTTTTGTCTTTTATCATGTCCATCTTTGCACAAAATTTTCCTCTAATATCTCCAATTTTCCTGAACAGATCTCTGGTTTTTCCTGATGATATAGATGTTATGCAAATCACAGATGTTTAGAATTATTTATTAAATATCATTTGCTTTCACTTGGGTTTGTATGTGTTCTTGTTTACTTCTACAATATTCTTTGACTTATTCTCTATGCATTTGAACTCTTTCCTATTCTCTCTAGCCTTCCAACTTTCCAATCGCTGTCATAACTTTCTCAGTTCAATCTCCTAACTCTCTCTTCAATTTCCTATCAGCAACCTCTTTTCTTCAACTCTCCTCCCTAACTGTCTATCAAACCATCTAATTCTCCTTTTTGTTCTGCCCCTCCTGTCCTCTCATAGGCTGCTCCCCTTGAGCTTCCAATGATGGACAGGCGTGACATGGGAGTTCCGCTACACTAGTTACCTTGCCTTCTATTTTTGACAGAAAGGCAAGATCTAAATTTGATAAATACAGTGGTGCCTCGCATAGCGATTGCTCCGTATAACAATGAAATCGCTTTGTGATGGACTTTTTGCCATCACAAGAGCGATCGCTTTGCGACGGTCCCTATGGGGAAAATTCGCTTTGCGATGATCGCAGGGAAGCGATCATTACAAAGCCCCCATTTTCGGCCAGCTGATCGGCGGTTTCAAAATGGCCTCCGGGTAAACAAAATGGCCACCCGCTGTTTTGCCTCGCTTTAGAGGCACCGAAAATGGCCGCCCCTATGGAGGATCTTTGCTTTAAGGTTAGTTTTTAGCCCATAGGAACGCACTAATCAGGTTTTAATGCGTTTCTATGGGCTTTTTAATATCGCTTAGCGATGAAATCTCTTAGCAGCAATTTTTGCTGCACAGATTAACATTGCTAAGCAAGGCGCCACTGTAAATGCATTTGTAAATAACAGGTTAAAAATAGGGGAAACTGCAATCCCTTCTCTTCTTTTGTTCAGTGTTAGACATTAGCATTTCCCAATAACATTCTGGAGCGTGTATGCTGGGATTATAATGTAGGTTGCTCCCGTTCCCCCAGACTTCCAGAACCATAAGATAAGACCAGGCGAGAGCACGACAAAGGTGGCCAGTACACCAGCCCCCCCACTCCGAGATTCAAGAGGGCAAGGCTCGGTAGATGAGGCCTCTGACTTAGACTTTGAAGGAGAGGTGGCATCCAGACAGAGGGTTTATCAAACAGGATTGTAGGTAGACCAGGCCTTCCCTGTTGGAGGGTAGATGATTAGTGGTACCTTTTGTGCTGCTTGTGTCAGGTACCCAAATTGCTAGTTATGGCTCTGCAAAATACTGAGAAGGTGTTTTGCACTCCAATGCAAGTGATTTAAAACTTTCTCAGCCAGATAGCCCTTCAGCTCCACTACCCTCATTCATTTATGATGGTATCCTTAAAAGCTGCAGTGCCTCTCGCCCTGTTGTCTAAGTGCCAGCTCACCGGTTTGCTAATTGATTCACACATCTTTATCCCTGTTTTTCCTGATCCAGCACAGATGCTGTATGCTGATATCGAGATCAGAAATGTAGGAGTCTTCCCTCCTCTGCACTCCATATGTCTGGCTTGTTTTTTGTAGGCACCTTGTTATTTAATTATTTGGTGTCCCTTTTAGAAACCACTGCTTGTCTTCTGAAGGCACCCAAGACTTTCTCAAGAATTAACAGAAAGAGTGTGATCACTTGGAAACAAAACCCACAAATATCTGCTTAAGTATTTAAGGAGGACAATTAAAACCTCAAGAGCTGGGAAGAAAGGAAGCACCAAGGGGTTTTAGGATTCTCAGCTTTTAACATAAGCTTATAACACCCTTGTTTGCAACTTTCCCCTGAAGCTTTGGTGGATCACCAAACAGTCTCCACTTTCTGAGGAATGTTTACCAACCAGAAGCCAGAGCTCAGAAAGTTACTTTTAAGAAAAATGAATATGATGACATGCTGAAGCCATCTATAACTGTGCAGTAGTAGGCTGATTCTGTGGGTCTGGATTGTGTTACTGTTTTTTTTTTTTTTTTTTGTCTTAAAAATAAGTTTCCATTCTCTGCCAAAGCTTATGACATGAATTATAGATTTGTTAGATGCCCTATCACTTTTTAAGATTAACACTTCCTCCAAAGTTACATCCTCACAAAACTCGCAGACTGTTCCTGCTGTTACTGTATAAAATTTTACAATATTAAATTTATTCATAATTCTTTTTACACTAGAACCACCACTTAGATCTTCTTACACTAGCCTATGCAAGACAGAAAGAGAGTAAGAGAATGAGAAGGGATGGATGCCTCATACCATATTACAGAAAAAGGACATGGAAACTGATACTGATAGCATGTTGTGAGAAGCTGAAAACCTACTGGTGGTGTCTATAATTCTCACAGAGCTTCATGACAGAGCAGACTTGCAAATGAAGTTCATGTTTGTTTTCTGATGACCAATCACAAAACAAAGCAAGCTAACTAACTTACAAAGCACAAGAAGTGAGACAAACTATAGCTCAGAAATCTTTTTGGACTACAACTCCCAGAACCCTCCCTGCCAGCCATGGTGCAGTCCATGTCGGAGACCATGCTGGCTGGGAAATTTGGGAAGTTGTAGTCCAAAAAAGAATCTTTCCATACTCTGTGACAAACAGGCATCTTTTAGCAGTTAAGGAATTCCCACCTTCAATATGTTTTCTCTTTGACCCCTTACTTTTACATGTGACTTTATGGCAAAGAATCATGTTTGTGGAACTTTTAAAATATCAATTGTTTTTAAGATACTGAGACATTACCAAGGTGGGGGGAGCACCATTCATCTTCTATAATTGTCGCTGCAGGGTCTCTGGCCAGTCAGGGACAGCATGAAGAAAGAGAGGACTTTCAAAAAGAGCCCCCACCCAAACCACTAGAGGTTGTATTTACTAGATTATTACTTTGCTTCATTAATATACTCTTCAATATTTCTGGCCTAAACCATTCTGTGTTTGTTTTGTTTTGTTCAGTCGTTTAGTCGTGTCCGACTCTTCGAGACCCCATGGACCAGAGCACGCCAGGCCCTCCTATCTTCCACAGCCTCCCGGAGTTGTGTCAAATTCATGTTGGTTGCTTCGATGACACTGTCCAACCATCTCATCCTCGGTCGTCCCCTTCTCCTCTTGCCTTCACATTTTCCCAACATCAAAGTCTTTTCCAAGGAGTCTTCTCTTCTCATGAGACGGCCAAAGTACTGGAGCCTCAGCTTCAGGATCTGTCCTTCCAATGAGCACTCGGGGTTGATTTCCTTTAGAATTGATAGGTTTGTTCTCTTTGCAGTCTCTTTGACCCCTTACTTTTACATGTGACTTTATGGCAAAGAATCATGTTTGTGGAACTTTTAAAATATCAATTGTTTTTAAGATACTGAGACATTACCGAGGTGGGGGGAGCACCATTCATCTTCTATAATTGTCGCTGCAGGGTCTCTGGCCAGGTATCAATTCTGTGTAGTTTGCCTAAAAAGCAGTATACAAACTTACATTTTTGTCATATAGAGATCTGCATGCTTTCAGTCTAAAACAGTGCTGTCCTGGCTTCTCTCACTCATTTGCCCCAGTCCCATCACCTGTCATATCTGAAACAAAGGAGAGTCTCCTGTGCAAACTGACCTGAAATACCCAACCATGCCCTCTTAGTGTGGTTGCCCATTCGCAGCCCCCCCCAACACTTGGGGTCACTTTGCTTTTTGAAATAAGGCCTCTGTGGGTCTGCAAGGATACAGGGTGGTGGCTTGAAATGGCCATTGTGAAATGTGAATGGCCATTCCCAGCCATAAATAAATAAATAAAATGGAATTGCTGGCAGGGGTATGCCCTCCAAAGGCCTGGGGGAGTGCAGATGCTACATCTGGGCCATGGAGTTTTCTTGTCCAGTTCTGGGATGTGGCTACCCCTTGCACATGATAAACTGCCATGAACAGTTTTCTAGTGCTGACTTGAAAGGCGACACATGGACATCTTGAGCTAAGTTAACAAGGTGCCTGTTGGCACTTTAAGGCTTAAGAACAAAAAGGGCTTGAGAGAGAACTGGAATTAGCCTACCTGGGTGGACGGTTCAAGAGGATGATGTTTCAACAGGTATGTTTTGAAGAGGGTGATTCCTTTGATATGTGTTCTTAAGCCATAATACGGGAGAGAGAAAGTACATCAAATTAGTTTCATTCAGGCACCCATACCCTTGAGCTTCTCTTTCTGTCTCATCTGTCACTAGCTGGTTGAGACGAAAAGTACTACAGTATTTACATGAGTCTGCTCTGCCCTTGGTGAAGTTCCTTTAGTCCAAATGGATCATATTCATTTCCCCCTGGACAGTGGTTGTTTGTTGTCAGTACATCCTATTCTTTATTGACATCAGTGCTCTGTGAGTCACAGTTTGAAGCGGCTTTAAAAAATATTTGCTGCTTGAAACTTTTGTGACACAGTGAAACACCTGCACAAACCAAATGGCAAAGTCATGCTGCATTACTTTCCTCACAGTGCATCAATCAAAGAAGAAATGCCACATGGCTGCTTTTACGCAGAACTCCCACACACTCATTCTTTGTCATGGTTATTACTTTTCAGATGAGAAGGACTTGCTTATTCACTTTTAGCACCCCTCCTGCTCTGAACAAAATACGATTTAATTAACACTGTAAGTTAGACAGAAGATCCTCCATAGGAGGGAGCATTCGGTGTCCCATTCTGCTCCTTAAGCCCAAGAGAGACATGTTCCTCAGCTTCCTGGAAATTGTTTTGGGGGGGATTTTGTTTTGGCGTTAGGGAATCAGGAGTAAAACGAAAGATCTGATAAGGCATCTGAGTCCTTAACTCTAGACATGGATGGCTATAGTCCGTGTGTGTGTGTGTGTGTGTGTGTGTGTGTGTGTGTGTGTGTGTGTGTGTGTGTGTGTGTGTGTGTGTGTGTGTGTGTGTCCCAAAACACATTTGCATAAATAAATAAATAAAATGATTTTAAAAATAAATAACATTATGTTAGCAGATGTAAAAGGATTTTGAAAAATAAAATGAACTGTTTAAATCCCTAAATCCCTAGTCTTGATCAAGGCTAGGCATTCCCCCCCCCCCCAAGCTTCTCAGTGGAGATCCTATCTTGCAGGTTTCTGTAAACTCTTGTCCACCAATGTTTCCAATATGAGGGAAATAATTTTAGCACATGGGGACTATTTTCCTGACAAGTCTTGTGAAGTTGTCAAGGCTGTGATAACAACAGCATGTCATCATGTCAACACCGACTTAGGGCAACCTTTTCCAGGGTTTTCTAGATAAAGAGTACTCAGAAGAGGTTTACTATTCCCTTCTTGGGGGGGGGGCTGGGACTGTGTAACTTGCCCAAGGCCACCCAGGCTGCCTCTTCTCCTGGGAGGCACAGCAAGAAACTGAACTCCTGATCTCTGGCTTCCCAGACAGGTATTCAAGTCACTGAACAGTCCAATCAACTGAAATAAGAGTACTGATGCTTATAACAACAACAACAACAACAACAACAACAACAACAACAACAACAACAACAAGGAACAAAAAAACAGATTCTCAACTTCTGTATTTGTTCATTTCTTAATACAACCACACACACTCTAACATCCTTCAAGCTACAAAACCTTTTGTTGGAATTCCTAGTGCTTCCTAATTTTCTTTGTCCAAATCCCCTATCTCAAGTATGCCTTTACAACAGCTCCTGCCTATTTCTACTGGAAAAGAAACTTTGAACCTGGGACCTCTTTTGCAGGAACCTAAGTGGTGTTCCATAACTGCTTTGATCAACAGGTCATTAATCAAATACTCCAAGTGATGTCCTTTTCCACCCAAAGGTATGGCTGAAGGGAAGCAAATCTGCTCTATAAAATATGGGTTTTACGAGGTCTGCTCCCCCTCTTTCATCTTTGGAATAAAGGTTGCCGATCCACCATGCAAGAAGCAAGTTTGGCTTCCCTCCTTCCATTATGCACGGGTGGGCTTTAACTGGCATATCTTGTTTCCCATTCCGTGATCTATGCAATGAGCAACCTGGGCTTAATCTTTGCTGACTGTCCTCATTCTCACTTTTCCTGCCTGGGGGCTGCCTGTCTGGGTTAAGGCAATTCTGATAGATTTGAAAGCAGCCAGAAAGAAGCTTGATACCTGCAGAAATTCCTGTCCTGCACAAGCATGTACCTGAAATGGAGACAATGGTTTTCTGGAAAGGCAAACTCTTCCTATTTGGTTTAGCTAATGGAGAATATGAAGCATAATTGTCTAGAAGGAAATTATAACATATGATGTGGCTTAGAAACTGAGAAGCCGAGAAACAGCTGGAAATTGCAGGGCTTGGGGGGGAAACTTCTGCACACCTGTGCTACTCTCTAATAAGCCTTATCTGCTTTGTCATGTTTTAAATATATTGCAAATCCCCCTTGATAACTTTAGCCAGTAGGTGTTGTGTATTCCAGGTAGAAACAATCATCCTCCACCACTGGAGAGGAGAAATGTGGCACACAATTACCTTTGAAAGTATATGAATAAATACTGTATGCCTCTGGCTTGCTTCTGATCTTCCTTGTTGATTTGTCTAAGGCTGCAATCCTAAACTCATTTACTTGGGAACAAGCCCCAGTGAACTCAATGGCCAGAATCCTGTTGGTTTTTATGTAATGTAAAGTTACTGGGCATAGACAGTGAGTATTGCACAATTTTATTGTGCAATTGGTCATGCTGGTGGAAATGATTTGTGATACCTTGCCTTAAGGTAACTCAGACTTAGTGCTGAGTTACACAAGCATAGCCACTGACTGGGATTTCAGCCTATAGGCATACTTCCGAATAGGTATGTGTAGGATTGTGCACCAATAATCCTTCCCTTGAGAAGCCTGCAGCTGTCAGCTCTTTAAGCTATCTCAATATTTGACTAATGGCTCAGGTAGCCATTAGTGGGAGAGGGTGGGAGTGATGCTGTTGTGAACTTGGCCAGTTTGACTGCTGTAATGAGGTCAAAACAAAATAGTGTTAATATATTTATTAATTAACGTGGAGAGCCCACTGAATTGCAATGTGCAAAGGTAGTCTCAAACCACGTCTCTAATGAGCGTTTATGAGACATGTGAAGTGTGGCATTGGTGGAGGGGTATATTTTTATCTTTCGGAGCATTGAATCTCACTGCTCAGGAAAGAGGGAAGATATGGCTAGAGTTTTGGACTGCTGACTCCTGGAATTACCCAGTCATCATGTTCAAGGCTAGCCCTGCATAACACACAGGCAGTCATGTACTAAGGTCTCTGTGTAAATCTCTTCCATGTGCTGGGTTGTCAAGTCAGCAGCATCTCATTGTCTGAGATTTCAGGGTCCCAACCTGAACCCTAGGGGTGCACCTTTGTGAAGTTGTGGGGGGGGCAGACCCTTCAACAACAGTTGCAAACGTGTGAGTGTGACGGAGACACATTGTGGAGGCACAACAATGAATTTAAAAACCAATGAAGTGGTGCTGCCAAGAATCTGCTTCCTGGAGTCTGTTGGGACAGTTTTGCTGGCTGAAGATTACAACACACAGTGGGAAATAAGTGCCTTAATAAAAAGAAAAAGAACACTTGCTTCTAAATCAAAGGTGGACCACAGTGAATTTGGATGTACTATAAATGTCCTATTATCCCGCAGTTTGTCAGAATGAACCCATCTGAATAGATCAGGGGCAGAAATACAGTGGAGTGCGAGAGTCAGCTTTTCTGTGTGCCCTAAAAACAACACGCTCCCCACACATACCAACTTTCACTAATGCATAGGATCCAAAGAGCATTACAGACTTCTAATTATGGGCTGTTGAGTCGATTTGGACTTTCTTAGCATTAGAGATGCTAAACATTGCCACAATAATAAAAACAGAAAGAAACAAATGAAGCACAGAGAAGGGTTGCCACAAGTTGGATGTGACTTGACAACACTTTACAAATGTACAAACAAAACTAGTCGGGATAGTATTTGCCATACCTCTTTAGCTGTGCAGAAACGGGTGGTGCTGTCACCTGTCACTAGGGGTTTCTCAAGCACTCAAAGCATTGCTACAGCCGTCATTTAATTGTTCTTAACCCAAATGAATGACTCAGCATCAGAGGCAAAACCTAGGACAGATTTAAGCAATACAAGGGTTGCGAGAACTGCTACACCCAAAATAGCTTTCACCTTTATGAAGGTCATATCACAAACAGCCACCCATGTGGCTCAAATATTGCAGGTGTGGTCTGGAATGCTACAAATCATGTGAACAACCTAGGTGGAATATGTTTGATACGTAATCTTAGGGTTATGGATGCAATTCTGGAAAGAATAGTTCCTGTGTGTTCACATATTGTTTAAACTGGGGTTTACACTCCTATTTTAGCAGACTAACTCGATTGTTAGTTTGGAAGGTCTGGGCTGTACAACCTTAAAGAAGTAATGGTCATAACTTGAAGCAGTGATGCTATATTTCACACTAACCTGATGATTTCAAATCAAAGAGGGCTTGTCTTAGGTTGCCAGGTCAGCTGCATTCATTTCCTGAGACTTCAGAGCCTAACTTGGGACAGAGGGGCAGGGCTTGTGATGTCACAGATGTTGGGCAGACAAGCAGTGTTTTCTGTGTTTTTCAGCACTGCTACCAGGGTTCTCATAAGTCTCCTGAATTGCTGTATCACAACTAAGAGCTTCAAAACCACTGGATTTTAGCTGACATGCTGGTTTTAAAGGCAATATTAGTATTTAATTAAGGGTTTTTAAATTGTACTAGTTTTAATTATATTTTAATAATATTATTTATTTTAATATTTACAAGTTTATTGTATTTTAGTTCTATAGTTTGTTGACTATTTGGTCCTAGTTGTGGGAGCATGGTAGCAGATAGATAGATAGATAGATAGATAGATAGATAGATAGATAGATAGATAGATAGATAGATAGATAGATAGATAGATAGATAGATAGATAGATAGATAGATAGACGTTTCCGTTTCCTGTTGTGTTCCAAATGGCACGATAAGCCCAATATCAGCACACTCAAAAGCCAGAGCAAAGGGAAGGTACTGAGGAAAGAGACAGTAACTGCATGTACTTGAGAGTGCCATGACCTTTGGACCAACACACACTTCCATGTTTATGGTGAGCCAGTGAGCCTTGGCGCCAGCTGGGAGTGTATGTGCCCAAACTTTAAAACTACCTCCCCTATAAAAATCACACCTTCTTCTCCTTCAGTATTTCTGCTTACCCTAAGATTTTTTTTCCTCCACCTGGAGACCTGGAGAGGATAGTAATTCCCAGAGACTTCAGCCAGAGCTCTGAGATCTGACCACCCTACCTATCATAACAGAAAAGCCAGGTTTGTTATGGCCAAATACTATCCATTTCCAAAGCAAAATTTATTCCTCTGAGGATATTTAATTCTGTACTTCCTGAATATGAGTTTTCCTCCTCTGGGTTTTTCACATTTTTGTGACCTCAAAAGACAGATGCACATCATATAAGGGAAGCATGAATGAGTTCAGGTTACCTTGAGCCACTCCACTACAGTATTTGTTATGAAGCCTCTATCTGTTCTAAGTCCTGAAAGTGGGGGAAAGGTTTCATAACACCAGGTGTCAGGGCCTCAGGTCCTTCTGCTACCTGAATGAGAAATGTTCTTCCTTCACAGGGTTCATAAATTTATGATGCAATTTCTAGTCTGCATGCATTCACAAGCCTAGCAGCACAAAATGTTTCAGACATTTCTAATTGTTCCTCCTCCCCCCCCCCCGCCACCCCCATGGGCTCATTGTGAAAACAGAGGCAGTGGTTGCCTTTAATGGATTTCTGTTGAGTACTGCAAGTTTGCAGACAGCTCATTACTTCAGAGGCCTGAGGTAGACCTAAGACTGACCTTTGGCCTGCTCTTGGAATCTAGGGCAACAACAAACAGATTACCCTTTTCACAATAAAGGTATACAAATGAATGAGAGCCTTCAAGCAGGAGGAAGAAAGGGAATGTAAATTAACTCAAAGCCTAAGAGTAAGGGTCAAGTCCTATCATCCTATTACTTGACCCTAGAATTCCCACCTCTGGCCCTGAAGACCCATTTCTTTGACCCTGAATGTTATTCCCCATGAAAAAAAACCAAACAACTTCTGAGGAACAAAAATCAAGTCATCTGAACAATACATTCCAAACATCCCATCAATTGATTATTTCATCTTATTTATTATGTTATATTTTATGTCAAGATTCCCCAACAATCTTTCATTTGTTAATAAAGTAACACATTTTAAGCTTGTATTATTTAGTCCCTTATTTTAAAAAAAAAAAAAACAGTTTGTATTATTTTTGGGACATTTTTCTCTTTTTTATTGTTATTTCTTCTTGGTTTGAACTAGCTGTTCTCAACCTTTTTCAGCCATGGCCATGAACAAAATATGAAAGAAATATGGGCAGAATCAGGATTATACGGTGGTATATGAAGAATTGTTTCCCATTTATGGACTCTTTAAAATGTGCCAGGGCCCCTGTTGAGAATGGCTATTTTAAACAACAGTTGTTTTTTAATTAGCCAAGTTTAACTTTTTGGGTCTGTCCACATTGTGGTATTGTCCCTTGTTCTTCTGTGGTTGCTCAGTTGTTCTGGTGTTCTTTGTTACAGATCATCCCACAATTGGTGTCCAAACATGAGGACACTATTTCTTCCAAAGCAGGAGAATACACCAGGTCACCCCAAAAGAAAAAAGCTAGTTTTATCCCTGATATAAAAAAAATATATGACCCCTTAAACCAGGGGTGAAAACATTTAGTCCTTTAATAATCTGGCGTCAATGAACTCTCTCTCTTGTCATGTCTCACCAAACATGAGGTTGGCTAGGAGTGATGGGAAATGGTTTTCAACAACAGCTAGCTCCGCTATTTTTGTAGGGTGACAACATTTTCTGTTTCAAGGTAACTAGCAGTTTTTCTGTCAAGGGCCACATTTTGGAGGTGGGCAGGCAAGGCTGAAGCCAGCAGTGAGAGAGCTTCTTCCAAGTAAATGGCCATAGGATTGCAATCTATACCCAAATAAGTAGGCATAACTTTGAGCATTCACATATGACCTGTAATCTTCATTTTCTCTGTCTACCCAGTGTTGCTAGTTTAGCTAGTAAACTGCTCCTGCTGTTTTTCTGTTGCTACCTTCTAAAGCACCAGGCTCCATCATAACATCTTAGCAATATGCTGAGAATTCTTGTTTTTATGCGCTGCTTGCAAGCCTGGGCATATGAACTTGAGCTTTGCCCTTAATACTAGCTCAAATCCCCCTCCTCCATAAATTCTGTGGGTATTATATTAGGTGCTGAAAAGACTGGTAAGTGTGTACTTCAATTGACAGAGATGAATACACCTTCCAGATTTAAATGGTTGCCTTTGCGTCAGCTTAATCAACAGCAATACATGATAATATGCAAAAGCTATTAAAGAGGCAGTAGTTGGTTATCAGACAGTGCTGGCTTTCATTTTATTTGTACAGGTGTATTGTAATGTAGCCTGTGGTGTGAACATTTTCCACTTCGTTACTCCTGGCAAATGCTCAAACGCTTCACAACTTTCACCAAATCTTTCAATTTGTTTAGTTTCAGTGTTCCATTTTGGGTGTTTGTTTAAGCACGAACCAAGTCATAAATTAACAAGTTGTTTGACCCTTCATAATTAAATGAGAGAGGTCTGCTAAATACACTGTTGTCTGGGTACCTGAAGTTCAGCCGTCTGGTTCCCTTTCCCTTAACACCTACCTCCCTTGCTCAAAATAAGCAAGCTGCATATTGACTGAGCAGGCCACAGAGCAGGGCCTTGACGTGGAACTCCCTTTTCAAGGCGTCGCACCCAGTTGATCATGGAAGCAGATTGGAAGGGAATGAGCAGGGCTGGTGCCTCATCCCAAAATATCAATACTCCCTCTCTTCCCGTTTGAGCACAAGATGCTTATCAAAATAATGGCAGAACCTTTTGATTTTATCATGTTTCTCGGTACCAACAATGAACTCATGTACCTTTATTTGCAATCCAAATCAAACAATTTGGTTCTGTGCAACTGATTTTGTTATGTTTATTACTAGATTTTATATGGTTGCAATCCTCTGGAGTTTACCCTGCCACATCCTGCTGAATTTTATTTTGCCATAAATGACTGTATTTTGGATTTTATCTGACATTTCCAGTTCGTTTGTGAAAAACATTTGAGTTTAAAACATGATAAAAATTAAATCTCAGATGACTTTGGTAACACTAACTTGTTCTTGGAGAACAGGAGAAAAGCAGGTTAAAATGTTTTAAATAAATACATTAAATAATACATTCATCCCAGTCCCGAAGTTAAGCTAAAAGGTTGGAAATAACTAATCAAAAACAGCCAGTTACTTGCAATTACTTTCTTTGTTCCATTACAAATGTATAACTACATTATAATTACAGTATATTTTATAATTCAACAAAAGATAGCATCATTCTTTTAGAATTATAACCGTAACTTTTCAGATACATTAAAATTAATACAGCTGTGGTGGAAGAACAAGTTTGCCATGTCAACAGCATCCCATTTCCTGAGATTTTCAGGGCCCACAACCATAGACCAGATGGCAGGCCCTTTAATGCCAGGAGAAAATCCTCACAGAGGTAGGACAGGGAAGAGCTGGAAGGCGACAGAACTGCTGCTGGCCAGTTGACTCTGGGATTGGATGGGAGGAAGAATGTCACATTATTTATTGATTTTATTAGATTTATACCCCGCCCATCTAGACAAATAGTCTACTCTGGTGGCCTGGTATTCTTGTGTTATGTTGTGGGTGTTGGAGATGATGATGAGATGGAAGGAAGAAGCATATATTTTGCATTAAAGGTGAGCTATTTATGATATTCAGAGATTTTGAAAAACAATATCAGAAAGGTTACTCTGCTTACTTTTGAGAAACAAAAAATTAAAACATTTGTAAAATTGCAAGTTACTCATTAATGAACTATAAGAGCAACTAATTACTTTTTGAAAAGAACCTTTCAAACCTGTGAGTGAGCACCACTGAACTCAAGGCAAAATACTTCAGGGAAGCCATATATTCAATTCAGCCTTAATAGTTTTACAGTACTGTACTTTCGGTGATTTTATGTTGCTTTTATCTTGACCTGCTTTATTGTTATTGCTTTATTAACTGATAGTTTATGTTTTTAATTGCATACCAGGCATTTCAATTCTTGGGTGGTATAATAATGAAGTACCGTATTTTTCGCACCATAAGACACACTTTTTTCCCAAAAAAACATTGGGGAAAAGTGTATGCGTCTTATGGAGCGAAATTCCCAGATTATTTTTTCCTGTTTTCTTCACCTAAAAATTTGGTGCGTCTTATGGAGAGGTGCGTCTTATGGAGCGAAAAATACGGTAAATAAACAAAAGCCCCAGGTAGTATGGAAAAAGTCAATTCAGAAGTAATTAGAGGCTATTGTAGATCTGACAGGGAAAAAAAAAAGGAAATTCACACCAAAACATTATTGGTATTCTGGAGATGCTGAAGACCTTATTGAAAAGGGAAGGGAGTGATTATTAATTAACATTGCAAGAATTGCTGGAATCACACAAACTGTTCTGGGAAATGCTCACACAAATGGTCAGTTCAAGGGTTTTGAGTTTAAGTAGTTTTGTTAGAAGTAGCCAGTAAGCGTAGCTGCAGTCCACAGTACACCAAGAAGGATCTTACACCACCAAGCATGCCTTGTCAGAGAATGGCTAAAATTAAAATGTACTAACCTGTGCTAGTGCACATGAGAAACAATACCTGACTTGCCTTCTTAGTACACAAAGGCAAAACCAAAGACAATTATTTCTGTTCTTCCTAAATGTTCTCCTGCCCCTGTCCTTCTCCCTCCACTCCAATGTCAAAGCAGAGAGTCTGGAGTCAGAGCTGTGAAGTCATAACTGAGGCAATTCTGCTCAGTCTGCCTAGATATGTATATATGTATATGTAAATAAAGATGCAGTAACTGGTATGTACATTGTATTGCTGCTGATGCATAATTGGTGAGCATGCACAGGCTAAGTGCTAGAATGACTGGCAGATGGGTGACTGAACGTTGAATGCGGAGCTGAAGTGTGGTTGGTTGGTGTGGCTGGATTGTACAGAGATGTTATAATGTGAAGTGGCAGTTAGGCAGCGAGTGAATCAGAGAATCTGTTCTTTGTTAGTCAGAGAGTCTGTGGTGTAGAGTTTGTGGGAACAGTTAGTTTCGAGTCTGGATGTAGGAGAGTGATCTGCTGTGAAGTGTGTGTAAATACAGTAAATGAATATAGAGTTAATTATGGTTTTCAATTTAAATACCTCTGTGAAGGAGAAAGAGAGAGTGTGTCATCCTCCCCACAACCAAGCACAGAGGAAGGACAGGGATTTGTGGAAGGAGTGCTGGTGGAGATAGAGCAAGAGCTGGTAGAGGAACAGAAGAGGTTGGAAGTGTGCCTAACTGATGAAAGAGGGGAGGAGCTAGACCTAATTGTGTGGGAGGGGGATATAAAAGAAGGAGAAGAGGCGCGAACATTCAACATTCTAACGGGCACACACCCTGACAAGAAGGACCGGGCTGTGCAGACAGACTGGAGTGCCGGACAGGAAGGCTTTGCAACTCTGCTGCGGGAGTTTCCGAACCTACAAGCTGGCAGTGGACTCCTGCCTGATCCGAAGGACCTGTGCACGAGAGAAGATGAATTAGAGCCTTTGGAATGGACGGTAGTGGTGTACCCCCGCAACCAGTGTGGGGGGAGGAGGGTGATCCATTCCAGTCCCTCTTTACTCCAGCCCCAACAAGAGGGGGAATGGGCGAGACACCCCTGTTGTGGGATGGTGTGTGTGGTGAGGAGTACCCCCCTGAGGCCCATGATCAACAAGGAACAATTTGGTCCAGCCCCTCTGTAAGGGCGGATATTTAGACACCTGAAGTTAAGGTGTGGCGTTATCATCAGTTACCAGAACTTAGTTTAATGGACCCGTTTGAGCCCATGGTGTTAAGTTTGTTTACGAATAAATCCAATTGTGTTAAGAACATGGAACAGCCTCTGACTCTTATTCCGGCGCCAAGACAGGAGTCACACTCAGCAACAAACGAACCCATTCACAACCTCATAATCACCTTTCTCTTTTTTCCCTATTTACCTGCATATCCCAAATAAATTTCCTTTTGCTTGTTCCTGAATAAAACTCCTCATTATATTAAGTGTAACTTTAAAGCTGTATAGCAGTTAGGAAAGAATGAATACAACACCCATCCATTCAGACTATGTAAAACTAAAGTAAGAAGAAGGAGACATATCATATGCTAAATGAAATATTTTTCAATGGCCAAGCAGGCAGCAAAATCTACACAGCAGTTCCAATGCTTCTTGTTATTTCCACTAATACTCACATCCTACAGAATTTTATCTACAGCACAAATAATACAGGGGGAAAATATCAGATTCTATGCCACAGGCTCACTTCCAGCCCATGTACCAGTTTCCTGAACTAGCAATAAGAAGGCTCACAAGCTGCAATGCTGGTGCTCCACCCTTAGTCTTGCTCCAAATTGCATGACTGCTCCAACTGCATGCATCCACAGCTTTCTCCATATTTCCTTCCTCTCGCACATGGCCTTCTGTTGCACTATAGTGAACAAACATAACACACATACAGACATATTCATGCTGAATCAACAAGTCTTGGTCCCAGGTGGAAATGGATGAAAATCGATGGGAAGTCAACTGTCCGCCTTGTTACATGACAGTGGAAAAGCTGTCCTTTGACTTCTAAACTGGCCTGCTGCTTCAGGTGTGATGGAGGACAGTATCCTGTTGCCAGCACTGAAGGCTCAACTATCATTTCAGTCAACTTCCATACAAGCAATGGAGGGGTCCGTCTTGTCCTTTGCCTCAGATAGCAAAATATCTTAGGCTGGTCCTAGAATGGAATCCGGTATCTAAAAATCCCCTATATGGAAATATTCTAATCCACGGGTCTCAAACTCAGTTTACCTGGGGGCCTCTGGAGGCAGAGTCTGGGTGAGGCTGGGCCGTATCCGATTCTCCGCCAAGCGGAGCAAGAGCCCGAGGAAGCTGCCCAGGAGTTTCCTTAGCCGGCAGACAGGCCGGCTGGCTGGCAGGCTGCCGTTCTGGATGGAGGGTGCAAGAGGCGCTGTCTTGGGAGAGAGTCGGCGAGCGAGGCAAGGCTTTTTTTTTTACTCTTGACAGCAGTGGACGCGTGGGTGCTTCGGGGGGGCAGGCAAGGCGGAGGCCGCAAACTACTGTCCGGAGGGATGCAAATGGTCCCCGGGCCACATGTTTGAGACCTCTGTATCTAATCCATAGGTCATACCACCACACAGACTAGTTGTGCATAGAACTGCAGTTGTCCAGTTCTAGCACTAGAAGCTCTTGGCACTTTCCCAACCATTTATTCCACTACTGCTTTCTCCTGCTTGACAATACAACATTTTAGAAACAGTTTTAAGTTTTACTCAAGACTTTCTGGAACAGCTGCTCCAAAGTACTGGCATCTTGTCCAAGATGGTAATTTCCAAAACCAGCCATTCTAGGAAACATGCATGTGTTTTATGTACACATTGGAACTGCTTCCCTCCGCACATACATAGTTGTTTCTCCTAAATGGAGAAGAATTTATTGGATAAATATACAAAGTTTGCTACTCCATAGTAAAGGGACACAGAAACTCAAATTTGTGCTAATTAATTAAATCACATTCAAAGAGTCTAATTTTAGGAATGTTCTTAGACATTCTATTACTGATTTTCATTTTTGACAGGCAATCTGTTTTCTTTTTAATAGCAAGGACAAGGCTTTGAATAGTGCAGTTTGTCTGGGAAGGAGAACTAAAAAGACAGGTAAAACCCAATGGAAAAATTAGTAACTTGAAAACTCTCTGAAATGTTCTAAATGCTGCATATTGATATTGCTACAGTATTAAGCCACTCCACTGTTGTTACCACAGGAACAGAGGAACAAATAACTTGAGCTGTGTAACACCTTCCACTAAAATTCGAAGCAAGAAGATTTTGGAAAGCATTGCTGTCAATCAGATTGTTTCTGTTCACTGAATGAAAGTGTTGTGCTACTGGGATAGCCGTGTTAGTCTGTGCTACTGTCATCTGCTTATACCATGGTGTAGCGAAATGCCAACAGGTGACGTCATCCCTGCCTGTCCATCACAGAAGCTCAAGAGGGAGGAGCCAAGGATAGGGCAGGAGGGGCGGAGTTAGAGAGACAGTTGGGGATGTGAAATGGCAGTTAGGGTTTAGGGGAGAGAAGGAGAGGGTTAGAGAATTGAGCTGAGAGTGTTAGGAGAGGGAATTGAGAAGGTTAAACAATACTGAACAAGCAGGAATGAAATTATAAGCACTATAAGAGAGATATTGATTGAAAGTATATAGTAGTTTGGAATAAAAGTGATTGCATACATGATCCATTCCGTGTTAATACCTGATACAGTTCATACGTGATTTACGTTTATGAGTTACTTGACAATAAAAGAATATTTGTTAATTAAACCTCTGATTCCTAAGTTCAATCAACCCTTAGTTTTGGCAGCACACGTGTATAACATAATTGGTATTAGGAGAATACCTGGTGGCAGGGTGAAGAAAAAAAAGGGCGTGATCCTTTATGAGGGCCAAAATAAACAGGGGCTACAAGGACGATCACCACACATGGCTTTAATAAACAAAGTCTCTATCGATTTCATTATTGTTAAGGAATCTACTCATTCAGCATTTGTTTATCCAGACTAAAAATGAATGTGAAGAACCCTCTTGGAATCCACAAAGTGTTGTTGCTGTTATCTGTTATTATTTTTAAAAACAGAAACAAATCTGTAGACACGGACACACACACACACACACACACACACACACACACACACACACACACCACTTGCTTTGTACTCAAGCTGTTTCTCAAACAGCTTCCTTTCAAAGTGTCACATGATAAATCTGGCTGTCTTCCAAGGTTTTCCTCTCCAAATTCATGGCCAAAGGTTAGTTTTAATCTTACTCAGATAACTCAATCATTCTGTCTATTATACCAGCAAGGAGGAATTGTTATATCCCACCAGATATTTCTTACCTGAGGCTTCCCATCTGTCTAAATTTATAGTTATGGATGTGAGGTTGGAATCTACAGTAGGTTATGCTTTAAAAACAACAATAACATACCTCCACGTTGTTATGACTGTGCCCTTCCTTCCTTGATTGTTCTTTCTTCTACAGACTTCCATAGCAGCACTCTATTAAAATGAAAAGAAGAATATTCCACTGAGATCTCCATGTTCTTGGGCACATGAATATAACTGACTTAATCATATAATCTAAGTTAGTGATGGCAAGGCTTGATGATTGTAATTCAAGATTGGGGATCCTCTTGTCCAGGCACCAAACCTTGGTTAACTTTCTCCTCTCTTTTCAGTGACAGTTGAAAATATTTTTGTCCCAAAAGGCTTTTGGTGTCTAATATCTAATTTTCACAAAGCTAGATACTGCACATTCACTGTACAGTATTGTGTTTTATATTATTTATACTTAATTTGTTTTTATATGTTGATTTTAATCATCTCTGGTTTAATATTTCAAAATTGTTGTTCAGATATTGTTTTAATTTCTTGTCTTATTAAATGCTTTATGTGTCACTGTGAGTTCTACTGCTAGGAGAAAGGTAGCATAGAAATGCAATGCAGATAAATAAATAAAAGGTTGGAGAAGGGATGGGTGATGCAGCAGCCATGTTATGTTGATTCCAAACCTTCTTCAATCCCAGGTACACAGCCACAGTGTCACCATAAAGTTAGGCCAGGGCAAAGGGCATTTTAGGTAATTTCTGACATTTCTAGGTTTGGTGGGGTCTCAATTCAGCATAACATCAGCTGGTCAAATTCATATTTGCAGCCCACCTTGCCCAGTTACAGTTGTGTTCTAACTCTATTTTGGAATAACCTTAGATTCAGTGTGGATAGTATTGGGTTATCATGATATAATCCTATGCACATTGACTTAGGAATCAGCAGTAATGAATCTGGAAGAATGGCCGTTTCTTAGGAGTACAAGTAAATACAATTTAAATTGAGTTTGTAGTATAATTACTTGCAGATTTTTTTAAAAAAGTATCAAACAGAAGGAGAGCATTATATGTCCATTTCTGAAACTGAGACCACAGTTTGCTTGCTGAATGGAACTCACGCTGAGCCAAGATTTGGAATGGCTTTGGAATGGACACAGAAATTCTAATCATTGGTCCTGGAACCAGTGGCTGAACAAACTCATTTAGACCAAATCTACTCCTGGCAGGTGTTTCTCCAGACTACCTGTAAAACTGCCAATGAAAGAGATTCCACAAGTTCCATGGGCAACTTGTTCCATCAGCCAGGTGTTCTTATTGCTAGGAAGTTCCTTTCATAAATCTACAATGTAGCTATTCAGATTGACTGTCTCTTGTCTGCATTTTCTGCATCGGTGCCGAAGGTTTCAGGAATGTATATCTCAAACTCCTGTATGTACACCAGTTTTTGTTAAGTACTTGCATTGAAGTATGCCAACAGAAGCATTAGTTCAATGGTACTCTAAGGGGTTGGGAGGTAATCTGAGGAGACAATTTTATCTGCTGACCACAAAAGTCAAATGCCATATTATTCCAAGGCAACCCCTGGAATGCGGCACATATAAGGTCCAGAAGTGAAATTGCTGCCTTTTGTGCTTAACCGATGGTGATGCTGGGGAACAATCTTCAGTAATCTCTGAAATTTTTGGACAATCTGTCATTGTAACTGTTCATAAAGGTCTAATTAAAGCCTCATAAAATGTTGTTCAGCGATGTTTGAAAATGTAAAATAAACTACTTTTATAGCTCCTCTTTATGAGCCTGTACAGTTGCTAGGGCTTCTCAAAACCATAGTGTATTTTTAATGAAACTCATGAACTCTGGGAATATTTAGTAGATTTTGACACTTTTTTTTCCTCCATAGGCTTTCACCAATTGCTACAACCGAAACCACAAATAAAGCATTAAAATTATTGATGTGAGCTAAGCAGGCAGGCTACTGCCAAGAAAAGCACTGTTCACTTGGGCTTTTTCTGTGTAGCTTTGGAAAATTATTCCCAAGGCTGTAGCAAAGATCACATTTTTCCCTTTCTTCACTAATAGCAAAAATATTACCTTTCATGTGTTCTGTTATTTCTGCAGCTGGGGGGAAAGCAGGTTGGATGGAGCTGAAGGTGGCTTGTTATGTAGCCAAGACTTGCCAGTCCAAGCTCACCAGTGGCCTTGCTTATAAATCTTACAATTTATTAGCTCCTTTCCCATTTGACTCCCCACACCCCCATTTTTTTGGTTACGGCAATCACAGACTTTTTAGCTGAGGGGCAAAGTCATCAGGTGGACAAAATCCTTTTGCTGATCCAGCTGAAAGTCACACTGTGGTTGCCATATGTTGGGCACGTCATGTCAAATGCTGTGGCAGCTGTTTTGCCACAAAGCTGATTCCATGCAGTGGCTCAGGTCTGGTGGATCGGTAATTTCATTAAGTCATTCTCTCATTCTCCCCCCCCCCAGCCTACATGTAGAAATGTGCAGAATGTGATGTGCATGAATGCACACAAATTGTGTAGGATATTCACTACTACATGTTATGATTTGAAGATGCTTGCTTCCACGTGGGAACCCTTCTATCTAGACCTAAATCCAATGCCAAGATTATGGCTTTGTGTAACAGGAGCAAGCATATACACACAAATGGTAAATATAGACAAAAATGGCACATAATCTTTGTAGACATGCCTATTTTAGATACATGCCCTACTATTTACACACTACAAACATATTGGAACATATTTTCATCACAAAAACAAGCACAGAAAATGCCTTCAGTTGTATGGAAATTATGGCTAAAGCACAACATGTTGTGAGCATAAATTATACATGGCACTATTGATTGTTCTACAGTTGACTTTTACAAGAATATTCTATGTTTTCATATTATTAGGAATTGAAGAATTATTTAGGATTTCTTTGGGTAGGCTAGCTTAGCAGAACCTATATGAAGGCCTCTTTAGTCTGTAAAGTCCATCCTTATCTATAACATTTTTCTGGGTGCATTACTTTGAAAAAGACTGGGAAAATTGTAACTGGCTCCCAAAAGGACAACAAAGATGGTCAGAAAGCTATGATGCAAAATTAGCAGAACTTGGAATGTTTGTCTTGGAGGAGATCGAGTTGTGGTGGTCAGTGGGACAGGACAGTGTTATTCAAATAATTCAAGGACCATCATACAGAAGAAGGCAATGACATGTTACCCCAGAGAGTAGCCTAGATCTCATGGGCTTAAATAACAGGAAGTTAGTTTCTGATTGAAGACTGGGAGAAATGTCTTTATGTTAATAGAGTTTACAATTGAAAAAGAACCCAACCATGATTCTTCAGTCTATCACTCTGTTCATAATACCACATGGGTTCATGCATCTGAAGTATAAGTTCCTTAGTTCACAATCTACATCTTGGTAGCAGATAGCTGGATGGAGGCTCGTAACATTGTACAGGAAGCAGCAACAAAAACCATCCCAAAGAAAAGGAAATGCAAGAAAGCAAAGTGGCTGTCCAACAAGCCCTTACAAATAGCAGAGAAGAGAAGGGAAACAAAATGCAAGGGAGATAGGGAAAGTTACAGAAAATTGAATGCTGACTTCCAAAGAATATCAAGGATAGACAAGAGGGCTTTCTTAAATGAACAGTGCAAAGATATGGAGGAAAATAATAGAAAGGGAAAAACCAGAGATCTGTTCAAGAAAATTGGAGATATTAAAGGAACATTTTCTGCAAAGATGGATAGGATAAAGGACAAAAATGGCAGGGACCCCACAGAAGCAGAAGACATCAAGAGGAGGTGGCAAGAATACACAGAGGAATTATACCAGAAAAATGTGGATGTCCTGGGCAACCCAGATAATGTGGCTTCTAACCTTGAGCCAGACATCCTGGAGAGTGAAGTCAAGTGAGCCTTAGAAAGCATGGCTAACAACAAGGCCAGTGGAGGTGATGGCATTCCAGTCGAACCGTTTAAAATCTTAAAGGATGGCGCTGTTAAGGTGCTACACTCAGTATGTCAGCAAGTTTGGAAAACTCAGCAGTGGCCAGAGGACTGGAAAAGATCACTCTACATCCCAATCCCAAAGAAGGGCAGTGCCAAAGAATGCTCCAACTACCGTACAATTGCACTCATTTCACACGCTAGCAAGGTTATGCTCAAAATCCTACATGGTAGGCTTCAGCAGTATGTGGACCGAGAACTCCCAGAAGTACAAGCTGGATTTCGAAGGGTCAGAGGAACTAGAGACCAAATTGCTAACATGTGCTGGATTATGAAGAAAGCCAGAGAGTTCCAGAAAAACATCTACTTCTGCTTCATTGACTATGCAAAAGCCTTTGACTGTGTGGACCACAGCAAATTATGGCAAGTTCTTAAAGAAATGGGAGTGCCTGACCACCTTATCTATCTCCTGAGAAATCTATATGTGGGACAGGAAACAACAGTTAGAACTCGATATGGAAGAACTGATTAGTTAAAAAATGGGAAAGGAATATGACAAGGCTGCATATTGTCCCCCTGCTTATTTAACTTACAGTGGTGCCCCACTAGACGATTCACAAGACTTTTTTTTCCGGGACCAATTTTCACAAGACGATTGTCCGCGACTCACAAAACAGGTGTTTTGGGGGACCGATTTTTGCAAGACAGCGATTTTAACAGCTGATCGGCATTTCGCAAAACGGTTTCTCTATGGGCGATTTTCGCAAAACGACAATGATTTGTCCCCATTGGAATGCATTAAATGCATTAATCTACCCGTGTCACTCGCGCGAGCCAGGAGATAAGGCTGAGGAGCCTAACGCCGAGAGAGGCCCGAAAGGAAAAGACCAGAATCCGGGCCTTCTCGGCGGTGGCTCCTCGCCTTTGGAACAACTTGCCCCCTGAGATTCGCGCGGCTCCCTCGCTGGGCATTTTTAAGAAACAACTAAAAACATTGATGTATAGGCGGGCCTTCCCAACAGAATCTTTTTTCTTATTCTGTTCTTTACTATTATTATTATTATTTTTATTTACGTTTCTGCTGTAAAGTTTTAAAATTACATTGTTGTTTTTACTGTAAGCCGCCTAGAGTGGTCTAATATGATCAGATAGGCGGGATAGAAATGAAATAAATAAATAAATAAATAAATAAATAAATAAATAAATAAATAAATGGATTTCAATGCATTCCAATGGGGAACCGCAGTTTGCAAGATGATGTTTTCGCTAAACAGCAATTTTCGCTGAATGAATTAACAGTTCATATGCAGAATACATCATGTGAAAGGCCAGACTGGAGGAATCCCAAGCCGGAATTAAGAGTGCTGGAAGAAATACCAACAACCTCAGATATGCAGATAATACCACACTGATGGGAGAAAGTGAGGAGGAATTAAAGAAGCTCTTAATGAGGGTAAAAGAGGAGAGCACCAAAAGTGGTCTGAAGCTCAACATCAAAAAACCCGAGATCATGGCTACTGGTCCCATCATTTCCTGGCAAATAGAAGGGGAAGATATGGAGGCAGTGAAAGATTTCTTTCTTGGGCTCCATGATCACTGCAGATGGTGACAGCAGCTACGAAATTAAAAGACACCTGCTTCTTGGGAGGAAAGCAATGACAAACCTAGACAGCATCTTAAAAAGCAGAGATATCACCTTGCCGAAAAAGGTCCGCATAGTCAAAACTATGGTTTTTCCTGTAGTGATGTATGGAAGTGAGAGCTGGACCATAAAGAAGACTGACCGCTGAAGAATTTATGCTTTTGAATTGTGGTGCTGAAGGAGACTCTTGAGAGTCTCCTGGACTGCAAAGAGAACAAATCTATCCATTCTGAAGGAAATCAACCCTGAGTGCTCACTGGAAGGACAGATCCTGAAGCTGAGGCTCCAATACTTTGGCCATCTCATGGGAAGAGAGGACTCCCTGGAAAAGACCCTGATGTTGGGAAAGTGTGAAGGCAAGAGGAGAAGGTGACGACAGAGGAAAGATGGTTGGACAGTGTCATTGAAGCAACCAACATGAATTTGACCAAACTCTGAGAGGCAGTGGAAGACAGGCGGGACTGGTGTGCTCTGGTCCATGGGGTCATG
This sequence comes from Pogona vitticeps, assembly GCF_051106095.1. NCBI lineage: Eukaryota > Metazoa > Chordata > Lepidosauria > Squamata > Agamidae > Pogona > Pogona vitticeps. Next base: position 73,096,743 of record NC_135786.1, on the reverse strand, counting down.
GACTAAAATTTGGACATTTTGGGTCTCTTTGTCCCTGTCTCTTACTCCCCCCCCTCCCCTTAGTATAATGAGGAGCTCAAAAGGTTGAACATTTTTGTGACATTTCTTGACTACAAAATAAGCTATTCTCCCAACTGTACAGCAGTGGAACCAGTTACCTGGCTGGGGTCAAGGATCTCTCCAGGCGAAGGCAGGGCAGACAATTCCCTCACTTTAGTTTTCCTGCATTAAACAGGGATTTGGACTAGGTGACTTGAAAGACCCCTCTGTGGTTCTGGAAAGGAGGAGCATTTCATATTAAATTTATAAATCTATGTGCTTGATTATTTATGTATTTAAAACATTTATACCCTGCCTTTCTCCTCAAGAGGACCAGCTCTATAAAAGGCTAAAATAGGTAGTTCCAAATATCTTGTGAGAAGCTTTTTTTTCCCCTTTTGGCTTCTGTATCGTCAATGATGACAACAAAGGAAATCCATGCCTCCACACATTGTGGGAATTACCTTGCTGATAATAATTCAAGGGCTGGTTTGCAAATGTCATGTATTTAACCAGATTTTTTTTTTGAAGGATGTGTCCCTGTATGGTCAGAGATATGTTAAAGCATCATGCAAAACTTTTTAGAGCAAAACCTTTTGCATAAAATTCAAAGGTCCCCGTCTGTATACATCTGGTTAATATTTAATGTTAAGTTATACATCTGGGTATTATTTAATGTTGTGTTACATTTATTTTCATGCAACAGGCAAGTCATTTTATTTGTCTCAGAGTCATTGGTGAAATGTCAGCCTATCCAACCAGACCCAAGCTTCCTTTCTTCTTCTTTGCCAGCAGTGAGCAGATAAAATTACTACTTAGTAAATTCCACCCAACCTTTTTAGGCTTTCAATCACAGCAGTAAATGCTATTCCACTGCAGCTCCTGGCTTTTACTAAATTGTATTCTAAGCACCTTAATTATAGCGTACACATCCTGATGGACTAGAGAGAAGGTTAACTCCCTGAGAAAATATATAATGGGACTATGGAAACAGGGACAACGTTTTTCTCCCCCAGACTTGTATTTGTGTGTGTATTTATACCAAAGGGCTTTGTAGAGGAGAAGTTCTATACTAAGCAATGTCAGTCTAAAAATATCTCAGACATGAGACACTACATTCCATTTGTCCCATCTTTCTGACATTAGTAAATTAAGTTCTGGGGTTACCAGTAGAATTCCTTTGCTTAAGAGGACTCATAGAATTTGACAGGGATTACTTTGAAGTAGCAACAAGCTTGAATATTAACGTTCAGCCTTATTTCAGGGTCTCTCAGCTCAGCTCTGTGTGGAGAAAGAACATTACTTCTGAACATATACATAGATTTCCCCCCTCCCCCACTAAGGAAAACACAAACAGTGGACTGTGAGGGATGGAAACGGAAATGTTTAAAAGGCAGCTGAGAGACCTACGATTTTAAAAAGTCTCTTAAGGATATGCTATCAAGATAGGCTATGGAGCTTGCCTATGGCCCCCACTGCCATAGGTCAGAGATGAGAAAAGTGATGTCTTTTGGGCTACAACTCCCAGGGGCCATGCTGGCTGAGATTCTCTGGGAATTATAGTCCCCCAAAAGTGGCACACTCTATTCCTGCCACATGCTACCCTTCAGGGAATATTGATTTCCTTGAACTATTTTCCTTTCCCAAACCACTTATTCTTAATCATAAACTCTACACAGGAGGCCACTATCTCCTCCCTCATGTATCAGCTCAAGCACTGATGGCCCAGCAAATGTTACACATGCCTAGGAGGTGGGAATCTCTAAGGGCCAAAAGCCCCATCAGAACAAACCTTGAACCCACTGATTACTTATTCATGACAAAAATAGAACATTATGGGACAGTAGTCCCTGGCCCGAAATTGTGGCCATTCTTTTGCTTATAGGTCACAATCAGAGCTTAGAAGAATCCCACAGTAAATGTGGTCAATGATTCAGTCACTTTCAGATAGAGTAGGTTTTCTGAGCTGTGGCCAAAGAATATGCCTGGAGTTACCCGGGGCTAGCTGATTATATTGACATGGCAGACTGTTGCTTTCCTCCCTGCAGGCCATTGTGGTTGCACATTATACATTCCCACCCTAACAAGAGCTCTGTAGTTTGATTTTAACAGTTAATAGCTCAGTTTTTTTCACATATCTTCAAGGAGAGTTTGGAAAGTTACCTTTGAGAAGAACAGATATAAGGATATGACAAAGTCACCTATAAACGAGGGACCCAGAGCATCATCTTACCACTCACTACTCAGTTATGGATGGCTTCAGTACTCCAGGATGTCCATTTACATATAAAATCTGCCATGCTCTGTGGTTAAATCTATTACAAATAACCTTTAAAATATCAAACTTCTGATCACCCCAGTGTTTTGGTGGCTTCAGTAAGCAGGGCATGGCAAGTGCCCATGTACTGTAGCCCCACATTCAATTCAAGTAGCACTTTTATTATTATTATTATTATTATTATTATTATTATTATTATTATTATTATTATTATTATTATTATTATTATTATTATTATTATTATTATTATTATTATTATTATTATTATTATTATTAACTGCTGAAGCCAGATAGCAAGCTGATCTCCTGCAATTTCTGTACATATTGCCCTGCTTGGCTAAATAGCTGAAGATATGCCCAAACAACCTCTCAGACATGTTTCAACGATTACTTTAAAAAACTTGCTTAGTTCCCCTTTCCCTTCCGAGCCTGTAGATAAAATTGCCAAGCTATTCCTAATCTGCTGGCTTCAACGCTTATGAAACAGTCATGTGATGGATGGGTCCCAGCAACAAGTTCCAGAAGTAATGCTCCAGAGCAGATACCGGTAGTTTAAACATTGTAGACCTAAGTGTTACACCAAAGATCTGTGCACGGTTACCGAGGAGGTGCCCACATCATTTTGCTAACATCTGAGACTGCCCTGTGTGGTAAAATATCTGGAAGAAGATCAGATTGAATATGGAGTGGAGACCTTGTTCAACCCAGCTATAAAACTAGTCGCTCCCATACTCTACTCTCATGCTACTTAATGGCAAAGCTATGGGTAGCAAACCCAAAAGCTATCCTTGTCTCCTTGGCTGCCAGCCAGCTCTAAATAATAATCCATTAATGTCTGCCCCGCTGGCATCCTCGCCAAATACGAGGGATATCTTTTAAATAAACACTGGCAGTTCCCAGTCAGATGGAAGCAAGGGAGTAAAGGAAAAACAATCCTTGACATTTCAGTGACTTTGCAGGGTTAGCTGACACCTGGTACTACCCTGAGCTGGTGGTGTTTATGCTGAACTTCTCCTCTTGGCTCCTACGCTGCCTTTAAATAGAATCCCACAGGCATAATGATGATAGCAGTATCTTTCTTGGACATCCACCACAGCGCACTCTCTCCTGCTTCTCCCTCAGAAGGGAGATCCTGATTAACACTAACATCTGTGTCACTGTCTTCCTCTGAAATCCAGCAAAACAGCTTAGCTGGCCAGCAATGCCTGCTCCACGCCCTTTGTCAACAATCTTCTTTTTCCCACACTGGATGGGTTCTGTTTTCACACGCCTTCTTTCCTATCTGCGATTCCTTAGTTACTTGTCCATTTCATGAGAACAGTCACATTGATCTGCTGAGAATGAGCTACAAGCATTTGCACATCTTCAAGATTTTCCTAAATAAACCCCCTTCCTCTTTTTTGATTTTGTTGCTCTGTCTGCTACTGTTATAATTAGCAGAAATAGTAACAGCGCTAAGAAAAGAATAATCCTGTTTCAGTTCCCTTCTTTGTGATATTTTGGGTTGTTTTTACACTTGATGCATAAAACAGATTTTTGCTTGAAATGGTTTATTATAATATGAGTCTTAAATCTGGCTTGAATAAACACTTACCTTAAGAAAATCAATCTGAGGAAGTGACTATGTCCATGAAAGCTCACATTAAAATGTAACAGTTAGTTTTTAAGATACCACAATGTTTTGTCGCCTTCATTTTAAAATTATTTTTATTTTGGTTTTGCCTGATATTCTTTTCCTTTGGATCTCATATGAACAATATTCAGACGATGTGTAAAGATGATGGTGTGTAAAGACTTTTTGTTTCCATTTCCATATTATGGGTTGTGTTCAGTGAAGGATGAATATAAGAATACTTGGACAAGAGAAATTCCCTGTCCTGTCCTCTGCACTCCACCTCTGTTCCTTCTGGAAAATATTTTGAGGGTTATGGGTAGAGGGGATACAAGGAAGAGAGCATGGAATCCAGAATTACTTTTTTGGATTTTAACTCCCAGCATGTACAATGCTATGGCTCTGTCATTACTTCCACCTGAATCTTAAATTAATTTATTATTTTAATGTACACAGACAATTGAACTGCAGGTCCGTATGCTGTACATTTGTGAATTACACTGACACTCCATTATGCAGCTTTGTCCTCCCCCGGAGCAATTCCTGCAGATACCTTGTACTCAGTCACAGAAATAAAAACTAAACATGAGCAGAGTACAGTGGTGCCTCGCTAGACAATGATAATCCGTTCCACTGAAATCACTGTTTAGCGAAATCATTGTCTAGCAAAAAGCATTTCCCCATTGGAATGCATTGAAACCTGTTTAATGCGTTCCAATGGGGAAGAATCGTCATTGTCTAGTGAAGATCGACCATAGGAAAGCTGCTTTGCGAACTGCCGATCAGCTGTTTAAATCGCTGTCTTGCAAAGTTTACGTCCCAAAAACACCTGCTTTGCGAGCACGGAGGGAGCTGTCAAACTCGTCATCTAGCAGAAATCGGTTTGCGAAGCAGGGACCAAACATTGTCCAGTGAAATTCCCCCATAGGAATCACTGTTTTGCAAGTTGCTATAGCAATCGCAAAAAGTCAATGTCTAGCGAAAAAACTGTCATGCGAGGTAACTGTCTAGTGAGGCACCACTGTACCTCTTTCACCACCAGTGGTATGAACACTAATGTTTCCTTTCCTTCTAGTGACTCAGTTTCTTAGGAACACCAGATTTTTCAGTGTTCTGGAAAGGCACTGCATCTTAGGGAATCTGCTTCTATAGGTTTATCACTACCGTAAAGAAATGATAAAGTACAGTACCATGCTATTTTTCTCAGCTGATGTGATGCTGTATCTATTCCACATTCTACTGACATATTGCCATGCACAGTGGCTGGGGATGATGGGAGTTGTAGCCCAGCACAACTGAAAGAACCAGATTAGGAAGGACCACCAGGGCAGCATAGCATGTAGTATACAGTAGTGAGAAGAAGCCTGGAGAAGAGAAGGATGGGATGCAGTATACTGTAATAGCCATCTTCAAATATTTGAAGAGTTGTCATGTGGAAGATTGAGTGGGTCTGGTTTTTTGTTTTTTTGTTTTTTTGTTGTTGTTTTTTTGATAGTTTAGGAGGATAGGTCTAAAAGCAATTTGGTAAATAAGGAAGAAAGGAGATTTTGATTAAACATAGGAAGAACGTCCAAACAGTGAGAGCCATTTGACAGTGGAATTGTCTCAGAGGGTGGTGGAGTCTCCTCCACTGGAGATTTTAAAGCAGAGGTTAGCTAGCCATCTGTCAGGGATGCTTCAGGTGTAGATTTCTTGCATTGGCAAGAACTAGACTCCATGATCTTTGGGGTCCTTTCCAGCTCTACGGTTCTGTGGTTCAATGCTTCTAAGAGACGTTTGGGAATAGGTGGCTCACTTCCTTCTCTAGATCAGTGGTCCCCAACCTTGGGCCTCCAGATGTTCTTGGACTTCAACTCCCAGAAATCCTGGCCAGCAGAGGTGGTGGTGAAGGATTCTGGGAGCTGTAGTCCAAGAACATCTGGAGGTCCAAGGTTGGGGACCACTGCTCTAGATCACTGGTTCTTAACCTTGGATTACTCAGGAGTTTTGGACTGCAACTCCCAGAAGCCTTCACCACTAGCTGTGCTGGCTGGGGTTTCTGGGAGTTGCAGTTCAAAAGCATCCAAGTAACAAAGGTTAAGAACAGGGGTCTCAGACTCAATTTACCTGGGGGCCGCTGGAGCCAAGCGGAGCAAGAGCCCGAGGAAGCCGCCCAGGAGTTTCCTTAGCCGACAGACAGGTGGGCTGGCTGGCAGGCTGCAGTTCTGGATGGAGGGTGCAAGAGGTGCTGTCTTGGGAGAGAGCCGGCGAGTGAGGCAAGGCTTTTTTTTTTACTCTTGACAGCAGAGGATGTGTGGGCGCTTTGGGGGGGACAGGCAAGGCAAGGGCCACAAACTATCATCTGGGGGGCCGCAAATGGCCCCCGGGCCGCATGTTTGAGACCCCTGGTCAAGAACCACTGCTCTAGATGATCTGCCTGGCTTCTAGACAGTGTAACTCTTCCTGTGTAAACAGGGAAGACTTTATTGAGAAGTGGGATCATAAAGTGTTTACACAGTCACTCAAATACAAATGCTTATAGAACTAATGTTTGTACAACAGCTAGACACATCAAGGACTATTTGGCCAGATATACAGTCTTCTCAAGTTCATGAAGTATTAACACTGCAGGTAAGAGTAAGTGATTTTGCATTCTAATCCTGTTTATGGTTACTCAAAAGTATAAGTGTGTATAGAATTGCAGTTTGAGAAGATAATTGGCAATTTCTTCTGATTATTCAGCTTGTCATTTCTATCTTTAAGTTCATTAAACTGCAAACCCATTTGCAGTGTTATTATCAAAGGACAAAAGGTACAAAGAAGGTGAAAATAGTAATTTATTAATTCACAGTAGCACCATGTGAGTGTCCAGGTTTTAAAAAATTCTGCAATCGGCAGAAATAGAACTGGCAGCATTACATGAATAAAGGGGAGAGGGGAGGAGATTCCCTCCCTTGTGCTGTCTTTCCATGGTGCTTATCTAAAACCCCTAACTATCTAAGTTAAAGTTAAAGATATTATTTCACATACTTCTAAGCTGCTGTTATGCAAGTTTCAAAAGAGAGGAAACAAAACGCTTCCTTGTTCAATGCCAAGAGTAAGAGATTACATTTAATATCTGTGAAGTGTAGAAGGTAGAAACTGTGCCAGCCTGAAAATAGAAGCCAGCTCCATATCACTGTATTTTTAGTCTGGACATGTTACTCCACACTCTGTGTGGCCCATATAAGGCAATCTGTGTTAACTTCCTGTTTTGGTTTCTCAATACTGGTGTCACGTTAGTTTCGGTTTCTGAGGCAACACAAAACAGAGGCTATGTGGGCAGAACAGAGCAACTGGAACCGTTCCCAAAAAGATAACTGATTAGTTCTCTCAGTATACTAAACAAATCTGCTGTGGAAGAGACTTCATTTCTGGACTGCATTGGCGGTTTCTTCCCAGTTTCTTCTCAGGTATTTATGTAAAAGTGATGACTAACAGCCAATTTAAAATAAAATGGAAGTGGTTTGCACGTACAGCTGTTGCATTTGTTTGTGATTCTCTCCACACACCCCATCCAAATGTGAGTTCTATCACATTTAAGCAGCACTACAGATTTACATTCTTTGGCTGAAATCCTTTCGCACACTTACACAAACAGCATAATTTTTAGACATGAGTTACCATAAGTTAAGAAATCTCTGTAGACTGCATCTGTTGCACAGTGAATCGAGTGACTGCAACAGATGATGTCTACGGAGATTTCTTAACTTATGGCAATTTGGTGCCAAAAGTTATGCTGTTTGCATAGGTGTGCAAGAGGATCAAGACTTTATTTATTTATTTATTTATTTATTTATTTATTTATTTATTTATTTATTTATTTATTTATTTATTTATTTATTTATTTATTTATTTATTTATTTATTAGATTTTTACCCTGCCCCTCTAGACCATGTCTACTCGGGGTAAGGATCTGCAGTTGTCCTTTGTAGCTGTATATTAATTTTCCTCAGAAAAATGGGCTTCAGGAGGAACTGTGTACTCTTGTACCATACACAGAATTGGACATTGTTGTGAGACTGCCAATCCCATCCTCATCCACCATTGGTATGATGAATTGTAGTCCAACAGTATCAGGAAGACCACATGTTGCTCTGCAGTTGCTCCTGCATGCTTGCTGCTTGGAGGATAGTCAGAGGAAGAAGAGAGGCTATCAACAAAACTAGAAAGAGAGGATAGGGGGCTTGCCTCAAATGTGAGAGGCTTGGAAAAAAAACTTTACCAATAAAATTAGTGGCAAAGAGCAATCACATTAGGCTGTAAAGCTCCCTCCCACTATATCCAGTGTTAGTACGTACAAAAGTACCATTAGAGATGGGCATTAATAGGTTCATCCCAGTTCCTCCCAGTTTGTAAAGGCAACAGCACAGGTGCTGCTAGTCCCCAGTTCAGCCTCCTGAGTGGATCTAGCCACTCACCAGGCCCAGTTTGCATGTTTTTTCATCTCCTTGGCTAATCTCCCAGTCACAAGCAGGAGTCCAGACTTCTCTGCCCTGCCATTTTGTCTGAGTGGGAGATCAGCCAAGAGGGTGGGGCAGAAAAGCCTGAGCTGTTGCCAGGACTGGAAGATCAGTTGAGGAAGTGCTGGAATGCTGATAGGTTAGCTCTTAGGACAGAAGTGATACTCTTCCACTCTGATCTGGATCTGAAACAGTGTTTCAGGTGTGGAGATGGGGAAGACTCACCAAAGAGAGAGAGAGAGAGAGATCAAATCAACATTTAAGCAGATAAATATGCCATGGTCTTGATTATACTTTTACAACTTAAAGCCTTCCCAATGACAGGACAAAAATCAGCACCAGTTGAGTTAGATAAACAGGGCCATATTAAACCCTTAAACCATGTCAATCTAAAAAGGCTCTATAGCATTCATTACTGATGTGTAAAAGTGGTAAAGTTATTCATTATTAAATTACCATTCTAATGTAACTTAAGTCTGCCTTGGTGGTTAAGGAAAGAAGCACAGGGACATCAGAAGCTGCCTTACACTGGGTCAGCCCTTTAGTCTATCTAGCCCAATATTGTTTGCACTAACTGGCAGCTGCTCTCCAGGGTATCAGGGAGGAGTCTTTCAACCCCTAGCTGCTGCTAAGGCAGACTTGCTGAATGCAAAGGATGTACTGGTGAGCTACAGCCCCTCCAAACTTTGGTGAACTTTGCCTTTCTCCCTTATCCCAGTAGCAACCTTACCCATTAGCTAATCTGTATTGGCCTTCTTCTTTTTAACCTGACTCAGGCAGAAATCCTGCTGCAATGCAACACACTTTTGAAGGTGAATTGCATCGAGTTAGGAAATCTCCATAGACACTGCCTGTTGCAAGTTGATTAGTCATGCAACTCAGTGTGCAACTGAGTTGAAGGCAATTTGCCTCTCAAAGTGATGCCTTTTGCGCAGCAGCACAAAGTCTCAGCGTATGAAAAAGAAATGGTCAAATATGTGGCTCTGTGCTTTTTCTTTTAAAAAAGAAGAAAATCACCAAGTGATGGTAAAATTAAAGTGGTGTGGGGGTGCTGCAGCCAGATCAGTAGGTTGGGATGCAGGAAAAGGCCAGTTTTGGAAGCATTTTAGAGCCCATTGAGTTCACCTGGTGATCTTGAACAGTCCACAGTTAGAAGCTGTTGTAAAGATAAAACATATTATGCATATTGTTGATTTAAGCTCTTTGGAAGGAAGGTCTTACTGGATGAATATGTCAATAAATATGACAATATTCATATGGCTTTGTTTCTTGAAAAGACATGTGGTGAATCAGGTTCTTTAGAAGCCACATCTACTGTCTAAGAGAGAGAGAGAGAGAGAGAGAGAGAGAGGTCCATTAATTCCAGAGATGGAAGGTCAGGTTGCCGAATCGAATGGTCTTCTTCAGGGTTCTAGCCAGCCACCTATGTCCCCTCCTAGGATATTCCATTCCATTTCCCATTTCCACTGGTTTTCCATTCTGAAAGTGGCCCTTAATTGCCCTCACTCTTCACTGGCTTGCTTTGGAGTCCCATAACTATTTTAGCTCACTGGAAGGACAAATCCTGAAACTGAGGCTCCAATACTTTGACCATCTCATGAGAAGAGAAGACTCCCTGGAAAAGACACTGATGTTAGGAAAGTGTGAAGGCAGGAGGAGAAGGAGACGACAGAGGACGAGATGTTTGGACAGTGTCACAGAAGCTACCAACATGAATTTGGCCCAACTCTGGGAGGCAGTGGAAGACAGGAGGGCCTGCCATGCTCTGGTCAATGGGGTCACGAAGAGTTGGACACGACTTAACGACCAAGCAACAATGACAACAAACTATTTTAGGGTTCTAGTCCTCTAATGCTTGCTTTGCTTTCCTTTGCTTTGCTCTGCCTCTGCAAACCATCTTGCTCCCTTGACCGGCTGATATCTTCTTTGTGCACCTGGGTGGTACTGCTTTGGCTAGGTAAAGTTACACACACAGCAAATTAGTTATTTCTTAGTATTTAGGGACAGTCTCCACACATGATCAGAGGCATTCCTGGAGATTAATAATTCTTCCTAAATTCCTGGATACCACAAACAGATTCTAAACTGTGTGAAATCCTGAACCAAATGATCTCCTGACGATTGAAGAGTGTGACTCTTATTTTCAGGAGGGCAGATTTTTAGTTCACCAGAACTGCTGACACTCAGGAATGCAGCAAAAGTACCCTTGGAGAGGCCGTCTGATAATCAGAGGGAGATAAAGTGAAGTGTTTGCCTGGAACAGCAGTACCAGGAAATGGCTGAGACACCACATGACAAAGGATGCTCGTTTTTTTGCAGGAAAAAGGGAAATTTTGACTTAAAGGCTAAACTTTCACTCTTCTCCTCTGAGAGTCATGTGAGATATTCCTTGGAGTTACCTGGGCCCATTTGCATTAGCAAGTTGTTATGCAGACAGTAAATATCCACCACACCCTTGAGTGGGCAGACAGATTGTTTGCCAAAAGGGTTCAGCCCAGCTTCAGCCTCTCTATAAATATCGAAAGGGCTTCATGGCACTGTGTAAGCTAAGTGTTGCTGCAGGGCCATTAGGAGCAGCTTGTTTTTCAATAAGCACTCTAGTTGTTGGCACACTGAGTGGCACAGCAAAAACAAGACAGAGGACAGGATGCCTGTTTCAAACTGAACACTCATCCCCATTCATGCTTCTTTTTAAAAAAAAAATGTTGAAGAAAAAACACCTGAACAGATGGATGGCCCAAAAGGCTCCACCCTGGTGATCTAATAATAGCAGGGCAGTCTATGTTCAACAATTTCAGGACAAAATCTTTAACGTATCATGGAACAGCTGGCAGAACTGTTTGGGGTTGCATCCTGATGAGGCTTTCATCATGCAGTTTTGATGACTTGTCCATGGAACTGGGACGGAGAAAGCTTCCAACCAACAGTGTGTTTATCTTACAAGCTCCCTGCCATCTCCATCTTTGAACCCTCCACCTAGTCGCACCATTGTTCATCTTGTGGAAATCAGAACTTCAAAAACTGCTTTTTATAAAACTACAATTCCCATTAGCCATTCACAGGAATTCTAGGAACTGTGATCCTAAAAGTAAGGTTTCCAACCTGTAGGGAAAATTGGGAGGCACAGGAGTCCAAACTACACCACTGGAATGAGGGATCTAAGATATTGAACGGGGATGCACACAGCAAAAATGATTATGTTTCTTTTGTTTCAGGTTCTTTTACAAGTAATTATTTCATTTTTCCTTCATTTTTTGTGAAGTGCCCTTTTTACTTATGCCAAAAGGGAAAAGTCCATTTACTTATGCCAAAAGGGAAAAGTCCAGGAATCAAGATTCCTGCTCCCCATCTCCTGGACATTCTGATTGCCTGTTGACAGCAGCCCTTGCAAAACAATAGGATGAATGGTTTCCCGGGTAATTTGACAAATAAAAGTGTTTTGTGTGTGTGTGTGTGTGTGTGTCTGTGTCTGTGTCTGTGTGTGTGTGAACACACTCATCTCCCACCCAATGAGGAAAGGTGGGTTAAATAAGAAAAACAACATAAACTTGGTTGAATGCTTAAGGTCTTATGTATGTATTAATACAATAATTACATGGTGTTAAGTTGATTCTGACTTATGACAATACTTTCTAGGATTTTCTATGTATACAGCCCTCAGAAGTAGTCAACTTTTCCTTTCTTCAGGAAGTACCCTGGAACCAAGCAGCTTTGCCCAAAGTTACCCAGGCTGGTTTTTGTCCTTTGGAAAGCACAGTGGGAATCAAACTCTTGACCAACTCATTGAGCTATTTGACCGGCTTGACTGACACAAGAAAATATATCAAATCCTCAGTTTCTATAGTCATGCATATCATTAGCAGCTGTAAATAACAGCAAAGCTCTCAAATACTTGCAGTGGTGAGCCACAGAAACCACTTTAACTGTTTGTTTGTCTGGTTGTTTGTCTGACAGATATGTTAGCCGTCCTATGAACCTCACCACATATGATAAAAACACAAATAAAACCCAATTTTCCTGTCAATCAAATAAAAGAACTACACATTTTCTTCAGAGATGGGAACTATTCCATTTTTGGAGTACAACTCCCAGATTCTCTCCACCAGCATTGTCCCAAAAAGTAATATTACCAAGATCTGATATTTATGTAATTGACCAGATAGGCAGGATATTAAATAAATAAATAAATAAATAAATAAATAAATAAATAAATAAATAAATAAATAAATAAATAAATGTAGCTTTTTTTTTACTTTTTAAAGTATTCATGTAGCACATCCAGAAAGGTGAAACAAGGAAGATTTTGACTCCCCCCCCCCACCTCAAGCATTCTATGGACAGAACGTTTGTGCCACTTCCAGCATTCACATCCCATTCACAGTGGAAGGATTTTCCAATGACTGTTTTATTAAATTGCACAAGGTGCAGAGATGATTCATGCTGGTTTGAAATGTCTACCATTAGTAGTTTATGTTCCTTCTCCTTTCTCCCATATGGATTAATAATTGGGTATAGCTCAGATTTGTTTAATCCAGCATGTCATTTTAATTCACTCACAGGCTTAGCATACGTCTTACATGCAGAACTTCCCAATTCCTAGAGATCTTTCTTCTGTTCTTAACATAATCTACCGAGAAGCTTATTAAGGCTTCTTCACAAGCTGGTGCCTACATCACTAAATGGCAGGGTCATTTCCTCTGGCCTGACTCTGCCATACTGATTCTGCAGCCTGATGTGCCTTCCCCATTCCCACTCCCATGGGGCTGGAGAGGGGGGAGAGGAAGGAGGCATCAGCATCTGGTGGAGGCAACAACGTTCTGGGCTGAACCAGGAGCCTGGTCTGTTGAGACCTTCTGGTGACCTGGTGGGCTTACATCAGACCTAGCATCACCCTAGGGGTTGGGACACAGGACCCGGTTTCCAGCCTGCATTTAAGCTAGCAGCTAATGCCATGTTGGATAGATTTCTTTTTTTTGCATGTAATACTCCTACCTATCCTCTCTGTATTGCCAGCATTTCTATGCACTCAGGTAAGCCACCTGATTTATTAATTTATTTTAAATACCTTGTCTTTCTTTTAAAAAAGGACTCAATGTGGCTTACATCATTAAAAGGCTACATTATACAGCTAAAAATAGTAAGTATATAAATATTTAAAAGGACCAAATAAGTGCCACACTAAAAATGACAGGCCCAAATGAATTGGTACAAAAGTCCTTAAAGCCATTTTATCTCGTGCTTCCCCCTTAGAAACTGTTTAATTTCTAGGACAAAACACACAGATGCTCAGCTTTGTCTGGTTGGAGGACAATTAGAAATCCTTCTCAATGTGGGGAGACTCTTGATCGAGGAAATACTGCACTCTCTATTTGATCCAGGACACATTTATGTATTCTTATTTCATAAATTTCAAGGTCAGAGATGGGATAAGATACTTTCTGGAACTTTGGCTCCTCAAATCCTCCATCCAGGATAGCTACCGACTAAGGTATCTTGAGGCTTGTAATTCAAGATACTTTCCCCATCTTTGATTAAGGTTGTGACACTGATGCAGAAACAACACAGTTCTGCCACAAATTAAACCCAAATCTGTAGCAAAACGTTTAAAGTTAACTGGGACCTGTTCCAGAGCAAGTGTAACTGTATGTGCAGCCTTGGTTTAATCTATTCTTGCCAGTGATGCTTGATTTCAGTTTCCTAGTCATTTGAGATTCTCTGCTAAATATTAAAATCTGGATTTTTCTAATTACTCTCTAACTCTCCACACATATAGAATATGAGCCTTAGAAATAGGCCAATTCAAGCTTACTTTTAGGTTGTGAACATACATTTACATTCAGCCAAGCCAGAAATATTATTTTTACAAACACGGACTGAACAGCTCTCTATATGTACAGTAAAAATATTTAAAAGGCCCAAGGGCTATAACATGAGCAGGCAGTCTTTTCACATACTATGCAAGCATAGCTTCTGAAGGGTGATATTTAAAATAACAACATGAAAATGTGGCAGTTGTGCTTGGGCATTCTTATAGGGCCTCATGAATGTTCAGAAGAGGACAGATCCCATATGCTTTGATGTCTTCTTGTCATGCTGCACATGACATGGTAGTGCAGTGGGAGCCTAGGTAGGGCTCCGGACCAACTACTCTCTGTCCTGTCCTGTTTTGAATAGCTAGCAGTCCTATCCCTTTGAATAACTGTATTGTCTATTGGGTGGAGGCCAGTCATGTAGAAAACGTAAGAACCCTTGGCAGAATAAGGGCCAGTTTGGTACAGCATTTGTTGCCGACAGTAATCAACCAAAGACAATAATGATTCTCATCATAATGATCATCATCATTATCATTATCTTAGAGCTGTAAAGGATCTTATGGATCATCACATCCAGCCACTGTCAAGGTGGCACAGTGGGGAATCCAGCTCCAAACTTCTGGCTCCATAGCCAGATACCTAAACCATGGAGCTATCCAGATGTTTGTGGGTACCTCATAAACAGGACACCAGTAAAATAACACCCCTTCACCCTAAGAACTGTATTACGAGGCATGATGCCTCCAGTACCAGACGCAAAAAGTACCCAACATGACTATGTCTCTACCCACTTATGCAGAAGTAAGTAAATACTGTAAGTGGGTAGGGATAATGTATGTTCTCATGTGAGCCTTATTGAAGCAATTTCTCCATCTGTGCCAAGTGGGGTAGAATGCTATTAGCAAAAACATAGAATATAACAGGTCTGCACATTATGTTTGATCTCTGGCTTGCTTTTCTTTCTTGCAGTCACGAAGAGTCAGACACGATTAAACGACTAAACAATAACAAGTTATGCATCCCAGAAGGAAAGGTCATCAAATGACACCCACCCACCACAAAGTATGCAGATCAGCACGCCTCAAGTGTGGATGGGCCCAAAGCCATCTCCACTGACCACTGCATGCAAGATAAAAATGAACTGGAGTTTGGCATAGTTTACCTGAGGCTTTTCAGCTCCTGGCAAGGCAGCTAAAAACCACAGCCTTACACAAAGGATTCTGCTACACATAAGACTCAAGTCCTCCAATTATTAAAGCTTTCTTCTTGTATCACTTGAATTGTTACTTTGCATTATGCTGTTCTTTACTATTACATGTTTTATGGCAAAGTGGTTAAACTGTTTAATGCAATCAAAACTGTTCTCAAAGCGGAATTCAATCCCAGGTAGCCGGCTCAAGATTCACTCAGCCTTCCGTCCTTCTGAGGTGGGTAAAATGAGTACCCAGCTTGCTGTGGGTGTGTGTGTGGCAATGTGTAGCCTGCATAATTAATTTGTAAACCGCCCAGACAGTGCTTTAAGCACTATGGGGCATTATATAAGCCGCACACTTTACACTTTTATAGTAAGACGGTGACTTTCTAATAAGAATTCATTATCAAATTAAGCAGTGCTTTACACAACGGTAATGCACTTCAGTTAATCTCTTTGCCAAATGGAGATCATTCTTGTAATCCAAATGAGGTATTGTGAGGCTGCAGGCACTTTTTATTCCCACATTAAAAGGTGATGTACAAGGGCAAAGTGTGAAATATTTGTCGTGGTTTCCAGTTTCCTGAAAACATGTTATTTGTAATAACAAGCGGTGAGTGGAGTGAGAGGAAGTATTAAATCTTGGCCTCATATCAATTTGGCTGAGAAGACTAGCTAAAGACATCCTCTTTGAGTTTTTATTCCAATTTCCCACATCCAGGTAGCCCCGGCAGAGTCATAAAAGGGAAGACCTATGGGAACACGCCTGATGGCCATAGGTTCAACTTCAGCCAGTGGCTTCTTTTCCCTTTACCCTTTTTAAACAAATGTGTTTCCGTATGCATTTCCAATTCTTATTTACCAGAGACAGTTGCTATTTTTATGTCATGGTGTGTCTCTAATCTCCAAGTGGGTGGTGGGTGTGACCCAAGAGCACGCATATGTCAACCTTCTGGATCACCAAGACATTTCTGCAGTGCAGCCTGTGAATGACTCCATCTGTGGAGGTGTATTTTGATTTGCTAATAGCAATTACATTTTTTCAAGTTCTTCATGAAGCAAAAGAACGACATATATTAGCTTTCCATAGTATCTTTTGGGTATAAAATAGTTGTCTCCCTTTATAGATTCTAATCCCTGTGCCGTAAACAGCTCCTAGCATTTTTGTGGCAGTGAAGTCTACTTAGTTATCACTTGAGCTAGCTGACAACTTTGTAGTCCCATCCCTGCATTAATGCACCTTTATCACTTTTGTCTCATACCACCACCCTCACCTGGACATGAATCTTACCGCTATGGAATAAATATGCAGGGCGTGTGTTTGCCCTCTTGTGAATAAAGAGGTGAATTTTGATTCATGCAGTAACATTGTTGTTGTTTAGTCGTTAAATTGTGTCCGACTCTTCGTGACCCCATGGACCAAAGCACGCCAGGCCCTCCTGCCTTCCACTGCCTCCTGGAGTTTGGTCAAATTCATGTTGGTAGCTTCAGTGACACTGTCCAGCCATCTTCTCCTCCTTCTCTTGCCTTCACTTTTTCCCAACATCAGGGTCTTTTCCAGGGAGTCTTCTCTTCTCATGAGATGGCCAAAGTATTGGAGTCTCAGCTTCAGGATCTGTCCTTCCAGTGATCACTCAGGGTTGAATGCAATCACATACTGAAATACAATTGCTAGTCTTTAAAGTGCTACAGTATTTTTCATTTTCATTTTCATTTTTTTTTTTTTTGGTGCCAATATGCTGAGACAGACTAACATGGTCTACTTCCTTGGAAACGGCTACAAAAGAACAAACACTTTAAACAGTATTTAAACTTTTAAATGTGCACAAGACAGGATATTGCAGAATAACAGAATACAGCAAAGAGCAGGAAGAGTAATAGTTTTCCACGAAGCAGAATAGTACAAGCAAAATAGGTGTTTAGGAAGTATTAACCTTTAGAATTGAAATGGACTTGTTATGAACCTGTGTCTATTATCATCCTTGAGAGCATTATCAGAAACATATTCTTGCTATTGTTTAGAAGGGGGAGGAGGGGGAGGAGGAGAAGGGATGTTCAGTTGCGGCGTAGCTAATCACTATTTTGTTGTAATGATGTATGCTTGTGGTTAGAATAAAGGCTTTGCACTGTGTTCAAGAAGATGGAAGAGCATGACTATGTACTATAGCACAGCAGAAGAACAGAGCAGGATGATCCAATAAAAACTGGGAAAATTACTTTTTCAGACGGTTGCTTCAAAAACAACAGAACCCATACATCTGACAAAGCTTATGAACTGAAGTCAAGAGACTGAATCTTCTGGATTGCCACAGCATTTCATAGACTAATGATCTCCTCAGTGTAGTGTGCTTTACATGGGGCTGCCATTGGAGACTACAGCCAGTGCAATATATCACAGCTGAACTGGTGGTAGGAATGCCATGCGTGACCTAGCACCAGTGATTGATTAGCCAAAATGAAGTAAGGAGAAACAGTCAGAACTTGGGAAGTTCTTTCTTTGGGCTACAACTGCTGTGTAGTGGCCAGGAAGGCTAGGGAACTCTACAAGCCATAATCCCCCTCCTCCACAGAGATGAGACAGAGAGAGTTTAGAAGAGGTAGCCCTGTTGGTTTGTGCAAGCATATCAGGCAAAATCCAAAGAAGCAAAACAAAACAAAAGACAAAAATGTGGCACCTTAAAGACTAACTATTATATTTTAATGTGAGCTTCCGTCGACAAGTTATACATGGGGGGGGGGGGATGAAATACAGGATGAAAGAGAGAGAGATGTAACTTTGCCAGGCTCCTGTACTGTTCATCAAAGTGCTGGAGCACTGAAGGAACAGACCTGGAAATAGGTCTGTCAGACAAGATGCTGGAAACATTGATGCTGGCCAGCCTTGAAACTAGAGGGTGGGGCTGGAACACTTATGTTTGATCAAGGGACTACAGGCTGCCCTGGCACACTCTGTGCTACAGCATCCGTATCTCCATCAAAATAGTCTGTGAAGACGGGCAGCAAAGAGCACCCATTGGTTGAAAACAAGCCACACTGACATTCCTTCACTGTTTTCTTAGAAGCCCTTATGGTAAGAGGACATTCCAAACCAAGATCAGGGTGTATAAGCAAAAAATGAAAATAAAAAAGGAAAAGCAAAAAGAACCTAAGGGTAGCTGGCTAGCTTATGGGATCTATATAACTCCATTTTCCAGCACCTCAACACCCCTCACTTCAGTATCTGCTGCCTGAGTCAGCTGCCTCACTTGGCCTAATGGAAAGTCTTGTCCTGATAACTTCCCATAGAGAGGTTGGTCCATCAGAGATGTTTATGTACAAATTTATATACACAGCCTCAGCTGTTCTATAAAACATTTAGCCAGTGCACTGAGGAGCCATCCATATATTTTCACATAGAGTGTATCTACAGTACACCATGGCACCATTTGAAGCAATTTTTAGCTGTCATGGCTTCATCCTATGGCAATGGTTCACTTGGGTAACTGTTTCTGGGCATTGCACTCCAAGAATACCTGGGTTACTCAAGGTTGGGAACCACTATCCTATGGAATTTTAAGACTGGTAGCTTGGCCAGAGGCTCAGAATTCCTGCTAGAAAGATGTACTGTGTTCCTGAACTGCAGCAGAGAGTTCTACAACTGTGCTGGCTGGGTAGGTCACTGAGTGAAGTTGGAAGTTTAATTCTCCACTGTACCTCCTGTGAGAAGATCCAGACTGTATAGCCTTGGGCAACCTGCACAGTCCCAGAGCACTCTCAGAAGAAGGGAATGGGAAACCACTTCTGAATACTCCCTAGCTAGAAAAGGTCACCAGAAATCAGAATCGACCTGATGGCATACTATTATTATTTATTCATAAAACAACAAATCCAAGAATTCTATAGCAGGAAGCCATGACAACTGAAGTGCTATCAATCCGCTGTAACTGTACAGAGATACAAAAGACAAGTGGGAACTATAGATTCATTCACTTTAAAGCTCAAAATAGGCAGAAGACCAGAGCACAGAAACATTACTTAAACAAAAGATAAACCAGAATAGTCAGCCTAGCCACTGGCTAGTGGATTCTTCAAATGAAAGTTCAGAAAAGTAATTATATAATGTATTCTCTAAGGCCTTCACGGCCAGGATCCGATCTGCCACCCAGCCACAAGGACCAGTGATCACTGCACACAAAAGACTAGTTAATAACACCCATCAATCACAGTGACAGATCATCTCCCCCCTTATCACAACAATACACCCATAATAAAAAACGCCCAGATCACCATAATCACCCAGTCTCCTGAAAAGGACAAAAATCTGATCCCACAGCTACAAATGTTCAACTATCCCACACACTACACTAGAACACAGACAGAGTTCTAATTCTTGTCCTCTGAAGATGCCGGCTAAAGAGACTGGCAAAACGTTAGGAAGAAAAACCTCCAGAACATGGCCAAACAGCCCCCCCAAAAAACCTACAACAACCATAATTATATAGTGCTTTATCTGGGACCTACAGCCGGTTGTGTCTCTTTGACATGTTTCTGCCAAGTATCCTTGTACTATTACACATCTCCTCTTTGAGATAAATAACATCAATACAGCAGACATGTGAGCTACTGTACCTTTTATATAGCCCTAAATGATCATGGTCAATATTTTCTGTATGCTAAAGATTATGTTGGAACATCTTTACAATGAACACCAGAGCTCTTAAATCCCATTTGTTTTTTTGGGTCTGCATAAAATGTGTCAATGACTTGCTACATTGATACATTGGAAAAAATGGATTTTATTCCCTTTAAAAACGCCTTATTGAAAATGGCTTCACTGAAGAAACTGGTAAAAGCTTGAAAACAAATTGAAAGAGATCTTCACATGTATTGTTAAATTAATGCCTTTGAAGAGGGCCACAGAATAAACTGTTAAAGCAGGCCGAACATATTTAAAGGGGATAAAACCCAAATTTTTGACATTCTGAGATTTGGCATTTTCTTCTGACTGGGTCTAACAGCTTTTTCCAGTTTCTTTCACTTTTAAAAAAATTACTAATGTAAAACCGGTATGGTGTGTGGATCAAGAAAAGCTATGGATTATTATAAAAAGAAATGGGTGTGTATTTGATTCTTTTGATGCATAATACAGTATGTATACTAGACAAAAGGCTGCTGTTACGATAGAATACAGAGAAACAGAATAGTTTCCCATTGGCAAAGGGGATAGTCAAGGATATATTTTGTCATCTTCTCTGTTCAATTTATATGATGAACATATTATATGGAAAGCTGGATCAGATTCAGATGAAAGATGAGTGAAAACTTATGGAAGAAATATCAATAATTTAGGATATGCAGATAGTCATATCCCAAAGAGAGATCAAGAATGTAGACTAATGCAATACTAAACCAATCAGTTTTGACATTTTCATCTTTACCAGGAGTAGGTCTTTTGTACAGCTACTGCATCTTATTGCTCATACAAGAAGCCATACCACAATATTTTACATTCCAGCAGGAATAACTCACAACAACCATAGAATCATAGAAAAGTGAAGTTGGAAGGGGGCCACAGGGCCATCAAGTCCAACCCTCTGCTCAGTGCAGGAATACAATCAAAGCATATCTGCCGAGTTTTTCTTGAATGCCTCCAGTGTTGGAGCAGTCACCAGCTCCTGAGGTAACTGGTTTCACTCTTGTACTGCTCTAATAGTTAGGAAGTTTTTTCCTGATATTCAATTGAAATTTGGCTTCCTTTAGCTTGAGCCCATTGCTGCGTGTCCTGCACTCTGGGATGATCAAGATCAGTTCCTGCTTCTCCTCTGTATGGCAGCCTTTCAAATATTTGAAAAGTGCTATCATATCAACCTTCAGTCTTCTTTTCTCAAGGCTAAACATGCCTAGTTTTTCAGCCTTTCCTCATGAGGCTTGGTTTCCAGCCCCCTGATCATCCTTGTCGCCCTCCTCTGAACTTGTTCCAATTTGTTAGCATCCTTCTTGAAGTGCAGTGTCCAGAACTGAACACAGTACTGAAGGAGAGGCCTAACCAGTGCTAAATTGAGGGGGGCCAGCACATTGAAGGATTTGGAAACTATACTTCTATTAATGCAGCCTAAAATAGCATTTGCCTTTTTTTTGTAGCCACATCACACTGTTGGCTCATATTTAGCTTGTGATCTACAACAATTCCAAAATCCTTCTTGCTCATAGTTTTGCTGAGCTAGGTATCCCCCATCTAGTAACTGTGCAACTGGTTTCTTTTTCCGAGGTGCACTAATTTGAACTTATCCCTGTTGAATTTCATTCTGTTGCTTTTGGCCCAGTGCTCTATTCTATCAAGGTCATTTTGAATTTTGTTTCTGTCTTCTAGGGTATTAGCTATTCTGCACAAATTGATATCATCTGCAAATTTGACAAGCATCCCTTGTACTCCCTCATTCAAGTCATTAATAAAAATATTGAAGAGCACCAAGCCCAGGACTGAGCCTTGGGGTACCCCACTAGTTACCTCTTCCCAGTTAGAGAAAGACCCATTAATCATCACCCTCTGAGTATGATTCTGTAGCCAATTGCGTATCACTTCCCACTTCATCTATTCAGCCCACACCTAGTTAGCTTGCTAATCAGGATATCATGGGACACTTTGTTCAAAGCTTTCCTGAAGTCAAGATATACCACATCTACAGCATTCCCTCTGTCTATCAGGGAGGTGACCTGATCAAAAAATGAAATCAAAGTAGTTTGGCAGGATTTGTTTTTGACAAATCTGTGTTGGCTTCTTGTTACTACTGCATTGTTTTCTAGGTGCTTGAACAATGACCGCTTTATAATCTGTTCCAGAATTTTGCCTGGGATTGATGTCAAGCTGACTGGCCTGTACTTCCCAATTTCCTCTTTTTTGCCCTTTTTGAAGATAGGGACAACATTGGCCCTCCTCCAGTCCTCTGGCACCTCCCCCATTTCCCATGATTTCAAGAAAATAATGGAAAGCGGTTCTTTCTTCAGCCAGTTCCTTCAGTACTCTTGGATGCAGTTCGTCCAGCCCTGGAGATTTGAACTCGTTCAAGGTGGTAAGGTATTCCTTGACTATTTGTTCATCTATCTCCAGCTGCAGTCCTGTCCCTCCCACTTGCACTTCCAATTTGTTTAGAAGTTCATCCTCTGTCTTATGGGAAAAAACTGAATTAAAATAGGAATTGAGCACTTCTGTCTTTTCTTTGTTATAATTTTTCTGTCTCCCCTGAGGAGCTGTAGCACTATGTCTTTTGTTTGTCTTTTGCTACTCACATACCCGAATACTTTTTTTTATTGCTTTTAGTGTTTCTAGCTAACCTCAGCTTCTTGGGAAAATCTACCTCATCCCCAATACTGTGAGGATTGCAGCTGATCCTGATATGGTAATAAGTAAAGAGGACCCTTTTGTAGGTGTCAGACAGTGTCATAGGGCCTGTAATCAAGAAATGCTGATACTCCTTCTTGCCTCCACTAAAATACAGTTCACACATAAATGAAAAATAATATTTAGATTTTAAGGCAAAAAAGGACCATGTGGATTTGGTACTCAACTGTCCTCCATCCATTGCTTACCCCCCTGGAACTGCCTTTCTCCATATCAGGCTGACTATGGTAATGGAAATGCACCCAACTCTCCTAAACTGCTATTAGGAGAGTAGCTATGAAGAGCAAGCCACAGAAGTTGGGTGGGTAGGAACCCCACCTGTACACTCCTTTTGCTCTAAACCAACCCCCCTCTGAATCTTATATGTTTAGATTTTATTGAGTCCTAAATCTTGGTGAAGATAACTTTCCTGTTTCCCTTTAAAGGACAGATCAGGGCTCAGAGAACAGACCAGGTTCCCTGGGCGGTCCTTTATCTGCTTGAGGCCTGATGAAACCATTTCAAATCTATGTGCATTTCCACTCAGGTGGAATCTTCTTTGGCCTAATCTTACATATTCAGTTTCTATCATAAACCAAATATTTGCTGTACTGGGAGCAACTAGCACACTAATATCCTTTGGAACTGTTTTGCAATCCTAAAGATTTCCATATGTACTTTCCAAACTGATTGACTAAGCAGTATCCATTTTATTGTTCTCTGGGAACAAAAAAAAAAACCCACAGGGTACATAAAAATGTCTAACAAAGACCATTAGCGGTGGAGAAGATAGCAAGAGATAAGACAATAGAAGGAAGCCATTAAACCATTCCCTTCAGATTCAGGGATGGGAGAGCATTGTGCAAGCCAACTCTCCCTATAACTCTTCCCAAGAAATACAGTTCAAGGATACTGAGCAAAATGACGTACAGAATACTTCAGTTCAGAAACAACTGGAAAACACTGGCCTATCCTCCCCGTTTCACCTTGTGTGTTCACTTCCTTTATGTTGTACCTTGCAGATTGTTGTAGCTACTGGACAAATGTTTGAGATACACACCTTCAGTTGCATGTCATTATATATTCCATCTGCTTAGACCCTTCACACACAGCCATGTCTACACAGAAACCCTTTTTCTATAGGTAGGTGAATGATGCAGGGCAGATTATGCTCTCTTGCCCTTTCCCTGGGAAAGAAGGATCACCCCTGTCCATGGGGTTGTATCTTAAGTGGTGAACAGGTCAGATTATAGCCAAGAAATGCACTCCTGTACACCTGGGACTGCATGTGAAACACTCCACTGCCATTCCTGATTCACATAAACCTGTTTTAAAGCTTGGGGGAATGATGTTTTTAAACGATAACTTTTGGACTTTCCGAGGGATTTTGTAACTTGTCCTTAAAAAATATTTTTTTAAAAAAACAACACTCTTCAATGCTCTGTTCCGTCTGCATTTAAATAACCTTTAAAGATCCATGCAAGCAACCCTGAAGTAACAAGGTAAAAGTAACTTTTAAATAACAGTTGATGGGTCACTCTTGAATATCAACAGGCCTTTTAAAGGGCTGGACCCAAATCCTGGGACTCTCTGTCCAGAAAAGCTAGGGTAGCATTTTGTCTGTTATCCAGGCAAGCTTTTGGCATGTAAACTGGCCAACTCTTAGAAAGGAAAAGTGAGATGGTGCTATATTTAAACTTTTGAGTGACTTTTATTATTTTTTCTTTATAACTACATTTTATGCTACATTTTCATTAATCTTTTGTTTTCAATCTGTGTTTTATCATTGACTTCCTGAGAGCTTTTTTCCCCCCTGAGGAAAGTTTGGATTTAAACAAAGCAAATAATTTTTTTAATACTTGAATTGCTGTCAATAGTAATGAAAAATTTATGTGCTGGTTAGAAAATGCATTCTGACCTCCTCTCTTGTTCTCAAGTGAGGTATCTCAAACTAAACAGGATTGGACTAAAAAGAAGTTTTAACGTTGCTTGCGAAAAATCTCCTGTAATTTGGTTCTCATAAGTGACACTTTCTGAAAAAATGCAGAATACTAGGCTATGTGCCAATGTTTGGTCAATCAATTCAGAATGAAGAGCTGCTCGACATGTAGCGGCAGGGACACTGGAACCGAACAGGAAGTCTCGGCAGCTACCTGGGTCAAGCAACTCCTGGGACACACAATATGCCAGAAACAACACATATACAATCTGTTTGTTCTCAACATGGCTAGTATCCCATATAACCTCCTTTATGCATCTCAACGGGACAAAGACCAGTACTGATTGCTGCAGAGACCATCTTGCTCTACTTTTTCCTTGGCCCATCAACATGACAGGGCAACACTGTGATCTACTGTATCTCTGGAACTCCTGTTACTCATCAACAATAAACTAAGGGCCCATGATCAAGTGGCGATTCCCAAACATGCAGCACCAGATGTTTCCAGATAGTACAGCCAGTGATCAGTCCTCCATGAATGTCTGGAGATCACATCTGGGAATCTTTGTAATAAAGGAATAAAACATCTGCTTCTCTACACAGCCAGCAGGGATGCCTCACAGACAGGATTTTGGATGTCACCTTGGACAAGCGGATCTTGCCTCCCATTTCCCAAGAACTGAAATGGTCAGGGATCTACAAATGAAGCAAACTTGTGAACAACCAGTGGCTGAAATCCTGTTGCTGAGTGTGCTAAGTAACACTGTGGTAGATCCACTGAGTCAATGATGGTTTGGCCAGTCAACTCCTCCATAAATTCCATTGATTCAATTACCCCTAATCTGGCATGATTTACTGTGTTAAGCAATATGATTTCAGACGGTGTGTTGTAAATCCAAGAAGACAGGCAGGATACTATAAAGAAAAGTAAATAGGGACACTTCTTGTCCAGAAGGCTACTTCAGAAGAAAGTGTGGTAATCTATCAGTTATGAAAGGGATAAAGTAAGTAATTTCTTGTGAGGGCCACAACTGCCATCATACATCACACAGTGCCCATTAACATGACCCTAACTTCTCTGATTCGTTGAGTTACCTTATGTCCAGTTTGCTTTTTGAAAGAGAAGGGAAGGAAATTCATCCTCTTCTTTTTTTATTTTATTTTGAAAATGCTGTCATTTGTACAGATCCTGGTAGAATTTAAGAAACCATATTTTGAAGTGCGTACCTGGGTGAGGCTGAATGCGCAAGTCTGTCCCAGAGGGTTGGCTTCTCATGGGAAGGAGCCACAAGAAAAGAACCATGGTATCCACGGCTTGGGCCCTGGATACCTGAAGGACCGCCTCCTTCCACATGAGCCTACCCGGCAGTTAAGATCTAGCCAGGGGGCCCTTTTGAAAGAGCCATCCCTCAAGGAGGTAAGAGGGATGGCTTGTAGACAAAGGGCCTTTTTGGCAGCTGCCCCCAGACTATGGAATGCCCTCCCAATCGAGATTCGTCTGGCGCTGACACTGATGACATTTCGGCGACAGGTCAAAACCTTCCTGTTCCAGAAGGATTTTAATTGAAATAATATCAACTGTGGGTCCTGATGGCAATTTTTATATATATTTTAATTGTATTTTAATTGTTCTGTATTTTTATTGTATTTTAAATGTTGTAAGCTGCCCAGAGACCTGTGGGTGGCATATAAATAAATAAATAAATAAATAAATAAATAAATAAATAAATAAATAAATAAATAAATAAATAAATAAATAAATTTCCCCTCTCATGCCATTATGGTTTTTCTGCAATAATCTCCATCTATGAGAGACCAAATTACACAGAGCTTACTTTGTGTGCAAAAGGAGCCATCATTATACTTGGGAATTGAGGCTTTTAGAGACCTGATCTTACAGAACTAAAGCGTGCTCTTCACCATCTCTCTCTCAATAAGAAAGCATGAAAGCTATTTTTTCCTCAAAACAATTACTGTATAATAACATGTTTATTGTAAAAATTCTTCTCTCGCACATTTTGTTTTGGCGTTACTCCACAATATCCCTTTTTCCAGACTAACCTGTAAACATTTTAACAGCTCTAGAAATGCTATTGTTTAAAATAACAGAAATTAGTGGCTCTGTGGATATATTTGTCTGCACGTATGTGCTTCACTGAAAGTATCTAAGATGCATTTCCTTACCAGTGCTAAATGTCATGATTGATCTACACTCTGTAGACCCAGAACCAGACTAAGGTACACTCAGAACTTATGCTATATAAAATTAGCATAATTAGTCCCCATTGTACTGCTAGGGGGAAAACCCCTGTACATTTTTTAAATGTATGGGTCACTTATCATTTTAGGACTTGAGCTGTAGCTTACTTAGCTAATGCATAAACACAACATGAAGATGGTGTCACCTTGTGTCATTGCAGAGGATTCTGGACTGCATTTTAAGCTCATTTTAGCTTCCCTTCTCTACAATTTTCAGATTCACATTTCTGAATGCTCTGGCAAATCCTTCCTCCTTGGAGGACCAGCTCAAGTTGGTTCAGGTGTGCCAAAAGAAATGCCACACTGTTACTCTCTGTTACACATGTAATTCAGCTAGTTCTCTACTTTAGTTCTGACTTTTATTACAAAAGACAGTCAATGATTGCATCCAATTGCTGGTTTTACTTAGGGGGCGACTCCACTGACAAATCATGCAAGAAATGCTCTGGAACTGGGATGCTGTGATTCATGTTATTTGCCATAGACCAGAGTTTACCCCCCACAATCCATACTTTTTCTTCTACATTTTTTCAAATTAAAAAAAAAATCACATCAGTTCAAGTGGTGTGATCATTTGAGCTGGTGCAGCTCCACGGCTGAATGGGTGACCAGAAGCTGGATTTCCCAGCTTCCTCCTAGAAGGTGGTGAGAGAGGAAGCAAAGAGGCACTTCCTGGGTTGTCAGTTCCCCCTAAATAAGGATCTCTTGCCTCCAAACCATTTTTTAAAATGTGCTTGATGCAAGTGCTATTGTGCTCCCTCTCTTAAGGAGACAAAAGAGAGAGAGAGAGAGTAAGGAGTTCAGCAAACAGGAAGGAGGAATATCTTAGCTCTGATGTAGTCATGCCTCCTGCAAATCTGGACAGCCACAGCAGAATCAACAATCTGCAAAAAAGACAAAATTGCCAATTCCTTCCTCTCCCTTTGCTGATTTCTGTGTGCTTGGCTAAAGCGAACACATCTGGGAAACCCAGCTTCCCAGAAGTGACTTAGATCCAGTCACATTTTTCGTGTTGTGTATTCGCATCCAGAAAGTTGGGTTTCCCTCAGTGAGTTCGCTTTAGCCAACCACACAGGAGTTGGCTGTTGTTGCACTGTGCACACATTAATATAGTGGCCAACCTCTCAGATATATAAAATCTGGGCAGTTGTATTAATCCATATCAACAAAACAATGTAATCAACGTGCATCTCACCAGAGCAGTTTCTTTGTAAAGTTACTGGGGCTGCACAATAAAAAAGGATTGCATATTACAATGTATTGTAAGCGGAGGTGCAGCTAAGCCTGAAGTTGGGAACTTTTTTCACCCTGGAATTTGATATCAGCAGAAGAATTAGAAGAATTCTTGGGGAGAGGAGACTCTGGTGGGAAGGGGGAAGCAAAAGGATGGGACCAAAACTACAGGCATAATTTAGCTTAAAGCTCTTGTTACCGCTAATTACGGTAAATCTTAGGAGACACATTTAAATCTTTTAGAATTGAGAAGGGGCAGTTCTATTAGAGGCAAGAAACTATCAAATGATTGTGTCAATAGGTGATGGTGGGATTTGGCTATCTGTGAACCCTAGAGAGCTAGATTTGGAACCCAGGATGGCCTGATGCGACCCTAAGGCATGAAGTTCCCCATCCTTGAGCTAAGTTGAAAAGAAAGTGGGAAACCAGAGGGGAATGGCAGACGACACTGCTGTCCCTGCTAATAAAAACAAAGAACACTGCAACTTCAATCCCATTATCCCTGCCTCCACTACACCGACTGTAAGAAGAAGGAGCAATAGTGTTAGCACACTTCTTCTGGATAGTGGGGAAGGCTGAAGTTACAAAAGGGCCCTGGCTGAGAATACGTTATCCAGGGATAGGACAGACCTTTATACATCACTGAAAAGCAGGGGCAACAGAGGACACTGGTTTGCACAAAGCTACAGAGGCAAATATTTATCCATGGGTGAAAATTTAGAAATAGTTTTTCATAATTTGAACAGGATTACAGTGAATCTCACTTGAGTGGGAAAGGTGACTTATTTGTCACCAAGGCCAGGTGTCCAGGTCCTCAACATGGACAGGCAACATCCAAGGTCTCTGCTCAGTCCCTTTATTGTGTATGTTTCTTCATTTTTAAAGTATACTTGGACTGGACAGTCCTACAAAGAAAAGGCACCTTTGAAAGAAGGCTTGCCCTCAGATGGCCATTCCAAGGGAGGACTGCTCTCCCTAAAAGAGGCCATGTGGCCACCCTGCCCAAGGATCCCCCTCATGATAGTGCTTGTGTTTCCTTTCTCCTTCTTTCAGAATCCCACTTTCAGGCCGTCCAATTAGAGTCCTGGTATACCAAATTTCCTCTTTCTGTCTGTCACATAAGTCTTCTAGCAAGTTCAATCCCTACTCCCATGAGTTGAGGCCCTATATCTGGAAATGATAGAAGGATCTTTGGCTCCCCTGAAAATATAAGTATCAGCTTCAGGGTTACCAATCTGGAAATATTTATTCAGCAAATTGAAACAAAGAGAACTTCGTGAAGGGTAAAGGAGCCTTTGAAGGGTCTCAAGCGGTTTATTTTTATTTGGTTTGGACATGGGCATAAATTTGAGATCTCTGTGAAAAGAGTTCAGTGAAAGGGAACCAGGAACACCAGCAAGAAGAGCTGAATGAAAATGGCATTTAAGAGGTTAACTGAGCTTTCTAAAGAGGAAACAGATTTGTCTTCCTAGACCTAGTCCCACCACTGGAAAATATTAAAACAATAAAAATAAGAAGCAGCAGAGTATGTTTTTGTAAAGAAGCAAATTTCCTGCCTGCTGTGGCTCTGATAAATTTCAGTCAGGGATGACAAAAGAAGTGAGGAGAGGACAGAAAGAGGGAGGGAGGGACGGAGGGAGGGGGAGACAGAGAGAGAAAAATGAGACTTCCTGGAAAACCAGACATTAATTGAGGACATCTTCATCAGCAGAGCAGCTGGTGCAGCCTAATCATCATCCAAAAAGCAGAGCCATAAACTGAACAGGAAACAGGGTGGAAAAGTCTGAATCAAACTTTCAGGATCCCAATGTGCAAAAAAGAAGAAGAAGCAGCAAAAATGGAATGAAGCCTTCCTGAATTGCAGGCGAAACACCAAAGGAAGTGCCAGCGGCCTGAGCAATAAAGCAGCCCCATAGTGCTGCCGCTTCTTGTGCCAGCTGCTGGCATGGGTTCAGCAGTGGGTGGCTGCCTAACGGAGGCTGCTGCCGGATGTCTTTTTACAATTCAGCATGAATCACAAGGGCAAAGGATCCCTTCAGTCTCCGTACAAGCTGTATAAGTCACCAGGTTATAGCAGCTTTTTATAGTCCAAAGCAATAGAGCAGCTGTGGCGGCGGCAGGAGCAACAGCAGCAGCAACAGCAGCAGCAGCAGTTCCTTTCCAAAAGCTCTCAAACCACAGTCAAAGAAATTGCACAACTTTAATAGGATTTGGGACTCTAATGTACACTCTCAGAAAAATAAACCCCACTGGAGTTTATTGGGCCTACTTTTGAGAAAACACCCTGGCTTGGATCCCAATATAGTCAGAATTAAGAGTTGCTCCACCAAAATCAGTAGCCAGAAGTCAATTGCTAGCCCCTCTGAGAGCAGACCCACTCAATCAATGGGCTTTATATGACTGTTGATGCTCCCACTGAGCAATTGATTCAATGGATCCACTTGGGATAAGTAACTGGATTTAGGACAATGTGCTAAATTAAATCCTACAAGGTTCAATAGGTTGACGTGAAGGACAGCTGAAGTCTGGATCCAACCCACTGGTTTGTGTCGGCCCATAGACTCAAAAGGAAAAGCACTAGGTATCTCCACATTTGCCATCATAAATTAATAATAATGCTGAACATTACTAGATAATGATAGTAAGATTCATCCCGTACAAGTCTCCTTTCCTATATGGAAAAAAGGGACAAAGAAGGTTGTGATTGCAATCACAGGATCTTCCCCCTCCACACATTAGTAATTGTGCATAACAACACAGACATCAGCTTTGCTATTTGTACATCAGAAAAGTGTAGCTCACAAATAATGCAATGTCAAGGGACACAGATAGACACGAGCAATTAAATTACAAGACAGCAGGGTTTAATGAGTTGGCCCAGATGGCAGTGATTGTCAAGATGGGTTTGCCCAGATGTAGCAGATTCTCACAGAATGAACGTATGAAATAGTTAAGTTGTAAGATGCAGAGAGATTTTAATGGCTTTCTGTACATTGGAGGGACATCCATTCTCTGAACTTAATTAAGCCAGTCCTCCTGTCTTCTGAATTCACTGAGCCTCCGTTCATGGGGTCAAATCTTAAACAATGTAACCTTGAGGTTGACTGCTTGTTTTGGCTCTTTGGAAGTTTGTTTGTGTATGTTTGGCTCTTTGACCTCAGCTATGTGAAAAATTAGATATACAGATAACAGGCTGCATGACATGTTGCTTGGCAGAAGTATGTGTGAAAATCATTTAAACCAGTGGTCTCCAACCTTGGGCCTCCAGATGTTCTTGGACTGACTATAACTCCCAGAAGCCTTCACCATCACCTCTGCTGGACAGGATTTCTGGGAGTTGAAGTCCAAGAACATCTGGAGGTCCAAGGCTGGGGACCACTGATTTAAACCTTAATAGTCCATAAGCCAAGACAATGATGTGATGGCAAAGGAAGTGAATACAACTTCAGCCTGCATCCACAGAATTATAGTGTCTGGATCAAGAAGTGATAGAACGACCCTATTCAGTCTTGATCAGAGATCACCTGGAGCAGTGGTCCCCAACCTTGGCCCTCCAGATGTTCTTGGACTACAACTCCCAGAAGTCTTCACTATCATCTCTACTGGCCAGGATTTCTGGGAGTTGAAGTCCAAGAACATCTGGAGGCCCGAGTTTGGGGACCACTGACCTGGAGTACAGAGGCAAGTTCTGGACACCCCTATTTATGAAGGATATCAAGAATAAGGAATACGTCCAGAGTAAATAAACTTTACCATGTTTCCCCAAAAATAAGACAGGGCCTTCTATCAATTTTTGCTCCAAAAACACATTAGGTCTTATTTTCAGGGGATGTTTAATTTTACAGTCATGTCATCTTGCTGCACAAGGGTGGAGGGCGGGGTTTTACTTAACTGGGGCTTATTTGGGGGATAGGGCTTGTATTACGAGCATCGTGAAAAATCATACTAGGGCTTATTTTCAGGTTAGATCTTATTTTCGGGGAAACAGGGCACTACGTAAAGGCTTTGAAGCCAAGCCCTACGAAGAACCATTGAGGAAGATAGGTATATTGAGAGAAGAGCAGAGAAGATTGGCAGGTGATGCCTCCTTCAAACATTTGATGCATTGTTACATGAAAAATGGGGTAAGCTTGTTTTCTGCTGCTTCAGGGAGGTAGGACACAAAGCAATAGATTCAAATTAAAATAAAGGAGGTTTCAGCTAACCATTACGAAGAATTTCCTAACAGCTGTTTGACAACGAAATGTACTAACTCACAAGGTTCTGGATTGTGCACTGGAGGCTTCTAAACTGAGGTTG
Organism: Pogona vitticeps; assembly: GCF_051106095.1. NCBI lineage: Eukaryota > Metazoa > Chordata > Lepidosauria > Squamata > Agamidae > Pogona > Pogona vitticeps. Next base: position 73,064,241 of record NC_135786.1, on the reverse strand, counting down.
GAAAGTCGTTTGTCATGGTACTTTAGCTGTAGATTTCCTGGTTTGGCAGGAGCTTTGATGTGTTGACGCTTGGAGTCCCATCCAGTTCTATAATTCTATCATTGTGTGATTCCGTGTTTATCTTGCAGCATCCATTTGGTGTCACAGTTTATTTCTTGATTAGTTGGAGGTGATGCTGTTCCATGAACAGAACCTCTTTTCAGTGTAACTTATGAAATGGATTCGCATACAAACACCTACTGGGTGGCTTCTGAAGTGACTCAGAAGTAGAGGAGACTTCTCCAGGTATAGGAAAAATGACTCAACAACCACAGATTCTAGATTTCAACGTGGTCTACAACGTAGTCTTAAGCTGAATTCTCTGTGGAGAACCTGGATGAAAATGATATTCAGGTTCCATTTCATAAGCTCCCTTCTCACTGTCTTGCAAGTTCTCCAGCAGTGAAGCTAAAGGGATACCTGAAGGCCAGCTAGTGACATTAGATGCATGGCTCTAAGTTAGAACTTCACCCTTTTAACTATGTACAAACTATCAGCTAAGTTCACATAAAAAAAGAGGACACAGATTTACATAAAATTGCACATGTTAATTTATATATCCAAATGCAAAACTATGTTTTTGTTTTCATTTAAATAGAATTAAATGATGCTTTGTTTGCCACCACATTATTGTGTTGACCTATGCTGAGCGTATGGACTATTAAATTCTAATTCTGAGTGGGGAAGACTGACTATTTACCTCCTTAGGCTGCTGTCCAGTGTTTACTTGGGGTAAGGATCTTCAAGATCTCATCATTATGTTCCTGTATTTTTAAATCAGACTCAGGCTGGACAGCCCTTCCAAGGAGAGGACTATCATTTGAAAGCTCTTCAAATAGTGTCTTGCATATAAAAGAGGCCACATGGTCATGCTGTTTTCAATTAGGGAACAGGGCTTGGGCATTGAGCAAGTCTGCTTAGCTGTCTAGGCACTCAGCTTAGTCAAAGCAACCTCTGCCTTCCTTGGGAGTTCTCCTAGGTCAGGCATAGGCAAAGTGCAGCTTTTGAATGACAGGCAACCTCCCAAGCTTTTGCAGACCTTGCAATTGGTTCTTGCTACTTCAGAGTATTCAACAGGTGATTGCTATTGTGTGACCTCACTGAACTTCTGTAGGCTCACACAGCCTGGCTGAAAAAGGACATATTATATGAAAACTTTCTGAACATAAAATCCACATTTAAAGCTTCAGGTACCCCTGAAACTATTTGATTAGAACAAGCTATTCCTTTTGGAGGTGATCTCATGGAATATTCAGTATAAGCTGGACCACAGAGTCTTCTAAACGAGAAGGTTCTGTCATTGTGTGGGAAATGCAGACATCCTAAAAGATCAGGCCTGGCTGATGTGCATTGAAGTTGCCTATTTTTAAAAAACAACAACAGGGTGTCTAAATGTGTTGAGAATTGCATTTCCACTGTAGACAAAAATATGCGAATGTTCATTACATCTTTAGTATGTTGCATGCATTAGGAGGTATTGTACAAAGTCCAAGTCCCATCCCCAGTTTGCAGTTGTTACTCAAGGGCCTACCTAATATGTGCACACTGCTTTTCCTTGTCAAAACTGAAACCCACATGGAACCACCACAAAAATCAATGGAACCTGGATAAGGAAGAAGCCTGAAGAAATGGAATTGATAACCCTTCTTCTCTTCTTTTGAAAGGCATTTTACTTAATGATCTGATCATTCAGTTGCAAATAAACAATGAGGAGTCAACTGTGGAAGAGCAAAGACAGTATCTTTTTTCCTGTAGTTGTTGAAAGAGAACTATGTACAATGGACCCTCGACTTACAGACGGCTCCACTTACAGACTTTTCAAGTTACAGACTTCTCTGGCCGCAAAATTTAGGTTCGACTTGCAGACGGAGAATCGACGTACAGATTGGGAAAAAAACCAAAATGGAATTAAAACGGCCGGTTACAGATTAATTGGTTTTCAATGCATTGTAGGTCAATGGAGCCTTGACCTACAGACTTTTCAACCTGCAGCCACCGTTCCAATACGGATTAATTCAGTAAGTCGAGGGTCCACTGTATGGGCTATTAAAAATATTTAGTCTCCAGTGGCTGCAAAACTGATTTACTTTGTTGCATTTGGTCAAGAAGGTGTTTAGTATTCCCTGATTGTCTTTGGTTTTGGTAGCATATGGTTGTACCACATCAAACATTTTACTTCTCTTCAAAAATGATGCAACAGAAGTTGATAACACACACTGATTCTTCACTTACTAATAGAGGATGAGCTTACAAGCTCCAGTTTTATAAGTTCTCCAGCAAACAAAGCAAACTGTTTCTGCCCCTATAATATTTCATTATGCTCTGGTGGTAACTCACTGAGTACTTTCCCATGAGATGGGAGCTTGTCATGTGGAAACTCATTTGATAAACAAAAAGAGCCATATTGTTTGCTTGTGGTTGTAACAGATCAAGATGCTTTAAAATGCTTTTAAACAAAACAAAACAAAACAAAACATTAACTCTGCCTGCTAGTTCAAGTCTTCTTTAGGAAATAAAAAAAGGAAATTTTGGTCAGAGTCCATGGGATGTTTCAAAGTTCCAGACGCAGTATGAAGGAAACCACAGAGTTTTACATAGCCCTGCATTCTCCCATCCAAACCCCTAGCTGCTGGTGGTGCTCCTTTGATGGACCACCACTTCAAATCTTAACTTTCCTGACTGGCTTAGCAATTTGTTCCTCATATCATATGGCAGGTTTCTGAGGCTTCAGATGTATAAGTGGCATTTGCTTCTTGTCTTAAAGGGGTTTTTCCGGGAGGGGGGGAGGGCACAAAAGCTGAGCATGAGGATCTAATTGTCTGATAAACAGAAACATCTGTTGGAGTCATGAACAGTTGATTAGCGGAGTTCATTTCTAGGGTAGAGCTTTCAGTGGAACTCTCTTGTTTCTGAACATTGCATGTGTCAGCGATTCCCAACAGACAGGTCAAGACTCCCAGCTGGCTGATAGGAGCCTTGTGGTTGAATCGTTGAATCGCCAGGTTGTTGGTGGTGTGGGGTCAGTTGAAGGCTTTAGCAAGGTAACTGTATCTTTGTGTGGTGCATCATGGGACGTACATTCTTTCTTTCGTGGAACAGGACTTCAGTTCTCAGATGTCAGTTAGATAAAGATAGGCCTGAAAGACTTCCCAACCTTCTCCAAGTGCTTCCTGAATTGTGCCCATTCTTTTTGGCTGAGTAAGTAGAAGAACTTCATTACTACAAGATCCGTGACTTGTACATTTACATCATCCCACCTTATACCATTATTTGTTTGTCTCACATAATTTGTATTTTTACTGACTGTCTTCCCTCCTGCTGCACTGGGCCAACATTTCCAAATTTATATCTTTATGGGCAGAGCTTGGAACAGGTGTTTTGGGGTGACAACTCCCTGAATCTTCCAACTAGTGTGCCCAGAATCTCCCTCTATGTGTGACAAAAACTACCCACTTTCCTGTACCTGGTATCTGTCCCTAACAAATAATAACGTCCCCAGAACTCTCACCGAATTTGGGGCTGCTATTTGACTTGTAAATAGAGACTCCTTCCTTTGGATTACCCTTTTACCAAACCAGGCAAACAGCCGGTGTCCCCTTTCCACTGCTGCCTTAGCGCTTCCTAGAGCTGAGGGCTGACTCTACGCTTCCCTTTTAATAGGAATGAGATTTTTGGTGAAACACACATAACTATGTTATTTTGGTGACAGAACCTTGTCTATGGGTCCCAGCATTGTAATACAATATCTCGTGAATGCTAATTTCAAAAATCATAAGCAACAAAAATCATAACCAAAGTTTATTATTAAAAGTTTCAGTATTACAAATGTCAAGGTTTTCATTAGACAGCTAAAAGCTCTTTAGCTCTTCACTTCCCTCTTTCTTTATAGTTTAGTTCCTCATCTGTGTCTATATGGATGCTTATTTTTCAAGTTCCAACAAGAACATCCACTAGCTTTCACAACTTCTCCACACACACAAAACCAACAGCTTTCATTCTTAGACTCCAACTTAATAACTACTTCCAATCTCTCTAAGTGCTTCTAACAATCTCTCTAAACTGGCTGTAGCTAACTGTCTCAAATCTGTCTCAGAACTCTTTTAGTCTCTATCACTCTTTTCTCTCACACACACTTTTTTATATGTAAACAAGCATCTGTACAGCCAGGCAACATACCAACCAATCAGCTCACAGTTCCATATACACACATGCTGTCACCCCACTCCTAACTGCTATATATCAGATTCTTCTGGCACGGACCCAACCTACCACGGTCAATCAAAACCCAATCACTCATTCTCCCATTCACTCAAAACCCAGTCATATCAATAGAAACCTATATACCCATGTGAATACAATATAAAATTACCATGGGGGATTCTGGGAGTTATAGCCCCAAAAGTATTTTTTTCCCAAGCTCTGGTTTTAGCCAGCCATTTTCACTGAGGCAAGAGTAGGTGATATCTCTATTAGCCATTAAAATCACAGATTCTAGCTTTTGGCCCATATGGGCTTTCATCAGGGTGGGCACCACTTATCTGAGTGCCTAGAAGCTTTCTGTCTAGTGAGTTTGGCACAATTCAAGGACGTTTGGAAGAGGTGGAATTTAAAAAGAACACTCCTGAGGTGACTTTGCATTTGAAGCCTGACATGATACATCTAGCCAATGATTTTTTGAAACTCTTGTACTTTCCATCCAACCATCCACAGATAAATGATGCCTAGCCTGATGAAGGCCTCTAGGGACTGAAAGCTAGCATTTGTTTGTGCTTTTTAGTGGTCTGATACAGGTATTGCCTACCATTGCCTTTGGAATATGTACAAGGCCTGTATGGCTTTCCCCATTTTTGTTTACATTGAGCAAGGTTTACTCCAAAACAGATGAAACTTCTAACTGACCTTGCAGTTTGCCCAGCTAAGATGTATATTATGCCATCATGGAACAAAATTGGCTGCTACTAACTCCTGCCATTTCCACAGCACCTTTCCCACACCTCATTTGTAGTTTTTCTGCTTTTGAAATTGATTTTTGATGGAACTCCCAAATTCTTTTAAGGCATGTCCTTCTTTGTTGCTTATCCAGAAGAAAAATATCCAGCTGATTAAAATCAACCATTTTATCTGTGATAACTTGCTTTTTCCAATATAGTATTGCAGTTTCATTTTCTAAAACTGGAAGTGACTAGAATTTATAAAATGGAAAAGATGTGTGTAATCTGTAAGATTTAGCCAACTGCTGAAAATGACCTTTTTAACTTGTTTATTTATGCCTGTACTATTGATGCTAGATAAAGGCATGCAGGTATGATGTGATTGTTTCTTTAGACACATGGCAGGCCTTACATATATCATTTATACCTTGCTTCATTTTTATTCCTGATATTCTCTAGTGCAGATAACTTGGTCTTGGATTGTACATTAATGAATTTCTCAGGTTCAGCCTGAAGGCAGCATAATTTAAATCACAGATTCAATTGTTGCTTATGAACATTATCAACCAGGAGGTAAATGGTGTGCTGGCCATAACAGTTTTTCAAGCCATGGGACCCTACACTGTGGGAATTTCATTACTGTAGGTTGGTTCTCATTTGTAAGTTGTAATGCTGCTAGTCCCTTAACATTTTCTACTATAATCTGATGATGTGAGACCATACTCCCATGGAAGTATTTTTTGAAATTTGAACATTTGACTCCTACAGAGATCCTTAGGTCAACAAGCCCATACTCACCACCCATGTTGTGTGATAAATAGAGACACTCCACACATGCCTTTGAATGATAGCACTGGTATTTTGACAGGAGGAATATTGATTTACATTCTTTGTGCTTTATATCCAGATTTTTATGGATTCTTAGACATGTATAGGTTTTCTGATCCTCTAAGCATTGTTTAGACTGTTCATTAGTGAGCTCATAGTATTTCCCTCTGACAATTTGCCTCTTTTCATGTGGAATGTAGCATATCAACATGAATGTTCATTCTGATACCTTTATTGCAGGACTCAATGATGTTCAAGAGACTATTCAGTTTTTCAGGAGAATGTGCACACAGCTTAATATAATCCATATTCATGAAGTGTGAAACACTGAGGCCACTTTTCTGGTAATTAGGCTTGTAACCTTTAGTGCTATCACTGAGCTGTCTAGATAGGGATTGAAAGCCTGGCAGAACTACAAAGGACTTAAAAGATTTGTTGGAAAAGAACCCTCTTCTGATAAGGATGTTGTTTCAGCAGAGATCTTTACACCTTAATTTTTGCCTCCACTTTGTTTTGAGTTCAGATATTAAAGTAAAAATTCAATTTTGTGGATTCTCAACATTTCAAGAAGCTATGAGTGTACAAAATCAAATGCCTTTTGGTAATTAATATAAACAACTGATAAATGTCTGGAGCTCCTTCAAGCTTGATCCAATATACAGTGGGGTCTCTACTTAAGAACGTCCCTACTTAAGAACAATTCCACTTAAGAACAGCTCCATTTGCTAAATTTTGCTTCTACTTGAGAACAAAAATCCAAGTTAAGAACAGCGGAAAAAAACTTTCCTGCTCTTTTTTTAACCTTAGGTCATCTTAGGTTAAAAAAAAGTTCTCCCCCTAGTGGTAGAGTATGTATTAACCAGCTTTGCATTAGTTCCTATGGGAACTAATGCTTCAATGTACGAACGCACCTCTACATAACAAAAAAAACAGCCAGAACAGATTAATTGGTTTTCAGTCCATTGCTTCAAAATTAGCTTCGTCAGAAGTGCTTTTAACACTGTTCCCTGACCTAAGGGGGAAAAAAAGAAAAAATATCCCCCTCTAGTGGTAGAAGGCGGAATAGCTTCCCATTAGTTTCTATGGACGGAAAAGAGCAGATACAGATTAAATGGTTTTCAATGCATTCCTATGGGAAATGCAGATTCTACATAAGAACTTTTCCACTTGAGAACCACCTTCCAATACGGATTAAGTTCTTAAGTAGAGACCCCACTGTAACGGAATCCATGGTGAGCAATTCCTTACAACCATAGGATTTCTTAATGTTGCCTCTCTGTTGGTCTGCTAAGATGCAATTGCATTCCAGAAAAAATGTGTCATCATCATCATCATCAAATACAGTGGTGCCTCGCATAGCGACGTTAATCCGTTCCGGATTAATCGTCACTATGCAAAAACATCGCTGAACGGAACAAAAAAAGCCATAGGAACACATTAAACTTTGTTTAATGTGTTCCTATGGAGGATAAACTCACCGTTCAGTGATGTTCCTCCATAGGGGCGGCCATTTTCGGTGCCTCTAAAGCGAGGCAGCACAGCCGGTCGGCCATTTTAGAACCGCCGACCAGCTGACCGAAAATGGGGCCTTTGGCATTTTCCCCCAGCTGAGTGGCGGGAGCTTCAAAGCCCCGCCGCTCAGCTGGGGGAAAATATCGGCAGTCGGCGGTGGCTTTGGATGGATCCCAAAGCCACCGCCGACCGCCGACATTTGCCTTCCGAGCTCTCAAAGGGCTTCCCCGCCACACATTGCAGAAAGCCCTTTGAAGCTCGGAAGGCTCTCAGCGGCGGTGGGGACAGGGTAGGGGGTGTCCGAATGGCTTCCAGGCGAAGCACTGGAAGCCATTCGGAACCCCCCTGCCCCCGCCGCCGCTTGGATCCGGCCCCCGGCCGATTCCCCTTGCATGGTCGGATAGACCATGCAAGGGGAACCGGCTGGGGGCCGGATCTAAGCTCCTACCGCCGCCACCGCCGCTTGGATCCGGCCCCCAGCCGGTTCCCCTTGCATGGTCTGATCCGACCATGCAAGGGGAACCGGCTGGGGGCCGGATCTAAGCTCCTACCGCTGCCGCCGCCGCTTGGATCCGCCCCCCGGCCGGTTCCCCTTGCATGGTCGGATCAAGCAGCGGCGGCGGTAGGAGCTTAGATCCGGCCCCCAGCCGGATCCAAGCTCCTACCGCCGCCGCTGCTTGGATTCTCCCCCCGGCCGGCTTTCCCTTCCATGGTCGGACTCTCTGGAGTCCAGCCATGGATGGGGTAACCGGCCGGGGGGAGAATCCAAGCTCCTACCACTGCCGCCGCCGCTTGGATCCGGCCCCCGGCCGGTTCCCCTTGCACGGTCGGATCCGACCATGCAAGGGGAACCGGCCGGGGGGCAGTTCCAAGCGGCGGCGGTGGCGGTGGGGCTTGGATCCGCCTCCCGGCCGGTTACCCCATTCATGGCCGGACTCCTGAGAGTCCGACCATGGAAGGGGACCCGGCCGGGGGACGGATCCTAGCCCCGGATGCCTGATAGGCATCCGGACCCCTGCCGCCGCGGCTTGGATCCGCGTTGCGGCCGGCTACCCCATCCATGGTCGGACTCCTGAGAGTCCGACCATGGCGGGGGTAGCCGGCCGCGGGGCGGATACAAGCGGTGGCGGCGGCGGCGGGGGTCCGGATGCCTTTCAGGCATCCGAAGGGGAATCCCGGCGGTGGCCTCGGAAGGACCCTTCGGAAGGGTCCTTCTGAGGCTACCGCCGGCATTTTCCCCCAGCTGAGCAGCGGGGCTCCCGCTCAGCTTGGGGAAAATGCCCCCTCCGAAGGGGAATCCCGGCGGTGGCCTTGGAACGACCCTTCGGAAGAGTCCTTCTGAGGCTACCGCCGTCATTTTCCCCCAGCTGAGCAGCGGGAGCGGTCCTTTGGAGGCTCCCGCCACTCAGCGGGGGGAAAATGGGGCCTATGGGGAAAACATCGCAAAGCGATTTTTCCCCATAGGCAACATCGCAAAGCGATGGCAAAAGAGATTGCTTTTTTGCCATCGCTATGCGAATTCATTGTTAACCGGGGCACTCGTTAAACGAGGCACCACTGTATGCGAAATCACTCAACACATACCTGTACAGGCTCAAGTGTAACTGCACTTCCACAGGTTGGGGCTATGTCTCTGTGTCTGCCATACTCCCATCCATTACACAAGAAACCTGTTTGTGGCATCTAATTTAAGTTGTGTTAGAAGCTTTCAAGAACAGAGCTGAGTAACGTGGAAATATGCAAGACTGTGGGTAACATATATGATACCTGAGGCTGCAGCAGGAGGTCTTGGTGGCAGCTGACATGTTGACAAATGTCAATAATCAGAAATCAGTAACATACAAAACAATAGCTCTGGAGTCCATTCTCTCAAGATGTGAATATTTTACATGTCTTCTCCCCCACACTTAGTGAGGAATGAAGCAGGCTGCCACCTACATCTGCCCCTTATTTAGAGCACCACACTATTTTATCCTGCTATTACCTTCCCCCAACAGATGATGTCCTGAAGCAATTTTCCATATGTGGGCATGAAGTATTTCTGCCCCTGAAGACCAAGCTCAGAATTGTCATTGTTATATTTGCGGTAAACATGAATTTTTCCCCCCTTGACTTGCTGAAGAAGTGGCTAAACCATGGCTTCTGCACAAAGTGTGGGTAATATCATTTCTAGGGAACGTTGCGCCTTTTGTTGTCTGATATTCTGATACTACAGTCTGAAAAAAGAGAATATGCAAAGAAATGTTTTCTTGGCCTCTGCGCAAAATGCTGACACATCTTCTTCAATACCAGTTTTTTTTCTAATTATTTCTTGGCACCAGAAGTTACATTGACAACAACAAAATATGCATTTGATTCCCCTCATACCAACACCAGGAGGTGGCAGGCTGGCCTGGGAAGGAATCCAATCTGTGGGTGACGGATGTTCCATGTCTTGCCAGAATCTTCTGCTGCTGTTTTGCTGTGGCATACCTAGAAATGACAGAGGAGCCTTCATTTCATAACAACTACATTAAAAAAAATCAGCCTCCTCTCATTTGTGTGGAATGGGTTTTTTTTAAAATATCTTTGAGAATTTAGCTTCAGAAAGTAATGCACTTGCAGGTCTCTTCTGTTTTGCTGCCTCAGGGAAATGACAAAATGGCGTCTTCCTTGTTTTCATGCACAGAATATGACTTTCCTGGCTGGATCATGGTTGCCTCTTTCGTCTCTAGAGAACAAAGACATCTCCTTCTGGTAGGGACAAGACAGAGAGCAAAAAAACCAAAGCATGCTGCTTATATATCATCCCATAGCGCTTAAAGCACTCTCTGGGTGATTTATAAGTTAATTATGCAGGCTACGCATTGCCCTCCCCCCTGGCCCCAGCAAGATGGGTACTCATTTTACCAACCACAGAAGGATAGAGCTGAGCTGGCTACCTGGGATTGAACCCCAGGTTGTGAGCACAGTTTTGGCTGCAGTACAGCAGTTTAACCACTACACCATGAGGCTCCAGTGTGAAATGGAAGGAAATAACACCAGCAACCATTAGATTTGCATTCTAAAGCTAAAAGATGGCAAGCATAGGTCAAAGCAGGTAAAGAACAGTCTCGGAAACCTGAGGGGACCCCTTCTCTTTCTACTCTTCTCCAAGCAAGAACATGAATCTTCTCAAGTGTGAGATGAGTTGCACTCAGTCATTTCTGACAAAAAAAAAAGTTATCACTCTGGCCAATGGCCAACTTAAGGGACAAATGGCAGACTCCGAGGCACCCAACTTTAACAGTACCCCTGAGGTGACTACCTCTTTCTCCAGACAGACACTCACCTAGTTTGAGGAATTTGGATGGTATACTGATACAGAAGAATAGAAGGTGCAACCACCTATACTCCTACAGCTGCCTGCCCTTGGGACATGGATGTTTGAAGAATTCAATAGTCCTAATACCCTTCATTGGAACAACCAAGATAATATTGAATCACTGACTTCTGAGTCAGATGTAACTGTGTTGCTAAGGTGTCATTGTGTCTAGGCCATAATTTCAAGCAGAATTGTCTTCTTTTGCTCTCCAGAGGCTCTCTTCTTTTTACAGCAGTATGAACAACTTAACTTCAATGTGAATCCTTAAAACTGCTATTACTATGTTCTAGAATGAAGCAAGCTCTTATGAACATAAACACTGCTGCTACATTGAGTCAGACCCATTCTTACTCTATAACAGCTTTCTGTCAATAATGACCCTCAACTATTTCAGAAGACAAGAGTTCTAGAAGAAGCACTCAAAGTTACACTGTCTCTAAAAATGAAGACTGCATTTTTGGCATTGCAGATTATAGTCATTTACATTAGATAGTTATGGTACAAGTTGTGGCATTTCCTTCTGTTGGGATTTAGTGCTTGACTTCATGCATTCACAAAAATCTTGTTGAGGAAATCAGGAGGAACTCTGATAACTCTACAAAGAGTGTATACAATATCTGAAGCTTTGTTTTTTCACATATCTATGTGAAAATAGAACAGAGTGTACAGGTAAAGATCATGAAGGTAAAATGATCAAGGTAAATGCTCTAAATTTAAACCATTTCTAAGGCAGAAAGCACAGTCATAAATATGATACAAATATGCATCTTATCTTTGCCCAATGAAACCAAAGGCCTCCCCAGGGGATGACTGTATTATCTTAAGTACACAACCCTTGAGATGATAAGCTACAACATGGCCTAGCACTTTCAGCTTCATACAGAAGAATGTGAAATTGGAACACATGCTGAATTTCATTGTTTTGTGTCTCTTTTTCCTTTGGACAGAGTTCCTTGAGGTGTGGGCACTGAAATCTTTAATGTTTTCACTTACTGAAATGATTCCCAACATTGCTGGGTGCCCATTGGGCTGCTCCACTTGGAACACATGAACTGAGTCATCACCACAAGCTGCTTCCCCATGGACAACACTCACCCATGTCAAACAAGAGTTGCTGATTATTATGAATCACAGTGAAATAAGTTATTGTGTCGGAGCTGTGTTATTACTCCTGGGGAGTATGCAAAGTCTTTAAAATACTCTGTCAGACCATGTAGCACTTTTCTGGACTAGATACAACCATTGGACATTACCAAAGGCATATCTGACAGGTACAGATCCACACATCACCTGATTCCTGTGAGGAAACTCATAACAAGACCCATATTTCAGTCCAACGTATACAAAGGGCTCATATGTACCAATGTACAGGATTGCCACCCATGACCACTTGTAATTTTCTTGTGGAGAATTTCCCTCCAGTTGGGAATAAGACATAATACTGTATGAATTAAAATTTATGTGGCACATCAGTTGTTCTGTTTACAACATGTAGGATTTTCAGTGTAGTTTTAGGGTGATGGTAGCAATTTCACTAAAGGAGATTCAAGTGTGGCAGAAAGTTTTTAACTATAATATCTCCATTACATGCGAAGGCTGTAATTATATTGTAGGTCCAACACTCTAGAGCCTGCAGAGTGGGGTTACCATCTACATCCAAATGGACTGGGATAATCAGGATTTTCTTCACAATTGAAATACTGAACTCTGTGAATTCAGACGGTGATAAAATTCTCAATTATTCTATTGATGATAGGTGAGGTCCAATGATAGTATATCTATCCCAGATCAAAAAGGTTAGTCTTTCTTTGTCCTTAAGAAAAAAGGAAATCCACAGCAAAGTCGGGAATGGTGTAAAGTCAACAGCCAAGTTCTCTCAGTAGGAAATTTTGCACAAGCAGGGAGATCCACAGCCAAGGTCAGAAGAGTCTGCAAATTGGCAGGGCAAAGCAATAATACCACAAGGATAATCCCTTGAGAAATCCCAGTCCAAAGTTCTACACAGCAGAGTTGTCACAGCAGGTATACAAAGTTTGGTTGACAAAAGTCTGAGCCGGATTTTTACAGGTGTTCTCTCTTTGCACTACATTTGATCAGGACCGAAGCTCAGCAATTACTGTTGCCACCCGAGACCCTCATCTAAGGGTCAGTAGTAAAGCTCTTCAGCTTTAGGTCTCCCTACTGGAAGAAATCTACTTTCAGGCCACTCCACCCTTGCACCCCAGGAAGCTGCTGTTCCCAAGGACAACTTCTTTAGGGTGTAAGTCTCAAACCCAACCCTTGTTTTCATCCATATTTGCCTCATAGACTGAGGTCTAACATCTAAGATTTGCAAGGCTTCACAGAGTTGCCATCACATCCAGGGGCTTGGGTTCATCCTCACTGGATGACTTCTCCAGCGGAAGCATGACAAAGACAAGGTCCTAAAAATAGAGAAGAAACCACATAATTTTTCTTAAGGTCATGATTCTAATCATGGAATCATTATATTCCTTCTGACTTTGTTGGTTACAATTCAGCCTCCATAATATTTTTTTAAAAAACAGAGAAAAGATAACCGGGATTTGTGCCTGCATTTTTACTGTAAGAAGGAAGAGAAAGAAAGGGAACATAGGCATAAGGTGAAATTGCCAAGTCTCAGATCGACCTTGAGAAATCCTGGCATTGGTCATTTGACCTGGTACTACTGTACATAGAATTCTCAGCTAGGGAACTTTTAGCATAGAGAGTTGCCATGTACTTCGGGAGAGTGTGCTTAAAGCTCTCCTGCAAAGAATTGCAAGTACCTTCCTAAGCTACAAATTGCAGGATTCCATAGGAGGGAACAATAGCAAGTAAAGCAGTATCAGACTGGTATGAACTGTGTAGTGTAGATATACCCTATAGTCTGAAAGGTGACGTGTATGACACAGAACTGGTAGAAGAAGGGTGAGACAAGGGAAAAAAGACAACTCAATTTCTTTAAAAATCCACGGACGGACGGACGGACGGACGGACGGACGGACGGACGGACGGACGGACGGACGGACGGACGGAAGGAAGGAAGGAAGGAAGGAAGGAAGGAAGGAAGGAAGGAAGGAAGGAAGGAAGGAAGGAAGGAAGGAAGGAAGGAAGGAAGGAAGGAAGGAAGGAAGGAAGATGCAATTTCCAGTGACTTGTATCATCTGTACTTTGGCCCATAAGTGATAGAAGTAATCCAGTGCAGATAGTAGAAGGCAGTATTCAGGTGAAAGGGAAAAGATAAGATAATAGAATTGTTCTGTTAACTATTTTAGCCTTTTGTTTCTGTTCATGGGGTTTTAACTATTTTATTTTTTACAAACTGTAGTTGAACAGAAGAGAACAGTATGTTGATTTAAAAAGTAATGAAAATATAGCAAAATTCCAATTTAATATAAGAACATGTTTTTCTCTTTTGGTAGTGGAATTACTAGCCTGGCTAAAGATCCTCACATGGAAATCAGGCTTCTAGGTGAGGGTGGCTCATGATCAGGGTGTGTGGGACATTTCCCCCCATAAAATTCAGGGGTAAGTCACCCGTTAATCGGGTAGTAAGCCAAAGTGAAAGGAAGGATTCTTCAGCTCCATCTTCAATGATTAACCCAACTCTTAGAATCCTACTCTGGAATATTGATTAGTGTTACCAGGCCAACGCCTGAGATTTTCCCCTACACTTCTTTCCTCATGTCTCAAATTCATTATAAATCTCTTTCTGTCCCTCATTAAAAAGTATACACCAAGAGACTTATGAGAAAGTAATTTGCTCTTTCTGTCTGAATCCCAGGAAACTGCTAGGAAAAGCAATACTGATTATCTGTACAAACACTCTACAAAGCAGTTATCTGAAAAGGGAATAGGAGCCGCTTAAAGAAAAGTCATGGCTGAAATCCTGTTGTGCGGTTCCACATGCACAATGGAAATAACGTCATTAGCAGCAGCAAATGGCCACTGATTAAAGGCTTCCTTTGGTGATTTCAGGCTGCAGGAGACATTGTCACATTGTATATAATTTACATTCAGTCCAAAATCACCAAAACAGCCTTTATCAGCAGTGATTTGCTGCTGCTGTGGAACAGAAAGTGTCAAAGTGGACATTCTAGCCAGTCCTGAGCTTTATCATGCCTAGCCAGAGGCAGGAAACACAGAAAATGATAAGCATTTTTAAGGTTGCTTGTCACAACACTACTCACCTAGATTGCCTTGTGTCTCAATTCTGAGGCAACTCCACAAAGCCTTAGGAGTACAGTGGGCAGGGGAAAGAATTATGTCAGTGAAAAGGGGCCAGGTTGTTATCTGAAGTCAGGAAGGGAAGGCATTGTGTGAATCCTTGCCTCATGTGTCCCCTCATAAAGAGAGATGAGGAGATGCGTTCCTGCTACGTGCAACAGCTCATCTAGGCTAGGCTGTTGCAATTCTGTTGCAATCGCTACTGAGGAGAACAGAACGGCTGTTCATCTTGGCACACTTACTCCCACACCCTCCTCTTTGGAGGGGAGTCTTGTTTCCCTTCCCCCTCTCTTTTTTACCCACCACCTTTGGTACCCTATTCGTGCAAGGTGAAACACGCCTTTCTATTGACATAGCACCCAAGTCGTGAGAAGGGCTTTTGTTAGCCCGGCTTTTGTTTACCTGACACACAGTGACAGATTTGCGAAATGCTGTTCCTCTTATGAAGGATGCCAAAGAAACAACGGAAAAAGCATAGGAAGGTACAAGGAGAAATAATGTGATGATGACAATGTGCCTGATGACACAGCAATTTGCGTGGAGGGGGTGGGTGGGAGAACTGGATGATCCCCAGGTTTGTATTACTGATAGATCTTTCAGTGAAGGAAGGGTTCCTGCACCTTACTACTCCATTGACAATGGGTACAGTGCTGATTGTTCATAGAAATGATGCAGCAGAGAGGGAACTGGGGGTGGGGAGGGCAGGAGGTGATTTTCTATACCCAGCTCCCCAACAACTCTTATTACTAAGACACATCAATCTAGTGGTGAAACTGCACCTATGACTAGCCAATTTCCTACTAAAGTGAAGGAACTTTGCATCCTCTCTCCTCCCACGGCTTTGTTTTTAAAATGAACCTGACAGGAATGAATAATATATATATGTACTTGCTACTCCTTTGTGTGGGGGAGAAGACAGTACATTGCCGTTCATGACATCATGTGCCTGCAAACAGTCACTCCAAAATTCAGTGCGGATCATTCTTCTAAGGCCCTATTTTGATTTTCCAGGATTTCATTTCAAGACTAGATAAACCGATTTGCCAAGTAGCCAAATCTGGATAAAGGCTTTTCATCCAAACAACTGGGAGTTTGTAATAACACCAAGCTGATTTTAAGAAATAAATACAGTTTCTACAATAAAGAGCACGAATGGGGGTACATGAGTAGTGAAGAGCTGATGACAGCCAACTTGATCCCAAAGAACAGCAGAAGGGTGCCATCAGATGGTGATTTAACGGTTCTTTGGAGTGCCTACAGCACTGCTGCCTCCTCCCTAGCCCCAGATCCCTCTCTGCTGCATCATCTCTATGAACAATTATTTTTGTATTATTACAAATGGTCTGGTTCGATTTATTTGCTGGTGACTAGATGATGCACAGACTATTATGAACCAGTCTGGCCCTACTCCATGCCCAGTCTGGACTTTTTGATCCAGTGGCAAGGTTATTCTTTTGGAGTAAGCTGGAGCGATAAGGACAAGACCGCATTTGGACAGAAGGGCTTCTTTAACGATTGTACCTAGTGAAATGACCCTTTCTGGTATGATCCAATCATCTCTATATCACCATCTGATTACACCTTTAGTTGCACTGGTACGTATACACATGGAACTTGTTCAGACTTGGGCTTATCAGAATTCTAGGAGCATAGGAAACTGCCTTGAAACAAGAAAATTGGTCCATCAAACCCAGTTTGACCTACACTGAAGCTTTCCAGGCTGAGCCGTTACCTGATTGTTAAAAACTAGATATGCCAGAAGTGCTGTCTAGGGGCTTCTGGATATGCAGTAAGTATTCATACACTAAACTACTCTGAATTCTGATTTTGAGTTAAGATATTCATTTTGTCTGGCATTCCTTTTAAAAAAAAAAAACCACAGAAAGATACTTCTTATAGACAGAAAAGGTGTTCATGAAAACAGTCCTTTCTAGCTTGGCACCAGCTCTGAGAGTTCAAACTGTAGCATAGCTGAGAAGACAAGTAGAAGGCCTAGAATCCTTGGCATTTCCTCTTGAAAACAAGGCAGGAGGTAACAAAAGGACATTAGCTTGAGCTCCTTAAGATTCACCACCTTTTAGAGCAGACCATACTGGACTAGATGTATAAATAGGCTTGTCTGGTGTAAGATGCGTTCCTGTGTTCACTATGTAGCCTTTGTAAAGAGCTTGGACAAGTAACTTCTAGACTACTGTACAACTCTCAGAATCTCCCTTCTGTATTACTGATTATTCTGCTGTACTGACCTTGTGATAACTTTTGCCTTAGGGTGCGAACATGAAACACCAGATGATGATGATAAATCTACACATTTATGCTTGATTTGCTGTTCAAATGCTATCCACTCCCCTTGTACTTAATGCAAGAAATCCAGTAAAGGGAAGTTAAGGACATGACCTGAACACACCTCAAAATGGAGCAAAGATAAAAACCCTGTTATTATGTGTTTCCCCACAGATGTATTACCTCTTCTTTGTGGGCTTACGTAGTTTAGGCCAGTCTAGAATTAAAGAACCGACAGTGGCACTTTGCAAATGATAAGCTGGATCTCTGAGTGTTGTACACAATTCATTTCTCAGAATGTTTTCTCCCAGTCCTTAAAATGTACTAAAATGAATTACAGGATAAGATTTTGGCATTAATTTGACTGAAGTAAGCTGGGAGAACTATATGTTACAAAAGTGACACATAGGGCAATATGCTGTTGCAGAACTTTATACTGGCATAACTGGGATTGGGCACTGGAAAACGTTGTGCCAACAGGATTTTGTCCATTGAAAACCAGTGTGCTGTAATGCTCAGAGTGTTTTACAGTGGACCCTCGACTTACAGACGGCTTGACTTACAGACTTTTCGAGTTACAGACTTCTCTGGCTGCAAAATTTAGATTCGACTTGCAGCCAGAGAATCAACTTACAGACCAGAAAAAAACCAAAATGGAATAAAAATAGAATAAAAACCACTGGTTATGGGATTAATCGGTTTTCAGTGCATTGTAGGTCAATGGAGATTCGACTTACAGACTTTTCGACTTGCAGCCACCATTCCAATACGGATTAATTCCTTAAGTAGAGGGTCCACTGTACCAGGACTCGGGAGACCTGAGTTCAAATCCCTACTCAGCCATGATCTTCATTGGGTGACTTTGGGTCAGTCACAATAGTCAGAATAGAATGGATTGCAGATTGTACAAACGTTTCACATATGTCACAAAAAGATCAACGTAATGACAATCAGCAATCTTTACCATTGGGGGCCAGCCATTGGAGGCAGAGATCCATAATAAACAGCTGTTTGGCAGGAATCACTACAGTCTTTAGGTTATAACAACGGGCACTGTTGTCGTTATGTGCCTTATAGTGGCCCTATTAGGGCTTTCAAAGTAAGTGAGATGTTTAAGAAATAGTTTTAACAGTTCCACATCCCTAGTGAATTTCCATGGCAGAGTGGGAATTCAATCCCAGGCGTCCTGAGTCCTAGTCCATGACTCTATCCACTACTCCACATTACTAAAATCCCCACTTTACTGATAACTGTACTTTTAAAGGGTGAAGAGAAACTTCCACATTTTTATCATTCTTTTGCTACAGAGTGTAAGACAGGACACTTAATGGCTTTAGGAGATAACTATAATCTACACACTAAGTAATCTTGGATGTGCACCCCAGGGAATGTATGCACCTTTATGTGCTTCTGTAGACATTTAAGGCAGGGAAGGTGTAATCAAGATCTCCGAGGTCAACCAGGGCAGTATGTGCAAACCTATTGAGCAAACGAGCTGCAAGCAGGGCTGATAAACCTATTGTGTGTTTGCCTCACTGCATTTCAATCCTCACTAAACAGTGGCTCTGAAAATAATGTATCTGGATTTAAATCATACATCTTCAGTGGCACAGCATTAACATCATTTATACCTACACTCTTCTACTTCAAGGCTTTCCAGAGATTGGAAATATTACTCCCAGAATCTTCCTGAAGATTAGAGATTCTGGGTACTGTAACAAAAAGAAGGAATATTTCCAAACTCTGAAGAGATCAGAATGGTTTATACTGAAAATAGTAAAATTATATAAACCAAGACAAGGGAATGTGGGGCCCTCCAGATGCTGTTGAAATTCAACTCCCATCAGCCCAAGCTTGTTGTTCCTTTAGTCATTAAGTCATTTCCAACTCTTTGTGACCCCATGGACCAGAGCATGCCAGGCCCGCCTGTCTTCCACTGCCTCCCAGAGTTGGGTCAAATTCATTCTGGTCGCTTTGCAGAAACTGTCCAACCATCTCATCCTCTGTCATCCCCTTCTCCTCTGGCCTTCACACTTTCCCAACATCAGGGTCTTTTCCAGGGAGTCTTCTCATGAGATGGCCAAAGTATTGGTGCCGCAGCTTCAGGACCTGTCTTTCCAGTGAGCACTCAGGGCTGATTTCCTTCAGAACGGATAGGTTTGTTCTCCTTGCAGTCCAGAGGACTCTCAAGAGCCTCCTCCAGCACCACAATTCAAAAGCATCAATTCTTCGGCAGTCAGCTTTCTTTGTGGTCCAGTTCTCACTTCCATACATCACTACAGGAAAAACCATAGTTTGGACTATGCGGACCTTTGTCGGCAAGGTGACATCTCTGCTTTTTAAGATTTGTCATCTCATTGTTTCCTCTCAAGAAGCAGGTGTCTTTTAATTTCGTAGCTGCTGTCACCATCTGCAGTGATCATGGAGCCCAAGAAGGTAAAATCTGTCATTGCCTCCATATCTTTCCCTTCTATTTGCCAGGAGGTGATGGGACCAGTGGCCATGATCTTAGTTTTTTTGATGTTGAGCTTCAGACCATTTTTTTTTTGCACTTTCCTCTTTCACCCTCATTATGAGGTTCTTTAATTCCTCCTCACTTTCTGCCATCAGAGTGGTATCATCTGCATATCTGAGGTTATTGATATTTCTTCTGGCAATCTTAATTCCGGCTTGGAATTCCTCCAGTCCAGCCTTCCGCATGATGTATTCTGCATATAAATTAAATAAGCAAGGAGACAATATACACAATAAATCAGCCCAAGCAGGCACAGGCAAATCTGAAGGACTATAGTCCAAAAGAATTTGGAGGGCATACATTTTCCCCAATCAGATATAAATAACAGCATGCAGAAGGACCCAGGTTCAGTTCCTGGTATCTTGGTAGGATGACCAGTTTCCCCTACCTACAACGGAAGATATTCTGTCCGTCAGTGCAGATAAAAGTGGACAGAAGGCAGAACTGATCTACTGATAGGTCTGTCTATAATTGACAAAGTAGTAATAACATCAATACATTTTGGTACTGAACTCAAGCCATCCTGGAATGGATATTTATGCAAATACATTATGATCTCCACTACTATTCTTATCTGTGTTTGAAAATTCAAGAATCCTTTCGCTCTGCAGGAATGAGGGTTCTAGCAGAAAGTAAAGTAGCTCCTGAAAGCCTGAGGTCTACCCACACATTGTGTCAATAGCACTGAGCTAGCTAAATCAATGGTCTGCTTCTGGTATAAAGCCACTTCCTGAATTCGCTGGAGTCAAAAGGTTCAGAGCGACAGTTCTACTAGGACTTCCTCAGGCTGCAAGCTACAATTGTACTTGCTGATCTCACAGAGATTTGCTTCCTTCTCTGTTTTTGGCTACGCTCTGTTCTTCCTTCCTGATTGTCAAGAATCCTATTGCTCTGACAGCTGCCGCAACAGTATGAGATGGCATCCTTGGACAGGATGCCAAATTCTGTGTGTGGGGAGGGAGGGTTGTTTTGTTTTTGTACAAGGCATCCTGTAATCTTTCTGGGCTCCAATTTGAAACAGAAAGGTTTTTTTTCCCTTTTTGGCCAAAGGAACTGTGTTTATTCGCCAACAAGATAAATCTAAAACTTTCAATCAAAAAAGTAAAAAAAGCAACAACAGCTGATGCAATAATTTGTCATTATGAAGGAAGCATACTACAGAAATATGCTTTTTTAGAGGACTACAGTACAGTATGCTTTTACTTCCCTACTCTGCAGGGAAGCAGCAAGCAGGATCTGAATGTGATGTCTGCCCTTAACAACAAAGCAAAATAAAGCAAATTCCAAGGATGGGACTCTTTTCCTAACTCCACTTTGGATCTCAGCCTGGCATTTGAAAAGTTGATATCCAGACCGCATTTAAATGTCCCCACATTCTCTTTTTCATTCATGAATCAACATGTATGAGTTTCTGCAACCTTCTGTCTATATACCAATCTGAACCAACATACATTTTAGATTCTGCTTTCTGACTCAAGTAGTTTATAAATTATCGTTCAAATTGCCATATTTGCACTAAATTTGAGTTTGACGCGCCAGCAGCCTAACATTCTTTCAATGTGGAGGACTGCCCCAGGCTCACCATACAGTATGTCACAAATCGTTTCTTAAAAGTGCTGGTCAAAAGAAGTTCCCTGTGATTCCACAAGGCCACAAATGGAATCTACGTACATAGAAAAGATAAAATAGAAGGCTTTTACACAGAACAAACGATATTTGATAAATTTCTGTTGGGCTCAAATGATAAAGTAATTAAGGAAATGTATGATTATTTACTTGAAATTAAAATGCAAGATGAGATGGTAAAAGAATGTATGATTAGGTGGGCACAAAATATAGCACATAATATTGATATTGATCAATGGTTGCAAATATGGAAAAATAACATAAAGCTCACGAAATCAGTAAATTTCAAGGAGAACATATATAAGATTTTATAGGTGGCATATGACTCCAGAAAAATTATCAAAGATTTATACAGAGATGTCAAATGTTTGTTGGAAGTGTGAAGCACAAGAGGGAAGCTTTTACCATATGTGGTGGACTTGTAAAGAAATAGTATTGGATAGCAGTACCTGTACATATTAGGTTAGGCATCCTTCAGTCTCGAAAGACTATGGTGTCGTGCTCTGTATGGAGGACTTGGAACAGCGTCTAGTGTGGCTGAAGAGGCCAATTCGAGAGTGGCAATCTCTTCCACACTGAAGACAAATCCAATCTGCCCCCTGTCCAGCTCCCTGGTTTTGCTGCTTTTGTGACTTCCTCTTTGCCTCGGCCTGCTGGACAAGGGTCTCTTCAAATTGGGAGAGGCCGTGAAGCACTGCCTGCCTCCAGGCTGAACGGTCAGATGTCAGTGTTTCCCATCTGTTGAGGTCTATTCCTAAGGCCTTCAGATCCCGCTTGCAGATATCCTTGTATCGCAGCTGTGGTCTCCCTCTGGGGCGATTTCCCTGCACTAATTCTCCATACAGGAGATCCTTTGGAATCCGACCATCAGCCATTCTCACTACGTGCCCAAGCCAACGTAGACGTCGCTGTTTCAGTAATGTGTGCATGCTGAATATTCCAGCTCGTTCTAGGACTACTCTGTTTGGAACTTTGTCCTGCCAGGTGATGCCAAAAATCCGTCGGAGGCAACGCATATGAAAGGTGTTCAGCTTCCTCTCGTGACGTGCACAAAGGGTCCAGGACTCACTGCAGTACAGAAGTGTGCTCAGGACACAGGCTCTATAGACCTGGATCTTGGTATGTGTCGTCAGCTTCCTATTGAGCCATACTCTCTTTGTGAGTCTAGAGAACATGGTAGCTGCTTTCCCAATGCGTTTATCCAGCTCAACATCCAGGGAGAGGGTGTCAGAGATGGTTGAGCCAAGGTACACAAAGTCATGAACAACCTCCAATTCTTGTGTGGAGATGGTAATAGAAGGAGGTGAGTCCACGCCCTGGCCCATGACTTGTGTTTTCTTCAGGCTGATTGTTAGTCCAAAGTCCTGACAGGCCTTACTGAAACGATTCATGAGTTGTTGGAGGTCTTCAGCAGAGTGAGCAACAATGGCTGCATCATCTGCAAAGAGGAAGTCCCGCATGCATTTCAGTTGGACTTTGGTCTTTGCTCTCAATCTGGAGAGATTAAAGAGCTTTCCGTCTGATCTAGTCTGGAGATAGACACCTTCTGTTGCAGTTCCAAAGGCATGCCTCAGCATGACAGCAAAAAAGATCCCAAAAAGGGTTGGTGCGAGGACACAGCCCTGTTTCACTCCACTTCGGATGTCAAAGGGATCTGATGTTGAGCCGTCAAAAACTACAGTGCCTTTCATTCCCTCGTGGAAGGATCTGATGATGTTAAGGAGACGAGGTGGGCATCCAATCTTGGGAAGTATTTTAAAAAGGCCATCCCTGCTAACCAAGTCAAATGCTTTTGTAAGGTCTATGAAGGCCACTAAGAGTGGCTGTTGTTGTTCCCTGCATTTCTCCTGCAACTGTCGGAGGGAGAATACCATGTCAGTGGTGGATCTATTAGCTCGAAATCCACACTGTGATTCTGGATAGACTCTGTCTGCAAGCATCTGGAGCCTCTTCAGCACCACACGGGCAAGCAGCTTCCCTACAACGCTAAGAAGAGAGATGCCACGGTAGTTATTGCAGTCGCCCCTGTCTCCTTTGTTCTTGTACAATGTGATGATGTTTGCATCCTTCATGTCCTGTGGTACTCCACCTTCCCTCCAGCAGAGGCAAAAGATTTCATACAGTTCGGTGGTGATGATCTTCTTACCACATTTCAGCACTTCAACAGGGATGTTGTCCCTTCCAGGTGCCTTGCCGGGGGCGACGGAATCCAAGGCCGCAGTTATTTCTGCTAGGGTTGGTTCACTGTCCAGCTCTTCCAAGACGGGCAGACACTCAATGTTATTTAATGCTTCTTCGGTTACTACATTCTCTCTGGAATATAGCTCAGAGTAGTGCTGCACCCAGCGTTCCATCTGCTGTGCTCGGTCCTGGATGATCACACCTGTAGCAGACTTCAAGGGAGCAGATTTCTTCTGTAGTGGACCTAAGGCCTGCTTGATACCATCATACATTCCTTTGATGTTACCTGTGTCCGCTGCTATCTGTATCTGAGAGCAGAGGTGAAGCCAATAATCATTGGAGCATCTCCTGGCAGCCTGTTGGACTTGACTACGAGCAGCTCGAAGAGCTTGCAGGTTGTACTCGCTAGGACAGGTTTTGTATGCTGTTAGAGCTCTTCTCTTATCCTCGATGGCTGGCATTAACTCCTCCGAATGGGCTTCGAACCAGTCAGCCATCTTTCTGGTCTTCTTGCCAAAGGTGGACAAGGCGGTGTTATACACAGCGGTCTTGAAGTGTTCCCATCGTTCGGGTGCATTTACATTAGCTGGACCTGGAAGGGTTTCCTCAAGTGCTTGGGTAAATTCCTTCACTTTTCTTTGATCGCGAGTCTTGCTGATGTCAATACGTGGTCTTCCTTCCTTTTTCGTGTGATACAATTTCTTTGTTCGCAGTTTTACTCTACTACACACCAGGGAGTGATCAGTATCGCAATCAGCACTCTGGTAGCTGCGTGTGATCGTAACACTAGAAAGGCTAGAACGTCTAGTGAGGATCAAATCGAGCTGATGCCAATGCTTGGATCTTGGATGTCTCCAGGAAACTCTGTGTTGCAGCTTCGTATTAAAGAATGTGTTGCTCACGCAAAGACCATAATAACAGCAGAACTCCAGTAAGCGTTGGCCATTTTCGTTCATCTTTCCAATGCCAAAACGGCCTAGACAAGTGGGCCAAGAATTGTGATCAGCACCAACTCTAGCATTAAAGTCTCCAAGAATGAACAGTGCCTCTCTTTCAGGGACTTTTTTGATAGTAGCTGCCAGATCGTCATAGAATTTGTCTTTCACTTCTGGGGTGGATGACAGTGTTGGTGCATATGCACTAATGAGGGTTACTGGTCCTGCTGATGAGTGGAGCTGCAGAGACAGGATTCTTTCACTCCCCACAGTAGGTGGAACAATGCATCTCAGAAGGGTGTTTCTGACTGCGAAGCCAACACCATATTCCCTGGTCTCATTCGATGGTTTTCCCTGCCAGAAGAATGAGAAGTTTCTTTCTTTGACAGATCCCGAGTCTGGCAGTCTTGTCTCTTGCAGGGCAACAATGTCCATTTGCAGCCTACTCAGTTCCATGTCAATGACAGCTGTCTTGCGCACATTGCCTATTTCTTGCAGGTCATCAGGAAAGCCGTAGTCAGAAAAGCCAGGGGTCATTGTCCGTACATTCCAGGTGCCCAGCTTTAGGGCAGAAGTTTTCTTACGATTGTTGCATGGTGCACGGTTATCGATCTGCTTGTCGGGTTTGACCCTAAACCCCACGCACCCCGTGAGGTTAACAGACCGTGGCGAGGTAGCACCTTACTGGCTGGGGGCTGCCCAGCTTAAGGCGGGCGGTATCTACCTATTGAGGCGCAATGACCTCTCCCACCGTCAGAAGTAGCCCCTGGCGTCATGCTCTACGCCAATTGAGCAACGACTTATAACCGGTAACTGCTACTTCCCGTGTTGTTTCGACGCTGTACGCGAAGCTGTACATATACTCTGTTACAAAAAAATACTGCTTTGTAATGTTCCACTAACCTCAGAATTGTTTTTACTGAGCGTTATACCAGATAATATAGATAAGACAAAGAACTACCCAGTTCGATATATAGTCACTGCATCCAGAATTCTTTATGCTAAGAACTGGAAAAAATCGGAGATACCAAACCAAGAAGAACTTATTGAGAAGATATGGGAAGTGGCAGAAATAGATATTCTATCAGAAGTGTTCAAAGACTGTCCAATACAAAAGGCAACTGAACGATGGGATTTATTATGTAAATGGCTTG
This sequence comes from Pogona vitticeps, assembly GCF_051106095.1. Lineage (NCBI taxonomy): Eukaryota > Metazoa > Chordata > Lepidosauria > Squamata > Agamidae > Pogona > Pogona vitticeps. The sequence continues at coordinate 73,038,667 of NC_135786.1, read as the reverse complement.
AGTCACCAGATAGTGCCTGAATAACATAGAATTAAACTAAGATGTAACTGTAAGTTGAAACCTGGAGGGCAATCAAATTGTAGAAAGGCGAAAAGTCGACTTGATATCACAACATGAACAAACAGATTGGATGACAGTACATTTTGTGTTCTCCTTCCCCCTCTTTCCCCCCATATCCCCCTCTACCTTTTGTACTCACCTTATCCCTAGATAAAAAAACATTAAAAAAGTAGTTCCCTGTACATTGGAAAAGTTATTTCTAAAATGTAGCTGAACAGCTTTTTAAAGCCTTTAAAAAGGAGACCTAAGAATGTTTTTCTGTTATTTAGAGAGCTTTAGGCATCATGGTGGTACTAATAATTACCAGAGACTGTTGTTATTTAATTTCATTGCACTGCACATTCATTCATTCAAAGCCCAGTCTATACCACAGGATCTCCGTTACAAAACTGTATAAAATAATGTTAAAATATAAGATATTTCAAACAATTTAAATGAAACAGCACAAAATTAAAACATACAAACATTAAAACTGTTGCACTAAAACCTATGCAGGCCATGATCCTCAGCCCCATTAGATTAGGCATCCTTCAGTCTCGAGAGACTATGGTAAGGACTTGGAACAGCATCTAGTGTGGTTGAGGAGGCCAATTCGAGAGTGACAATCCCTTCCACACTGAAGACAAATACAATCTGTCCCCTGTCCAGCTCCGTGATGTTGCTGCTTTTGGGACTGCCTCTTTGCCTCAGCCTGCTGTACAAGTGTCTCTTCAGATTGGGAGAGGCCATGATGCACCACCTGCCTCCAGGCTGAATGCTCAGATGTCAGGGTTTCCCATCTGTTGAGGTCCATTCCTAAGGCCTTCAGATCCTGTTTGCAGATATCCTTGTATCGCAGCTGTGATCTCCCTCTGGGGCAATTTCCCTGCACTAATTCTCCATACAGGAGATCTTTTGGAATCCGACCATCAGCCATTCTCATAACATGCCCAAGCCAACGCAGACATCGCTGTTTCAGTAATGTATATATGCTAAACATCCCAGCTCGTTCTAGGACTGCTCTTTTTGGAACTTTGTCCTGCCAGGTGATACCAAAAATGCATTGGAAACAACGCATATGGAAGGTGTCCACCTTCCTCTCCTGCCATGCACAAAGGGTCCAGGACTCACTGCAATACAGGAGTGTGCTCAGGACACAGGCTCTATAGACCTGGATCTTGGTATGTGCCATCAGCTTCTTATTAAGCCATACTCTCTTTGTGAGTCTACAGAACTTTGCCAATGTGTTTATCCAGCTCAACATCTAGGGACAGAGTGTCAGAGATCATTGAGCCAAGGTACACAAAGTCATGAACAACCTCCAATTCTTGCGTGGAGATGGTAATAGAGGGAGGTGCATCCACACCCTGGCCCGTGACTTGTATTTTCTTCAGGCTGATTGTTAGTCCAAAGTCTTGGCAGGCCTTGCTAAAGTGATTCATGAGTTGTTGGAGGTCCTCAGCAGAATGGGCAACAAGAGCTGCATCATAGGCAAAGAGGACATCCCGCATGCATTTCAGTCGGATTTTGGTCGTTGCTCTCAATCTAGAGAGATTAAAGAGCTTTCCATCCAATCTAGTCCGGAGATAGACACCTTCTGTTGCAGTTCCGGAAGCATGCTTCAGCATGACAGCAAAAAAAGAGATCCCAAACAAGAGTCGACACGAGGACACAGCCCTGTTTCACTCCGCTTTGGATGTCAAAGGGATCTGATGTTGAGCCATCAAAAACTACAGTGCCCTTCATTTCCTCATGAAAGGACCTGATAATGTTAACGAGTCGAGGTGGACATCCAATCTTGGGAAATAAAAGGCCATCCCTGCTAACCAAATCAAAGGCTTTTGTGAGATTTATGAAGGCCACAAAGAGTGGCTGTTGTTGTTCCCTGCATTTCTCCTGCAACTGTCTAAGGGAGAATACCATGTCAGTGGTGGATCTATTAGCTCGAAATCCACACTGTGATTCTGGATAGACTCTGTCTGCAAGCACCTGGAGTCTCTTCAGCACAACACAAGCAAGCAGCTTCCCTACAATGCTGAGAAGAGAGATGCCACGGTAGTTATTGGGAACCCAAGGCCACTTTTATTTCTGCTAAATTTGGTTCACTGCCCAACTCTTCCAAGACAGGCAGGCACTCAATGTTATTTAATGCCTCTTTGGTTACTACATTCTCTCTGGAATATAGCTCAGAATAGTGCTGCACCCAGTGTTCCATCTGCTGTGCTCAGTCCTGAATGATCATACCTGTAGCAGACTTCAAGGGAGCAGATTTCTTCCGTATTGGACCTAAAGCCTGCTTGATACCATCATACATTCCCTTGATGTTACCTGTGTCCGTTGCTATCTGTATCTGAGAGCAGAGCTGAAGCCAATAATCGTTAGAACATTTGGCAGCCTGTTGAACTTTGCTACGAGCAGCTCGAAGAGCCTGCAAGTTGTACTCACTAGAACAGGCTTCATATGCTGCTAGAGATCTCCTCTTTTCCTTGACAGCTGGCATCAACTCCTCTGAATGGGCTTCGAACTAGTTGGCCGTCTTTTTGGTCTTCTTGCCAACTGTGGACAAGGCGGTGTTATAAACAGCGTTCTTGAAATGTTCCCATCGTTCAGGTGCATTTGCATCAGCCAGGCCTGGAAAGGTTTCCTCAAGTGCTTGGGCAAATTTCTCTGCTTTTCTTTGCTTGACATCTTGCTGATGTCGATACGTGGTTTCCCTTCCTTTTTCGTGTGATACAATCTCTTTGTTCACAGTTTTACTTTACTACACACCAGGGAGTGATCAGTATCGCAATCAGCACTCTGGTAACTGTGTGTGGTTGTAACACTGGTAAGGCTACAACGTCTAGTGAGGATCAGATCGAGTTGATACCAATGCTTGGATCTTGGATGTCTCCAGGAAACTCTGTGTTGAAGTTTCGTATTAAAGAACGTGTTGCTGACACAAAGACCATAATAACAACAAAACTCCAACGAGCGTTGGCCATTTTCATTCATCTTCCCAATGCCAAAATGGCCTAGACAAGTGGGCCAAGAATTGTGATCAGCACCAACTCTAGCGTTAAAGCCTCCGAGAATGAACAGTGGCTCTCTCTCAGGGACTTTTTTGATAGTAGCTGCCAGATCATCATAGAATTTGCCTTTGACTTCTGTTGTGGACGACAGTGTTGGTGCATATGCATTAATGAGGGTGACCAGTCCCACTGATGAGTGGAGCTGCAGAGACAGGATTCTTTCACTTCCCACAGTAGGTGGAACAACGGATCTCAGCAGAGTAATTCTGACTGAAAAACCAACAGCATATTCCCTGGTCTCATTCAATGGTTTTCCCTGCCAGAAGAATGAGTTTTTTTCTTTGACTGATCCCATGTCTGGAAATCTCGTCTCTTGCAGGGCAACAATGTCCATCTGCAGTCTACTCAGTTCCATGTCAATGACAGCTGTCTTGCGCACGTCGTCTATTTCCTGCAGGTCGTCAGAAAAGCCAGGGGTCATTGTCCAGATGCCCAGCTTTAGGGCAGATGTTTTCTTCTGATTGTTGCATGGTGCAGGGTTATCGATCTGCTTGCCACCTTTCACTCTAAACCCCACGCACCCCATGAGATTAACAGACTGTGGCAAGGTGCAATGACCTCTCCCGCCATGCTCTGTGCCAATTGAGCAAAGACTTATAACCGGTAACTGCTACTTCCCGTGTTATTTCAATGCCATATGCGAAGCTGGAGTGTCTTCTGTAGAGCACGAAGCCAGGGTAAAATAATATGGATGATAGGCTGTTACCCAAGCAGCAAATCCCCCTCTCCACATCATTGAAATAATCCAATGGAAAGGCAAGAGCCAATACAACTGGTCCCAGCAACGTCGCAGTTGCCAGAACAACAAAGACTGCCTCCGGGACTCTGGCTCCGGATTTTGCCTCGAGGTTAACTCCTGAAGCCTTTTCCATTAGTGGATATAGTCACAAGGCAGTGAAGGTTTGAAATCGGAGTTTTCCTTCTCCTAGATGGGCTGCCTTCCAAGGCTGATGAGCCCCACCTACCCCAAAGGCTTCAATAAATAAGTACATCTTGATTTGGCACCAAAATGATGCCAATGTTGGTACCGATTGAGACATCAAGTCAGTTCTAAACTATGGCAACTCTATTAGGGTTTTCAAAATCTGTGAGATGTTCAAGAAGGGGTTTACAATTGACACTGCCCAGTGAGTTTCCGTGGCAGAGCAGGAATTGAAACTCAGGCCTCCTGGGTCCTAGACTGACATTCCATCTTAGGGCTGTAAATCTAGATGCCTTTTGGTACCACAGCTTTCTATGGGTTTTACTACCTTTTATTTTCGCTCCCCCAGGATTTCCTGGTCAGCAAAATGCCCATGTTTTTTTTTCCTGAGAGACCCTGTGCACAATTCCTTAGATCGGCACAGGAACTGATTTTATTCTCTGCAGGATTCATCAGCACCTAAATAATATCTTACCTACTGCTTTGCAAGCAAACACTGGCCAAAATTATTTTGCTTAACACAGTAAATTGCAATAGAGTAGGCCCACTGAATCAATGGGGATTTAATGAGTCAACTTCTTCACTAATTTCATTTATTCTAATGGGCCTACTCTAACTGCAACTTACATTATCTGCGCCTTAAAAATAGAATAGCAAACAGTGGAAGCCGTGAGGGACTTTGTTTTGCAGATACAAACCCTGATAGCAATTGTGTGGGGTTTTTTCCTTGACTGTTCCTGCACTGTGAGCTTCAGTTATTGTTATGTTACATTATTACACTGCATTACAGAGAATTTTGATTTTAAATTATCAGTCTGCCCTTCCCCATGGGCTTCAAAACAGAAGCATTTCTGCTCTGTTCACAATTTTCCTGTGTAAGTTGTAAGTCCTGTGTAAATTGAGAGTCCTCTGCTGCTTGTGCCTGAAGTATCACCCTCCCCAGGATTTTTAAAATCTCTTTCTTGCTCTTGACGGCTCTTACTCTGGTCAGTTTCAAATGGATGCTCTGGTCAGTTTCAAATGGATGCTCTGTAATAATATAAATTCACCTATTCAGATGTTCAAGCAGGCCCTATAAACTCATTCAGCACCTAGCCTTAGTCCTGTTTGTTGTCAGTTCTTCATGGTCACAGTGCTGTTTCTGAAGAGCAGCAGCTCCTGATTACATGCAGGATCTACCTCTAAAGAAAACTGCTGAAAAATCAGTGCTGTTGCTCTGTGTAGAACCTATATATCAGCAGGAATAGTCTCCTGTTTGGACCTGGTAGTGTAATGAGATGACAGAGGAAGCAGAACTGGCATTCCCCTCTAAGGCTCAAATCTAGGTATGATCAAAACTTGAAAAAGCAATTTGTTCAGACTACAGTTCTCAGAATCCCCCAGCCAGCATAATCACCGTCCCAGCTAGCTATAGGAACCTGCGGGATGCAGTCCAGAAAGTAACATTGCTAAATTCTGAATGTGATGTACATGAAGAAAAAGTAACATCTTCCCCATTTAATAATTCAGACAATGCCAAAGCTTCAGTTATGACTATATTGATTAATCATCTTCATTATCATTGGTCCAAAGTATCTCTGCATGTCCTCTACAGTCTACAAGGCATGCAGAGCTGCCAACTCATAGGCTTACTTGGGCATGTAAATGGATACTGCCTGGAAAAGGCTGAATTAATGTTCCATTTCAATAAAAAGAATACAGTATTTACTTTAGATCAGCAAAAATGGACCCAAAGTAATAGCTGATTAATAATTTAAGTTTTTACGATGCTTTCCAAAGTGTTGAGTTCTATGGCAGCAGGCCATAAGTTCTTGACCTTTACATCTGTAAGATGTGCTTCCAATAAGCCCATTTTGCATAATTACCAGAATTAACTCAGGTGATCAGCTAAGTTTAGCCCTGAGATCTCCAGTACTTCCCAAAGAAAATACTGCCTGGTATTTGGGGAAGAAATAAGCCAGTTTCAGTGTGCATGGACCCAGTTATTTTCCAGATTTTCTGCTTTCTAAGTTTCATTTCCATTTGCCAGACGCTTTGTTTATGGGACCTGCAATCACAGACAAACATCACAGATATTCATGGTGTTACACTAGAGCAGGAGTGGGCAACTATGGCCTTTTGTATGTTTTTGGCTTACAACTCCCGTAACTAAGGGCGAGTGACTTGCTGAAGCCTGGGGAGGGGGAGTAGGCAAAAGAAGCCCCAGAGCTGGCAGTGCAGGCTTTGCACGGCTTCCTGGCAGCCGATCAATAAGATGTGACCTGTGCATGGCCTAGCGGCACAGCCTGAGGTACGGTATTTACTCTGGTTTATCTCTGGCACTGCTCCCTCCAGATCCAGGCTTTGTTAGAGCTTCGATGCAGCAAGATCATAAGCTAAAGAACAATGTCTAGAAGCAAGGTGGAAGCACAAAGAGGGAAGAAAGAAGGCATCAGGATCAACCAAGGAGTGAGAAAGCAGCAGGAAAGAATTGGCATCCCAAGAGTCACTCCGGTACCATTGGAGAGCTCATTACACTGCTTAAAGCTGCTCACTGGAGGTGTGTTTCCTAAAATAAAAGGAGTTGACATCCCATGGTGGGGGTGGGCAGCCCATATTAAAAAGAGTTTGAGTCCACTCAAGAGGAGAACAAGATGGGTTCCCCTTTGTCCACATAGCCACAAGCCAGTACTGTCGTGAGCAAAGCATAGCATAAGCTGAAGCAAGAACCTGCTGCCACACACTGCAGGCAGGCAAGCACTGTCTGTTCCACCTAGCCACAACCTCAGCTGGGCAAACATCCAACTCAGGGGCACACTGTGGCAGCCAGGGATCATAATTTAGTGACAGGTTGTCTCTTTTACATGCAGAACGTATCCCAGGTTCAATCTCACAAGCAGGCCAGCAGTCCCACTAGAGGGGGACAATTAACACTTTTAGGTTCTATGGGGTTATTTGCTTACTTAGGTAAAGGTAAAGGTTCTCCTTGACAATTTTTGTCCAGTCGTGTCCGACTCTAGGGGGCGGTGCTCATCCCCGTTTCCAAGCCGTAGAGCCAGCGTTTGTCCGAAGAGTGTCCGTTGCCACGTGACCAGCGTGACTAGACACAGAACGCTGTTACCTTCGCACCGAGGTGGTACCTATTTATCTACTCCCATTTTCAAACTGCGAGGTTGGCAAGGAGCTGGGACAAAGCGACGGGAGCTCACTCCGTTGTGTGGATTCAATCTTACGACTGCTGGTCTTCTGACCTTACAGCACAGAGGCTTCTGCAATTTAGCCCACAGCGCCACCATGTCCCATATTTGCTTACTTAGATATCTATTAATCAATGAACCTTGCAAAGACAATTTCACAAAATGAGTCTCTTCTTACTCATGGTTATATAACAGAGAAAATGAGCAATTATAACAACAACAAAATGCTACAATTGATGCACCCAAAACCTTGGCAACAGCAGATGTTGCTTGTAGAACTGCAACGTTCAAATGTCCCTTTTAATTTCAAATTCAGACAAAATCCAAGATAATCATCCTCAACTGGGTTGGGTGTCCATAACACAGAAGAATCAGCTCCATGTGCAGAGTTTTCAAAACCCCTAGAATAAAATATTAATTGCATATACAGTACATGAATTCACTATTCGGATTCACCCCTCCAACACAAACATATAGGAGTCCCACTCCTTTGGCCTGAATCAGTATTTCATAGAGGTTGCTCATGCATTAGTTCCCAGACTATATGATGCTACTACCTCTGGATCAAAACTAGGGTGAACTCTTGTGAGCTCTAGTAGCTTCCCACTCAGACTAGTTCCTATAGTTTATGGCAGAAAGGGAAAGGAAAGCTTACAATCCAATTTACAATTTTTGGTTCCTGAATGTCCATCCATCCAGCAGGGTGCAGAGCAATCCTGTCCACTGTTCTGCTGTTCCTCAGAGGACCAAGGGGAGAAGCAAGGGGACTAGGAAGACTTGGAAACGCTTGGCTGCAAAGAACCTCAGTGCACAGACTAGAAATAGGTCAGGCAGATCACAGGTGGAAAGGGATACTCCTAGTAGACCCACCCTTGGCATCGACTTTTGATGACAGTGAAGACCCAGTGCTGGGGTCCACCTCCCTCATAAAATGAGGAAGTGCACCCTGGATGGGTACTCTGTGGACATTCTTTAAGCAGGTGAGAAACTCCAAAGTAACAAAGTCAAATAACAAAGAATCAAACGCTTATTCAAGAACTAGCTGGTATCATGCAAGTCCAAGATGGAACACCAGAGACAAGGGAGCTGTATCTGCCTCAGACATGGGGGCAAGGAGTCACACTCTATCTGAGCAATTCAGGCCTACTTCACCATCCAACTTTTACATCCGACTCATCTGCTTGTCCACAACCATGGCTGCCTGCTCACCTGTTCCAGTCCTGAGGGTAGGACTTGCTGCACAGAGCCTTCCTCCCAGTCTGTGGTGCTCAGTCATTCCCAATTCTCGGCAGAAAGATCAGTGCTAGCTGTCGGCATCTGGAGCAGTGGACACTAGAAATCCCCTGTCTAGGAGTGTTCTGTTTGCTCAGAGGTGGGACCCAGCAGTTAACAATTCACTTTTAGTTATAGCATATCTTTATAGGTTAGACTAGATCCATGGGTGCAAGCATTGTCAATTTGGCAGGGATCTATGCTTCATTTTGCATTTGGGCTTTCAAGAGCAGCTATTTTGGCTTGAGCAAAAAAAGCATGCAAGGCTCTAGTGAATGGTATTGGTTTAGCAGCATGATCCCCCCCCCTTTACCACCATACAGGAGCAGGTGCAGCTATGCAGATATATAGGATCAAAAAGTATTTTAGCTGACCATGACGCTTCCAAATAAGGAGCAGGTAGGAGTGTAATTAGTAGCTGGAAAGGTACTGTAGGTGTTCCATCTGCTATAGCTAGAAAAGTACATCTTGCCTCCACTCCCCAGGAAAACTTGCCTGGCTTGCTTTGTTCACAGGTGACCTGGTAATATCACATTTGTGAAAGAGGAAATCCTTGTAATTACTTGTTACATAAGTGCACACAAAAAGAATGGATGAAAGATGAATGATGGATGGCGCTGAGCTCTGACAAGGCCAAGAGACATCAGTGGCAACAATGTTTTAATGAGACAGAAGAATTATCAACTATTTCCACTAGTAAAAGTAACTAAAAGGTAAAGGTTCCCCTTGACAATTTGTTCAGTCGTGTCCGACTCTAGGCAGTGGTGCTCATCTCCGTTTCCAACCCATAGAGCTAGCGTTTTGCCCGCAGATAATCCTCTGTGGTCACGTGGCCACCGTGACTAGACACGGAACACCGTTTACCTTCCCACTGAGGGGGTACCTATTTATATACTTGCATTTTTGTATTTTTGCATGCTTTTGAACCGCTAGGTTGGCGGGAGCTGGGACAAGCGACGGGGGCTCACTTCGTCGCGTGGATTTGATCTTACAACTGCAGGTCTTCTGACCTTGCAGCACAGAGGCTTCTGCGGTTTAACCCGCAGCGCCACCGCGTCTTAACTAACTAGACCTTTAATCCTCCATGCTCGCTGTTTTTTGAAATACTAGCTTAAAAAGTTTGGGTGGAATGAAGTGGTCCTGGGGAAGACAAATAAAGATTGCAACATATAACTGCAAAAACTACCTAAGGTTACATATGCAGGTTGTAATTATAAGCTGACATAGTAAAACCTTCACATGCATATGAAACTGAACTCAAGTCAGGATTCCCCATGGTAAGAACAGCTGGACAATTGAACAAAGAGCCTTTGCAGGCCTTTCCCCAGACAGCAACATCCTGAAACAGCCCGCTAGGGTCATATCACACCAACAAGCACTCCTGATCATTATGAATCTTTTTTTCTCTCCACCAAACTATTGATTCAGTTGCTGAAAAATAATAATTCTAACCTTTACAAATATAAATATTGTTCTGTGGGTAGAAAATATTTTAACAGTTCTGATTTATTATTTGTCAAAAGAATCAAATATTTTGGCACATGTATTTCTTTTATAATAATTCATAGCTTTTCATGATCCATACAGCCAAGGTATTTGCTGTAATTTACTGTATATTAAAAACAAACTGCTGAAAAGCATGTTGTTTACACATATTTATTATTTTCAGGTATATGCCATTTTCCTGTCTAGAATACCCAGGATGGAGTGCAGGATGATTAAAACAATAACATATATTTTTAAAAATAACAAACATTCCTATCACAAAAGAGCAAAAAACATAATGAAAGGAGTGGACTAGCCCCACTTTGCACCACTGCTGCTTTGCTCATATGGAAGCAATATGTCTGAGGAGAATTTTTACCCTTAGAATATTTCAACAGGAGCAAGAACCCTGATTTTGCTATATTTCGGTTCACATTCCTGTTTCACAGGTAGGAGCTCCTCTTCAGACACGTCAGTTCTACACAATTAAAATGGTGGTAGAGGGGACAAGACTGCCCCTTCATTTTCCTCACATGTTTAAACAATATGTTTTGCTCATGCCTGAACAGGACTTAAGACTTCTTGCTGTTTTTCCCTGCTGTCAATCAGTAGCTGTGAAAGGCAAATACTGTACACACTTTTGGTTTGTGTTATGTGCCATCAAGCTGGAACTGACTCATAGCAACCCTAGCAGGGCTTTCAACATAAGTGAAATATTGAAAGGGTGGTTTAACTAGTTCCATTCCCCCACCAAGTGAGTTTCCATGCCTGAATGATGATTCAAACCCAGTACCCCGAGTCAGGAGACTGAATGAGGATTCGAACCCAGGGCTCTGTCACTACACCACACTGAGTACACTTCCGGGCATCTATTTTAATTTCTTTGCCAGTGATTTACACAACCACTTGGTCTGAGAAATAAAATTTTACAGATTTAATTGATAATGCCTTTAAAATATGGGCATCTACTCTAAAGGAAACAAAAATATTAATCTAGGATGACATATTGAAAATCAAGGCACACCACATTTATTTTTATTACAATTACAATTGTAGTTGGAGGCTAATGAGAATTGTATGCACAACTTCATTCTTTTATTTGCATCATTCTATCTCCTTGCTCATCTGCCAACACTTTAAGGGAGAGAATTCCAACACAGTCCACATTATACTGTATCCATTTGAATGGCGGACCAATATTTTAATCTCTTCAATGAAGGAATGCTGAAGCACAAGCTAAACTAATTTAATAAACAACTTTCCTTCTATGGATGTATCCTATTTTATACTGGAAGAGACCTTTATTCATTACAGGTACCCACCTGAGCTTTTTGGGCAGGGGGTATTCATAATGGATTTTTTTATATAAAACATAATTGTCCTCCTTGCCCTATTTAGAAGGATCAAAAAAGTGGGGGATAATTACACCTTTTGAGGTCATCTACTCTGATGAAGAGTGCTGCTGTACATTTTTGCAGCATTTTGGGTGGTCCTAACAAGGGGATTGTCCAATTGCTTTTTATTCCCATGTACCATAAAGTTTTTTTTTTGATGGGCCAGATATTACATCTTTGACAATGCAATGATCTGCATACTTATAACAGGTAAATCCTACTCATTTCAATGGATAATTCGCTGGTGGCAGATCAATCTTACCTGGCAGTATGGTAGGTAGATAATCCACCTTTTATAAAGCTACCCCAGGTCCTGATAGCTATGGCTCTGACTTTCCCTGGCAAGATTTTCCAGTGTTTCTTTCTCATTTCCCCTCCATATTTTCAGTGGGAAGGAAATTACTTTCACCAATTCTGGGACCACATACATTCAATCCAGAAAGAAGCCTTTCAGGAAAAAAGCAAAGATATGGCAAAAATTACTTGGGTTTGGTTGTTGTGGGTTTTTCGGGCTCTTTGGCTGTGTTCTGAAGGTTGTTCTTCCTAACGTTTCGCCAGTCTCTGTGGCCGGCATCTTCAGAGTGCTGTCCTCTGAAGATGCCGGCCACAGAGACTGGCGAAACATTAGGAAGAACAACCTTCAGAACACGGCCAAAGAGCCCAAAAAACCCACAACAACCATTACATCCTGGCCGTGAAAGCCTTTGTGAATTACTTGGGTGTTTTTTTTTTACTGACTCCAAGAATCCCACAGCCAGAATGGCTTTAGGGCTCTGTTTGTTTGCCCTGTATTCAGAGCTTCCCACAACTCTACTGGAAACCACTGGGATGACTAGTCATGCCTCCCTCTCTCACCTCAGAGCTCTTGCTCTTTAGGTGCCATTCAAAACTCCTGTGTATAAGGGACATGGGAGTAAATTCCACAGAACACAGAGAAACTTAATTGAATATAAATGATTTTAAAGATATCTGGAATTTATTTTTAGTGCATGTGTTTGAGAAAGGTAAAGGTTATACCACTGGATGAGAACCATTATATTTCTGGAGAGAAACTGGGGCATGTATTAAATATAAAGAAAAACAAATAAGTAAATTAGCCCTGAAGGTGGTGGGAAGCATGGGATGGATTGTTTTGTGTATTTTGATTTAAATTTGTTCTTTTTATGTTAGTTGAATGTTCTTTTGTTTTTTTTGTCTCTTTAGTTGTCATATTACTTTGTATTATTATCAATAAAATAAAAATAGATGAATAATAAAAGGATACAGAGGAACTTACTCAGTGCATAGGATTGTACTGCATATTACTAGATTAATATTAATCCTCAAATGAAAACCGGGGTACCAAAACTCCCTTTTGGAATCAGGCTTCCTAAGCGTAGTGAGTTTTCTTTCTAACCTAAAATTGAACATGTTTACTTCTCCTGTATGGTGAGGGGGCAATACCATATATTTGAATGTGAACATTAAAAACTTGGGCTATTTACTGCCTTGGACCAGTGGCCTTCACTTGTTGGATGAGCTTGGCCTTCTATTCTAATCATAACAGACAAGAAATCAAACAAAAAACATTTTAGCACCTTAGAGACTAACTCGCATATTTTAATAGGAGCTTTCGTGCATCAAGCCCCCTTCCTTAGACATAAGAGCGAGACTTGATCCACCAAAGCTCACATTAAAATATAGCAGTTTGGTTTTTATTGGGCATTTTTGTTCTGCTTGCTTCTTGTCTGATATGCTTGCACAGATTAGCATGGCTTCCACTTGGAAAAGTACAACTGTTTTAAACATGCTGCCCTGTCTTAAAACCGCTTTCTTCCTAAGACTTTTGGAAACTGGATACTGTCTATCTTTTCCCTCAAGAAGCAACAGTAAAATGACAGTTTCGTCATATTGCGAGTCCTATGCACTTCTACCCGAAAGTCCCCCAGAGTCCGGTGGAATTTAAGTACCCATAAATGGACCAGCAACAATCCTGAAAACTTTCCCTCAGGTAAAACTCAATTCTGCTGAATGGCGCCTATTTCCCCAAGGCGTTGAGCGCTCGCTGCCTTAGGAGCGCGTTACGATGGGTTTTGAATAAACTCGTCCTTCTTCGGCGCTGGGGCTCCAACGGACTCTTGGCGAGAGAAAAAGCACAAAACCCAGCACGGCTCAGCGATGGCAACTGGCGGCCCCGCCAGAGAACTCGCCTTTTTACCCAAGCCGTGGAAACCAGACTCTTTCTTTCTACTCTCGGATCACACGTGTCTACGGGGAGGCGGCATCGATCCCCCCCCTGAAGGGAGATCCTCGCGCGAAGCAAAGCGTTAGCAAGTTATTGGCGGGAGCGAGCCAAACCGTGACGATTTTTGAACGCAAGCGCCAAGTTGCCGGGAGGGGAGGGAAACCGACTTTTAAAAAAAAAAAGCCAATCTAAAGACATGAGGAAAAAGGCAGTGACGCGCCTTCTCAAGCGTTAAGGACCCCCCCCCCTCGAGGCGTTTTAATGGCCCACCTAAATAAAGCCACCTTATCCTGCCCTACATGAAGGGGTCGACAGGGCTCCGACGGGGCCACAAAGGGATGAAGCCCAGCAAGCGGAGAAATCGATGAGGCAGAAAAAAAAATATCCCACTTTCTGAGCCATCATCTCCCCTGTTCAGCATTTCTTAACCCCGAAGCGACGTCAAGTTTGCCGGGGGGGGGGAAAGCATCGGGGTGGAAGAACTCCGGGCGGAGTGGGGAGCATTTAATATTGAAAGCGTGTGGTTTAACTAGAGACCGCCGCCGCCGCCCCCCACCCCATCTGCGGGAATTGCTGATCTAAAATCACGTCCCAGGGAGTTACGCGGGGCAGAAGTCCCACGGAACTCCCGACGCATTCCCTCCTTCTCCCTATGTTTAAGTAGGAAGTCCTTCCGATGCTTGACGGGACATCTTTCGAAGTGAAAAAAACGTACAGGCCCCCTCCGGGGCTGCTCCCGGAGCCTCTTCCTCCACCCCCCCTCCCCCTCCTTTTTCCTGCCTGGAAGCTCCTCTTAAAGCCGAGAGCCACCAGGCCGGCCCGGCGCGGGAAGGAGGAGGGGGGGAGTGAGAGGAAAGAGAAGGCGGGGGCTGGGCCGTCACGTGAGAGTCAGCCCATCACACCCCCTTTCCCCCCTCCCTCCGGGGGATCCATGGGCCCTCATGATACAGCAACTCAATATTCCACCTTAAGGACTCGATTAACGATCAAGTGAGCGGGAGGGGGGGGAGATTTCTCAGAAAGCTACTTAGGGCGAATCGAAATCCCGATTAGCCCAATCCACGGGCGTCCTTCAGGAACAAACCACGAGTTTCCTTCCCGCAACTGGCATTTGCCTCCCCTCCTCGCGAAGCCGGGCGAATAAAAAGTTCCTTCGACGTATCCCTCCTCCTCCTCCTCCTTTCGCCGTTTGGTACGTTCCCCAGGCGAGACAGCCTTTCTCCTGCCCCCCCCCCTCGCGCGCGCCCGCCCTTCGCCGTCGGCCCTCCCCTGCCCGGCTCGTCCAACCCCGCCAAAGCTCTTAAGCGGGTAACCAGATATTCAAAAACAATACGTCAGCCCACAATGCCCTGCAACGGAGCCCAGGCATTACCTCATCCCATAATGCCCCGCGAAAAAGGAGGCTGAAAAACTTCTCGGGGTGGGGTGGCTATGGAGACGGGCGCCTTTGCAACAGGCAGGGCCAGCCACCCGCCTCCTCCCCCTGGAGGGGCGGCTCCAGCCAATAGGAAGGCGCCGGGGTGACATCATGGGCTATTTTTAGTGGGTTACTGCTCGCTGATAAGTGTTGGGCTCCACGCTGGGAAAGAGCTCAGAGTGGGATAGAAGGGACGGCAGGCGAACGGGTGTCTCAGGGCGGCTTCACGACACCGCGGCAGCGCTGTTCCTGGGTACCGAGCGGCACCGAGCAGAACCCCGCGGCCGTAGCAACTGGTTTCCGCTTCCAGACGCCGACAGGGACTCGACAGAGCGACTCGGGCCGGCGCTGGGGAAAAAAACCTGTGGTTGCGAGAGAGAGCAAGAAGACGTGCGCCCTGGTTGTGTGAACAGAGTCGCCTCTGGCTGAACTGGGCTGGGCTTCGGGGTCCCCAGAGCGGGAAGGCTGACGACCCACCGGAGCAGCCCACAAAGTGCCCGCCGGGGGTTCCCGCTTCGTCGTCCCGAAGCCGCTGAAGTTGTGGAGTTCCGGCGCGTCGCCTCGGCCCCGCCTTTGCTGAGCGAAACTTGGGACGCCACGAGTTTGTGGGAACTCTTTGCCTTCTCTCTCTCTCTCCCACCCAGCGACCCACCCAAAGGAGCCGGACCGGGCTGGAGTGAGAGCGGCTTCCCCTGGACAGCCGCCCCGGCCCACCGAGGAGAGCGGAGCGGACTCGGCACAACAAGGGTCTCGGGAGCCTCGGCCAAGCAGCGCTCGGGCGCCACGCAGGACCCTCCCACGAGGGGTGGGGGGGTGGCCGAAGCCACAGTCGCTGGGCGCCCGTCCCCTTCCCGGAGCGAGAAGGGAGGCGAGAGCGGCTCCGAGGGGTGTGCGCGCTCGCCTTCGCGCCCGGGTCCCTTTCGGCCGCCGAGCGAAGACTTCGCTGGACTTATTTATTGCTTTCTCCTCTTTTTTGTTTTGTTTTATTTTTCCGCCTCGATGGTCCTGCTGAAGCGTCGCAGCTGAAAGCTCCTCCGCGGGTCGAGTCCAAAACTCTCCGTTTCTGCGAAAAGTTTGAGGAGTGGGACTGACAAGCCCATGCCTTGTGGCGAAAAGGCAAGACTTGAATCGATCCGCTTTTTCATTGTTGAAAGAGTTTGGCTGCCGCTGTTCTTGTGAACATCGCAGTTGTCTATAAAGGTCGGACTCTTTTTCGTGTTAACTTTTTGAAGGGGTGAGGAATAGCAGCTCTCTTTCCCCCCTTGGTTTGTTTCTTGGCTCTGAACAGGACAGGACCTGTGGACTGTATTCTATGACTGCAAAGATGGAACCTACATTCTACGACGATTCCATGAGTGCTACCTTTGTCCAGCCAGAAAGTGGTACTTATGGATATAACAATCCCAAGGTTCTGAAACAGAACATGACACTCAACTTGTCTGACCCCTCCAGCAGCCTCAAGCCACACCTGAGAAACAAGAATGCTGATATCCTGACCTCTCCAGATGTGGGCCTTCTCAAACTGGCTTCTCCTGAACTTGAAAGGCTAATTATCCAGTCTGGCAATGGACTGATCACTACCACACCAACCCCAACCCAATTCCTCTGTCCTAAAAATGTCACTGATGAACAAGAAGGCTTCGCTGAAGGCTTTGTCAGGGCTCTTGCCGAGCTACACAATCAGAACACTATGCCAAGTGTTACCTCTGCTGCCCAGCCAGCAAACACAGGCATGACCCCTGTCTCTTCCATGGCAGGAAACAATGGCTTCAGTGCCAGCTTGCACAGTGAGCCTCCAGTCTATGCCAACCTCAGCAATTTCAACCCAAACACACTCAGTACAGCACCTACCTATAATGCGAGCAACCTAGGCTACCCTCCACAACATCATCTGAACCCCCAGATGCCAGTGCAGCATCCACGCCTTCAAGCTCTGAAGGAAGAGCCTCAGACTGTCCCAGAAATGCCTGGGGAGACTCCTCCCCTCTCTCCTATTGACATGGAATCCCAGGAGAGGATCAAGGCAGAGAGGAAGCGCATGAGAAACCGAATCGCAGCCTCCAAGTGCCGGAAAAGAAAGTTGGAGCGGATTGCCAGGTTGGAAGAAAAAGTGAAAACTTTGAAAGCCCAGAACTCAGAACTTGCATCCACTGCCAACATGCTGCGAGAACAGGTTGCACAGCTGAAGCAGAAGGTCATGAATCATGTCAACAGTGGGTGCCAGCTCATGCTCACACAGCAGTTGCAAACTTTTTGAAGAGACTGAAAAGTAACTCTGTGATAGGGAGGAAATTGAGCAAAAGAAGCTGGGAGGTGGAAAGCTCACTTGGGAAGGAGCAGCAGGAGGAAAAGGCTTCTCCCACCACTACCACCTCCAGTGCATGCATGGAGAGAGTGGTATGCCTTTTGGTCTGAGGTGGTGGCATACCAGCTGAAAGTAATACAGCTCTCCCAAGTGCTGTTCTTGCTCAGATGAGGCATGTTGGAAGCCCTGGGTTTTCTTTTTTTTTTTTTTTTTTTTTTTAACATTGACCAAGACCTGCATGGACCTAACATTCAAAGATCATTCAGTATTAAAGGTTAAACTGCAGTAGACACTGCAGATTGCTTTCTCTTAGTACTCCTTAAAAAGAGAGAGAATGGGGAGGGAGTTTGTGGGAGGCTAGGAACAGAAGCTGAACTATGCTGCCTGCCTTTGAATCAAATTGTGTATGTACATATACTTTTTTATTTTATGACAGCCAATTAATGTCAAGTAAAACTACTTCATGACTTTATAAGTTATTTTTATGTTTGTGTGGGTTCTGCCCAGTATTGTTTGTAAATAAGAGATTTTTTTAGCAACCTTGAGTTTTTTCCATTTGTAATAAAGTATATAATTTTTTATGTTTTATTCTGAATACGAAATGAAGAAAGGGTAGATCATATTTAAGAAAACATGATTAATATTTCACCCACTTTCTTTGATAAGTGCCATTAAAGCTGCAGTCCTGTATAGTCTTACCTAGATGTAAGTCTCCTTGAACTTGGTGGGGCTTACTTTTGAGTAGACAAACATAAGATTATGTGGTCAGGCATATACATGATCAACTTGTTGTTAGATATGAAAACTGTTTACTAATACTGTAAGTGGGGGGGTGGGAAACTAAGCTCTTCTATAACTTCCACACTGGGTTAGTATGTTACAGAATTTTAATTTGTCCTAAGGAAAAGAAGTTGTACTCCTGTTATAACAGAGCTCTTTGTCTTGGTGCAGTAAGATTCTACTCTGTCTCTTACAACTGGAATACAAGAGGATGTGTAAATGTCCCTATGTGGTGGGGGTAAAAACCTCCAATATAGTTTCTGCCTGTTTGGGCCAATTTAAGTTGCAGCTTTCATTATCTGTTCTGCAAGGAGTGACTGGCATAGTGTTCACAGAAAAAAAAAGAAAAGTAGGAAGAACAAATGGATTATTTTGTATCCCTTGTACTGTGACATCTGTCAAATATATTTGGCTGTTTTCTATCTTAGGTGCTCTATGTTAAGCAAATGTTCTTGATGACTTGCCTTGAAGATAGGGAAAAGTTTTCAAAAAGGGAACCTTCACCTGCAGATTTGTCACCTTTATGTTTTTGTTAACTCTTAGATTTAAAAAATGCTCTCTGTTCATGTTGTCCAATAAAATCATTCTATTACTCTTTCAACAAATTTGTGTTTTTTCCCCTCTTTTAGTGTTTTTTGTTTCATTGTAAGTAAACCAGCTTTGCAACACACGAGAGGGGGAAACATCAGGAACAAAGTGCTACTAAAATTCATGAGAACTGGCACTAATGAAACCGATCTAGTTTGAGAAATGTAAGTCATTTGTCTCTTCAAGTTTCTCAAAGGACTTGTGACTAATTACAGAACACAGGCTTTGTAGACACAGGAGCTTGGAAAAGTTTTTTTTAAGACTACAGTGCCTATAATCCTTCAGTTAACATGGGCACTGGCCCTTATGTGTAGGGGTTCATGGGCATTGAAGTCTAAAAGACTTTCCCAAAGTCTGCAGGATCCCAGTGTTCTCTCATGGCATGGGGTAGAGGAGAATTCTTACCAGAAATGCTGAAGAGCATTTGCCAGTTGGGGTTACTAGAATACACGTGGATCTACAAAATGTGGCTTTGTGACACCAAAGTTGCTGTGCTTGAATGACTACATATTTTAAAAACTAAAAAAGTATCATTACAGGAAAAAGGAGCCACTCTTTTAAAAAATAATTCTAGCAATATTTATTTGTTTATTTAAAATATATATATGCTGCTTTTCTCCTAAAGGATCTAAGGCGGCTTACAGAATTAAAAGAAACCTAGTATACAGTATTAACTCTTAAAAGTCAATAACAGTTTTAAAACCCAAAGAAGCAAGAGAGGGATATCCAGCTGAACAGAAATCCATAACCTTACACTAATAAAGAGTTTCCACTTATTTTTTGTAGAAAATGGGTTATCATGAAAAACACGTGCAATAGGTTGATTTCTTCCTTGGATGGAGATGCAGTGGAGAAAATAAATCAGTTCATAATTTTTTGCTTGTCATGTAAATACTCGGTACAGAAACAGATGGAAGAAATGTGTTCACTAAAAGAAACTGATAGTTGCTTTTTTTAAAAAAAATCCTAATTCATCAAAGATATAATTTACAAGATAAGCACTTAAAAGTAATTCCTCCTGATAACAAACTCCCCTCAGAAACTTTTGGGCTAGGAAGTAAGCTGGTTGGATGATCAGCACCACTCTGCCTTCCTTCAAGAAGCAGAACCACAAAGTCAGAAAGGAATATTCCTTATGAATGTCTTCCCCTTGTACGTCCTTAGAGGTGCAATGTCAGCATACATCTATTTGCATACTATTAATAGATGTGTACATTTCTACCACTAGTTACCAAACAAAGAGGTCTGGGAGGATCATGTACTTCACTGGGTGTGTATATAGTGCTGACATAAGCAACCCGGAAGGTAACTTGATTTTGACCATGTGTAGGAGAAGTAACATACACAACATAGCTGGGTGTGGCTTGGAAGTTAGCTAATCGACAAGTGCCAGCTAGCAAAACAAGGAGCAATACCTGGAAAGGTAAACCCATAACTCTTAAATACAGTCCTGATGGGAAAGAATAATTTTACAGTTCTAAAATTTTCATGTCATTGTTAAATGGACTGCCCTGATTTAATCGCAGTGTGCCTATGCACATTTGACATTTCCAGGAATTATGAACCTCCCTGTTGTACCACTCCCACTTTAAAGACTTTCAGCTTCTTAACACTTTTATAGTTGGCCTTCAATAGAAATATCCATGTGAAAGCATAGTCCAAAAGAATTCCAGGGCAAGTTTCAAGGAGGAATTCCAAACCATTTCAGCGAGTTTCTCTAAGCCAAGAAAAATGTTGTTTGAATGTCCCCAAATGTAGGAAATACTAGGTACTTGCCAACTCACTTGATGTCCAGGAACAAACAGATCCATTTGGGGGTGGGAGGGAGAGGAGGCCACCAGCTCTTGTTTCTGGCAAATCTCATGTGGCATTATGATACAGGCTATAAAGAAATCCAGAAATGGAATAGATGCAACATTTTTTGCACATGGGTATACTGTACAGTATAGTAATTGCAAAACATTAAGGATTAAATAATCCTTATCATGGTGCTGTTAATGTCAGGTGATATTTCAAACAGTTACTTAAGATAAAATTAAAAAGTCCTGTGATTTTAGAAAATGGTTTGTTACAGGCATAGGTTCTCTTGACAGGTGCATGGGAAAACTACAGCAAATAGTTCTGATGGATTTTAAAAGACTGACATTTAGTCAGACATAAGCTGCTGTGGACTGAAATCCAATTCAGCAAATAGCATGAAATATTATCCTAAATTGGCAGTGGGAAATTGTATGCAGTGAGGTCGAAGTTTTCACCCCTCTGCATTGCCATACTAAGCTGGGGGCAGGGGACTTCAGCTGTTGATTTTAGATACCCAGTGTCAGAATGATGGAATAGGACTCAGGAGACCTGGGTTCAAATCCCTGCTTGGCTATGGAAACTCTCAGGGAGGGGGTAGGGTGTAAAACTGATAAAAACCACTCCTTAACATCTCGCCTCAAAAGCCTTATTAAGATTGTTGTAAGTCAGTTCTAAATTGACTACATAACATACAGAGAGCTATTTAACACACAGTTTTTGTCCATAAAAAAAGTGGAAATCATAAAAAGAAAGTAATCTCTTTATAAATACAGTATTAACTGTAGGGTTTGGCTTTCACAATGAGAAGTCCAGAAAAGCTTGTTATGTGTTGTCTAGTTGGATCCGATGTACAGTGACACCAATAGGACTTCCAAGGCAACTGAGATATTTAAAGAGTAGTTTTCACTTATTCCATCCCTCCCTTCCCCACGAGCTTCCATTGCTGAGTAGGGATTTTAACCCAGGTCTTTTTCACTACATCCACTACACCTCTAATAAATTTCTTAGCATGTATGATGCTGGAATAGCCTATCATTCCTATACTGGAGCCCTAATAAAATGGAAGTCATGTCATCAAACATACATTCTCCTATCATTTAAAAACATTTTTTGTACTTCGTGATCATAGACCTGTTTTTTATTATTATTATTATTATTATTATTATTATTATTATTATTATTATTATTATTATTATTATTATTATTATTATTATTATTATTATTATTATTATTATTATTAAAACTAACTCTCCAGGATCACAATATTTGGCTATTTTATCTCAGTGAGTTAGTTATTCCAGAGGCTTGGAGTTCAAATCCCACTATGCATCCCAGAAGATTCTGCCTACATGACCTTGGGCAAGCTGCACAGTCCCAGAGCACCCCAAGAAGAAGGGAGCGGCAAACTGCTTCTGAGTATTTGCTACCTAGAAAACCCTGAAAAGAGTTGCCGTGAGGCAGAATTGAGTTGATGGCACACAATGATGATGATTTCTGTATGAGCTGCTACCATGAAAAGAAGAAAAACTGATCCAAGCTTTTTTTTTGTTATGTGTTTGGTACTATATATCACCAACAAGGTTGGGATTGGGGAATTGCACTTTATGTTTTGAACCCAAGCCACGTGCAAAAACCTGCAGGGAAAAGTTACATTTTGGACTACAATTATAAAAGGTAGTAAGTCAACGTGGTCTTCCTTGGGCTTTATTTGAGTGGCTATAATGGCCAAAGGTTTTGCTAGTGTTGTGTGCTCCCCAACAGTGGTGTTCACCGTCTCCAGGAATAGTCTCCTCAGGGAGAGCTGCCTCAGCTGTTTGAGAACTGTTTGCCTGAGGGAGTTTCTTTAACCATCCCCCACATCTTGGGAAGCATTCTAGAGAGACTTTTCTTACCCTGAAGGGAGTTTCCACTAAACAGAAACAGATCCTGTCATTCACCCTGCATTCCAGGAACCTGGCTCCTCATTGACCCGTAAGAACATGAAATCCCACTGTGTAGGAATTTACAGTCCAGGTTCCCCACCATTAATTCTCTTGGTGAAAAGGGAGGAGGGGGCTTGGTGGTGATGGTAATGGGGAAAAGCATCAGGGGCTGGTCTGTTAAGACAAATGGGGCAAAAAGTTAAGGACCAAATTGTGTAACATCCTGACCCCCACTCTATGTGGGAGGTGTGGGTGAGTGGCGATTGGAAGAGAGAAGGTCAGCTCTGAAGCCAGACCCAGAGGGGAGCAACGGTAAGTTGGGATAGTTCTAATTGGGACAAGTTGTGAATTTTTTGTTCTTCAGCTGAGTTGTGGAATGCAGGAATAGGGTGGGGTGAGAGAGCATCTGAGCTAGCCTTGTTTTCTGTGTGTCAATGTTGGTTTCTCTCTGTGTGTATGTATATATAAATGCACACTCTTGCTCTTAGCTCTGCCTGGTTCCATCCACCGCTGACTGCTATGTTTTCCACTCCACCAAGTAAAATGGGCACCAGCTGCCTTTGAGGAAAAGTACCAGTTCTTCTTCTAGACTGTTCTTGTGATTCCCACTGGGAAGAGGACATTATGCAGTGGTGGGATTCACACTTCCCTAAATACCTAACTAAGGCTCCTCCAGATATTTTGCTGTCTGAAGCATGAGGGAGGAAATGATGTCCCCAATGCACTCACGTCTTGACCTTCTAAAATGCAGGCCAAGCCAGGGAAGTTATTTCAGCACATAAGGCTGCTGTTTCTGCTAGTAATTCCACAAAGATCTATGCCTATCCTGGGCAATAAAATAGCAGATTATATAACTTTTTTTTTTTTTTGCCCTTTGATGGCACCCAACATCTACTACTTGGGTGAGTTTTGCCAGGTCCTGAGATCTGCTCCCATTCTTGTTCCACTGTTGGTTCCCTTATAGAAATATAATTTATATAGGAGGTACATAAAAGATTACTTTCCCCACCTATTTATTCAAAGATCAAAGGGCAAGATACCTGGGACTATCCTGTTTTCTTCTTAAATCATCCATGTAAGGAGGGTATAGGAAATAATAACCACACGGACTAATGGGATTTGATCCCAGGTCTTGCTAGCTCTCAGTCCGCTATAACAACTTCCCTCTACCAGGTCCCTGTGTCTGGGAGAGCTATATCCAATTAGCAATTACAAAGGTAGGCTAGAAGGAAGATTCAGTAGAATTGTCCAAGAATTGTCCAAAAATTAGTCATCCTTCCCAGCTAAGCAGTTTGTCTTCATATGAGGCAACTCATCTTGTTTTTAATTTTCATTTCAACAAGGCATGTAGGCAGCTGCCATCTGGGCATGCCATAAAAGTGGAAATTCCCTCAGGTGGCTCAATTCCCTCGGTCATTTAAAATAGGATTAAATTATATTAGAGTTCATTCTAATCTGGTGGTGATATTCTGGGAATCCATTAGGTGTCAACAAATGACAAAAAGGGTTGTGGTGGAAGGAGAATGGTTTCCGAAAGGGACAGGGGTCGGGCAATTTAGAAA
Source organism: Pogona vitticeps (assembly GCF_051106095.1). Lineage (NCBI taxonomy): Eukaryota > Metazoa > Chordata > Lepidosauria > Squamata > Agamidae > Pogona > Pogona vitticeps. The sequence goes on along the minus strand of NC_135786.1, from coordinate 73,014,710 downwards.
GAAGCCCTTGGAGATATATTTTGCTATGCCTCATCTTTGCCTCCCAGAAAGTTGTGGTTCGTAGTGACATGTCTCACACATATTTAATTGGGCTGTGAACATCTCCACACAAGAAGGGCAGGGCTGTCTAGACAGGATTATTATGCTTCTTTCCCTCCTTGCTGTTTTGCTCTTCATATTCAATGCTTTCTGTTTATCTTTACATTGATTAAATAGCTATAACTAAATTAAACAATTTGATGTCTGCAATGGCAGTCAGAAATCAATAAGCAGGAGGGAAAGGAATAGGAGTCCTCATCGTGCATTGTTTTTGTTTTCCAGAGAAATATAAGCATTTATTTTACACATGCCTAGTGCATTGAGCAATATTTCTGAGTGCATCTACATCTTTCCTAAATATTTGGAAAGAAACTGCTGCTTCTTTTTAAGGGAGGGTAGTTGTTGCTCTAGCTGACAGCAAGGGAATGTTTTGCAAATAAGCACATTGTGAATATGTATTTTCTTTGGCTGTAGCTGTTGTCAGCAGATTTCAGAAAGTGGAGTCAGAAAAACAAACAAACCAGGAGTTGAAGTGGGACGTGCTGCCTATACTCAATAATCCAAGCAAGTAAAGTGAATATGACAACCAGACCCAATACTGGCTCCCCTCAGAGTCCTGGGCCCTGTATTGAGTAAGGAGTGCACCACTGCTTTAGACTCTGTGCTCAGAGATATCTGTCCCAGGTCTGTGAATGGACTGCCATTCCTTCAACTTAACTGAGGCCTGAACTCTCTCCTCCTTCAGCTGGAGGAATGAATGGCACTGTTGCTGCTACTGTCACTGTTGATCAGCTGTTTGACTTCCTTAGTGATTTGCTGTTAGACAGGTGCTTGCAGCCAACCTACTGCTGTGTGGCAAGAGCAGCAACACCCTCCCATCGCCCCACGAGTGCAAGATCAACAACTGACCGTTTATAACAGAAATCCATGCCACAAACGCTGAAATAATAGTAATAATGATAGCAATAACAATACTTCATTACTATTGGGTGTTTAAAGTAGTTTATCTCTATTGACTCAGTAAAATGCAATGGGTTAGATCCAAAACAATGCATAGGAGAATTCTGGTCTTGCTGAAGGAACATGAAGCAGCATGTTTACAAGTCTTCCTTTCTCCCTTCACCTTCTAAAATGTTGCTCTGGAGGGCTGTGGGACCTTCAGCTGACATGAGAGCAAAATATTTCCTCCCTATTTTTCTTTTTAATTAAATAATATATAATGCTATCTGAAGGCAAATCCCACTGAACGCATTAGGGATTACTTCTTAATATATGTGTACAGGCTGAGCAAAATATATATCTGACTGGGGTCTACACATGTTTGCTGGATTGTGTCCTTTGCTTTCTTAGGAATCAGCAGCTTTCCTGGATGTTTTCAATGTAGTTAAAGTTCTTTATAAGAACAATCAATTTAATACAATCTTCATATATAAGTACTCTTTGTATTACTGTGCCGCAGTGAAGACACTATGTTAGGAGTGCTTTGAATGAATCAGATACCTCTAGAAACATGGTGAGGATGGCAGGATCTATGGCTTACATCAGAAGAGGCTCAACAGATAGACCTGAAGCTAGGCAGAGCAGCAGGCATTAGTTTGCTAATGATGATAATGATGTGCTGTCAAGGCACCTCTGACATACAGTGATCCTTATCAAGGTTTTCTATGTGTGGATACTTGAATGTAGTTTCCATTCCCTTCTTCTGGGGTGCTTTGGGGCCATGTAGCTTGCCCAAGACCACGCGAGCCAGTTCTTCTCCTGCCAGGCACAGTGGAGAAATAAACAGCTGACCTCTGGGTGCTCTGATTCACTGAGCTAACCAGACAGCTTTGTTGCCTATAGACTGTTGATTTTGAGGTAGAAAGCCATATCAACTTCTCTGAAATCTAACCTAAAATCACATGACCTTCTCAAAATGGCAAACAGATAATTGTAGCCTGGAAAGGTAGCCACAGTTGCACAAGATCTTCAGTTGTGTTCCAGTGATCTGGGGCTTCGATCCACCAGGTTGAAGTTTGTGGTGAAACGGGAGCTAATCTCAGGATGCTGTAGATCCCCTCCCTGAATGGCTTGTTAGCAGGTGCAGTTTACTGAGGTTAAGTGAACATGGGAAGCCCTTATTTTCTTAGAGGTAGAAGGGTTTTGTGTGCATTGAATTCAGATTATTACCTCTGCCTTCTTGGTGCCTGGAGCCTGAGATAGGAGTCAGAATCACTTTCACTCCTGTCAAATAAAGGGATTGGTTTGAAGTGTTCTGCATTCTTAAGAGAAAGAAGGCTCCTAAGACAGAAAAAGCTCTTGCCTTTTCTTTCTTTCTTTCTTTCTTTCTTTCTTTCTTTCTTTCTTTCTTTCTTTCTTTCTTTCTTTCTTTCTTTCTTTCTTTCTTTCTTTCTTAGTTCACTCCTGTGCCTTACTGTCTTACACATCCATATCTTTGCATGTATGCATAGCATTGTATGTTCACATTTGCTCTCAAGCATCTACTCCACCCACAACAACTATGCCTCTACAAACTCTGAAGTGTTGTTTCACAAACGAAAAGAATAAAGTGATTAATTTTCTCATGGAAATTAAGAGCAACCATGCATTATTACATGGAATATGATTTACAGATCTACTCATTCTTAGAAAAATCGCACAGCCTTGCACAGATACTACGATCATATACATGTCTGTTCAGGATGAGGTCACATTGTTTTCAGGGATATTAATCCTGACACAAGAGATATTCAGATGTTCCCTGTCTCCTAGGTTTCTATCCAGAGAAAAGAGGTAGATATATTCCTTTCCCTACTCTTCTGTTGGTTCAACTACATTGGCACAGTGAGAGGGATAAACGGTCCCTTGGAAAATTAGGCCACCAACTTGGGTGTGTCTTCTATGCTATGCCTCTCCGTGGCAGGAGCAAGAAGAATTGTTTCCACCATTCCCTGCACATATTGGTATTGTACACTTGTACCCCAAGGCTGGGAATAATAATGGATTTGGACATTATGGCTCACCATTCATATGATATGGCAGAATCCCACCAGCTCTACCAGGGCTCTGAAACCATGGCCCCCGTTCCTAAACTCTGGCTGACTGACTGGGGGGGGGGAATGGGATGCTCTTAGACTATTCCAAAAGGGAGAGAATACATATATTTGTGAAACGCTAAAACGTATATTTCTATTTTTGTGGGAATCCTTTAATTCTTTCTTTTCTCTTTGTACTGTAGTTATTGCAATTGCCTTAAATTAAATTGTGAATGACTCCTGTCCCTCATACTGGGGGTTCAATTTAAGGAAAAATTAAGTACACATTATATATATATAAAGAAGAAGAAGAAATCGTGTCTCTGTGTCCCATATGGAAGAGGAAGGGAAGGATTCTGCTGGAATATCTTAGTTGTATCAGGTATCAAAAGTCTGGAAAATATTAATACATAGGTTTCTGAGAAACATGGAGAGGCAATGGGCTCTACTATGAGAGAACAAAAAAAATCAGCACATACATGGATATGTCAGATCTCAGGTTTTATCATGGGCATCTCCAGACAAATGATCTCTGGCTGAATCTCTGGAGAGGAATTTTCCAACAGAATATATAATTACTGGCTAATCACAGAATCGTAGAATAAGGGAGTTGGGAGGGGCCTACAAGGCCACCGAGTCCAACCCTCTGCCCAATGCAAGGAAATCAAAGCAGATCTAACAGACAGTTGTCCAATTTTCTCTTGAAAGCCTCCAGCACTGGAGCACTCACCACCTCCGGAGGTAATGGGTTCCATTGTACTGCGCTAACAGTTAAGACGATTTTCCTGATATTGGTCCAACTGACATAGTGACAGGTTTATGAATATTCATTAGCCCTGCTGCAGTACCAAGCTACTGCACCCAGCCATTCTGGAACACCTAAGGAACTCCTTCAGTAAACCTTCTGTTTGATTGTACTGTTCCTTCCTGCTTGGATGTAACCTACCTTCCCTATTGCATGCAAGGATTTTATGGGCCACCTTCCATCCAAAAGTCTTGATCCAAGAACCATCTCAGATTCGGCCATTGCAAAAAAGTGTCTGAAGAGAAGGCAGGCTGAGAAGGTGGTGCTGAGTAGGAAAAGTCTTCTGTGCCAAACCCATCCTTCCCACATTCATTTGCACCCCCACCCCCATCCGTCTCCTCCCTGTGCTTCATATGGAAAATGGTTGTGTTGACCCTGTTGGAAACCTGAGTACATTTTCTCCCTCTCCACAAGAAGGACATGGTGAGCTTTAGCTTCAGCGCCTTAAAAGGTGGCATTGTTTTGAAGGTAGCTCAGACACTGTAATGAGGCTTCCTTTATGTTGCGGTTGACTTGAGGCACACCTTTCCTTTCAAAGTTACCTCTAAAAAAAACAAAGGCAGCTACCAATAAAAATAGCCATGACATTCAGCATGCATACCTGTTAAATATGTTTCCAAAGTATGTCTAACACACCCTTAATTGTTTTCAAGAGCTCTTTGGCACTTTTTGTTCAAGGCCTTTTCATACCTGTGCACAGAAATGCATAGCTCCTTGGGTCAGGCCACTCCCTTGGCTCACAGTGCCTGTGTGACTTGAGGTGTTGTTTTAAAATGACAATAGAAGGTGCTTTTACTTCTACTTTTAAGCACAGTAATTTATTTTACTTTTTTGTTGTTTAGTCGTTTAGTCGTGTCCGACTCTTCGTGACCTCATGGATCAGAGCACGCCAGGCCCTCCTATCTTCCACTGCCTCCCTGGAGTTGGGTCAAATTCATGTTGGTTGCTTCGCAGACACTGTCCAGCCATCTCATCCTCAGTCGTCCCCTTCTCCTCTTGCCTTCACACTTTCCCAACATCAAGGTCTTTTCCAAGGAGTCTTTTCTTCTCATGAGATGGCCAAAGTATTGGAGCTTCAGCTTCAGGATCTCTCCTTCCAATGAGCACTCAGGGTTGATTTCCTTTAGAATTGATAGGTTTGTTCTCCTTGCGGTCCAGGGGACTCTCAAGAGCCTCCTCCAGCACCACAATTCAAAGGCATCAATTCTTTGGCAGTCAGCTTTCTTTATGGACTTTATTTTACTTATCTACTATTATACAGTGGTGCATCGCTTAATGGGCGCTCCATTTAACGATTAAATCGCATACCAACAAACTTTTTGCAATCGCTTTTGTGATTGCATTGCGATGTTTTAAATGGGGAAAATTGTTTTGCGATGATCTGTACCCTGTTTCGCTTACCGATCATCGCAAAGCGATGATTTTTTATTTAGCTGATCAGCAGTTCCAAAATGGCCATCGGGTAAAAAAAAAAAAGGCCACCCGCTGTTTTCTGGGACAGATTCTTCGCTTACGGGGCAGAGAAAATGGCCGCCGTATGGAGGATTTTCACTTAAAGTTGAGTCTGAAGCCCATAGGAACGCATTGAAGGGGTTACAATGCATTCCTGTGGGCTTTTTAATATCGCATAGTGATGAAATTGCTTTGCAGCGATTTTTGCTGCACCGATTATCATCGCTATGCGAGGCACCACTGTATTTGTACCCCTCCTTTCCACAAAAAATAGTGCTCACAATGCCTTACAAAATTCACAAAATAATAAAAACAAGTAAAATCAAATTTAAATATAAAATCATGAAATCAATCAACCCCACCCCACTGTAGGTACCATTATAATCAAATAAGTGCATTAAAACAATTAAAATCAACAAAGAGTATAGCTACACACTAAAAGGCCTGATAGGTAAGATATCATATGCTAGTCTAAAAAGATGTGTTTTTACTTCCTTCTTAAAATCAGTCAGAGTGGAAACAGATCACAAATCTGATGGGAGTGCATTCCATAGTCTAGGAACCAAATAGGAAAAGGCTCTCTCCTGCATACTTGTTAGGCTGGACTTTAAAACTGTTGATATTTTTAAATGGGCCTCTTCTGGGGATAGCTCAGTGGCTTAAGTCTCTGGCTACAGAGCCAGAGGTTGGGAGTTCAATTCCTCATTGTATCTCCTTCACAATCCATTAGGGTCCCTCCCAGCTCTGCAGTTCTTAGAAGATGATGATGATGATGATGATGATCCTGTACCATCCATACAGGATCATAATAAGACAGGTCCCTTAGATAATAAGAGGGAGATGGATGTATCTGTGAAGCAACTTGGAGGAAGGGGTGGCTTCACAATAAACATTGCTGTCACTGCCATCTTTTGCTTAGGTATACCTCCAGGGGGTTGAAACCTGAAGACTTCTTCATCCATACCCATTCCCCCATCTTGCGCTGAGGCTATCAGATTTGTTTCTCTTCCTTTTGGTAAACTCACCTCATCACTTCTCTGATTGGTACTTAAAACATACTGTATTGTTCTGCCTACCACCACTGAGAATGATCATCTTCAAAGCAACCAGACCAGCTCTCGTTGTAAGGAAGCTGCTCTCACAAAGCATTCTCACTCTGAAGTATATAGAAAGGGAGAGATTCTAACCAGGATTTGATGATTGAAACCTTCCTGCCAGCTGCAGCTACCGTGTCCTGAGGAAGCTGTGTGCATGCCATTGCTACAGAGAGCAGCTGGGGTAGAACAGCATGCTCACACACTGCTTATAAACACTGCTTCTTGAGCACCAGGAGCACAACTGAACATCAGCATGGACAGACAGAAAAGTACAACTCTACTTGAAGACAACCCCCTAGTCCCAGCATGCATCACTCTGGGTGAGAGGTCCATGAGATGCCTCTAACTTTCTGTCCCTCTGGAAAGAGAGTAAAAGAAGATAACAGCTGCCTTTGGCTCTTTTTATGGGGAAAGGCAGGGTAAAAATACTGTAAGTGAACAAACAAACAAATAGGTCATCTGATTTCAATGCACTATCTCTTACAGATGATATTGGTCCTATGCTCTGCTTTGCACTAAACTAAAATAACAGATCTGACAGCCTTTCACAGAAGAAAAGTTAGCAACAAACTGATTGGTTTTGTCCTTTGGTTCGTTTCCCAGCACCAGCAATTAACCTGGGAATCAAAGTAATCAACCTAGCCAAACCTGAAATGCTGATTACTATGTTGTAGTACAGTTACTTGCTGACATAGAGGTTTCCTTCCCAGTTGTTTCTTTAGCAGTTCTTAACATCTGAAGACTTGGACATAGAAACAGAGGCAGATAAATAGGTTGGTACAAAGTAGCTCTGCTCAAAAGTCTAGTTTTTAAAAAATGCATTGTTGCAAATAATGTTGACTAAGATGATTTTTGATAGCCCCACTTCTGAGGCACACGAAAAACATCTCATCCTAATCTTTTCAAAATCAAAAAATATACATCTCCTATGGGAAAGGGATACCATAGAGTCATTGGCAAATGGCAAAGTTTATGTTCCTTTCAGTTGTTGGTTAAGGCTACCAACATGTTGGCAAACAGTGCCAGATGTTTCAATGGGATACAGAGCCTGTTCCTAAGCCTCTCCCACAGTGCTTGTTTTATTTACCATTCATATAGAGACTTTTGTAGAAAGCGGGTGTCCTTGCTAAAAGATTTGGGTATCACGCTGAGGTCTGTCTAAGGCAGTGGTCCCCAACCTTGGGCCTCCAGATGTTCTTGGACTTTAACTCCCAGAAATCCTGGCCAGTAGATGTGGTGGTGAAGGTTTCTGGGAGTTATAGTCTAAGAACATCTGGAGGCCCAAGGTTGGAGACCACTGGTCTAAGGTCTGGCTGAGAGGTAGAGAGCTGGCCCTTAATGCAGAGGGCTCTTTTTGATCATTTGCCAAAAAGTGACAAGTCCAGAGCAAAAGCATCTGGTCACTTGGGGAGAGCAAGCAAACTAATTTCCTCTGGGTTTAAAATAAATCAATAAATTAAAAGAATTTAGTTAAATAACCAACATCCACTGTCTGCCAGTGATCTTTCAGATTTGCCACCAGAGGGTATCTCGTAGAAAGGTCACATAGTAAGCCACAGCAAGAGAGAATTCTGTCACCTCTACTTGACCAAATAACAGCTGTATTGCAGCTGTATATTTTTCCCAAAATGAAGTGGAAAAATGAGCCATAGCAATGTAATGCTTCTTCTGCAAGGAAAAATCAAATTGGGCCAATCTCAACCATTGATGATCAAAGGTACTAGGGTGCTGTGGTCAATGGCTCCATGTTTGGACAACCAGTACAATAACTGTTATATGCTTTGCTTATTCTAAGCAGGTATGTATTTAGCAAGTGGGCAACTTGGCAATGACTTTGACTCTTGCTTAAGCTTTTAAAATGGGTGTGTGAGAAACAGTCCCCATAAAAGGAGAAGATTCACACACTTGCATCACATGTTCAACTCAAAGCCTTAAACTTGCCATGCTGGCTCCTGCCTGCCGTCTGCAGTATAGATCCTAGTATGGACTGAATAATGGTGCAACGTAAAGGTTCTGGCACAGGATTCAAGTCGGGCACCTGATCTGCATCTGCCAGTTCTAACTTGTTTTGTGATACTCATCTATAGATACATTCAGTTCTTTAAAAGAAACTCTCAAGTTTATCAATGTGTGAGATTGTGCTTTCGTATCCATGATTCAAAACACCAGGAAATGGTCTGATATTGCTGCACAATATTGTGCCCACGATGCCAGCAGAAAAAAGGATGTCAAGGTTTACATAGCAAAAGGCAGTCTGAATTTTAATAACACCATTAGGGGGGATATCCTAGGATAGTTTAATGAGATGAGTATCTGGCTGTGCGGCTAGAGGTCGGGAATTCCCCACTGTGCCTTGCAGAAGAATCAGTCTCTGTAGCTTTGGTCAAGCAGTGCTGTTGCAGAGATCCTCCAGGAGAAGAGAACAGTAAACTAACTGTGGATGCTCTCTGCCTAGCAAACTCTGGAAAGGATGGCCATAAGTCAAAAGTGGCTCAATGGCATGTAATTAATGAATCAAATAACCAGGAAGTAGCAGGAGGCATAATGAAGGAAGAGGCACATGAAGCTAAATGCAGAGTTTGGAAAAGTTTGAACTCCCTCCAGGATTCTAGGAACTTGTAGTCCAAAGAAGTAACTTTTCCACACTCTGGTTGGATGTGAATAGGGCTTGTGGCCCATGGAGAAACATACTAACATTCCAGCAGTACAAACATTCTTTAGTCTCTGCATGCTGCACATAGCCCAGTAGTGAAGGAATTGACACTGGATAGCAGCAACTGTTAAAGGTGATGACCTTCAGGGGAGATATTAAACTGACCTCTCTCCTGGGGATTGTCCAGGTGGAGATTAAACATTCCACAGCACTGTTCAGAGAATAGCATCCTGTTGCACATCCTTGCCTAATACAACTATTGTTCCTAAAGGAAGAGCTTTCAAAAAGGTAGCCACACTATAGCAGTCTGTTTCAGCTTATATAACAACAGAAGGAACAGGACCATTAAGTCTTTAGAGCACTTTTTGGGCTAATAGACATTTCAGCATGAGCTTTGGTTGAGCCCATGGGTTGTAATGGAACAGAGTGTCAGATTAGGTCTCAGAAGATGTAGGTTCAAATCCCCACTCTACCACGGAAGCTCGATGTGGCTTGACACCAGATGACATAACTTTGGTGGATTACAATCCATTTTGCTGCTTTTACAGAAGTATAGTCTCAAAATCATGTGAAGTACTAGTTCTCCTCTATTTGGCACTGATTAGGCCTCATCTTGAATACTGTGTCCAGTTCTGGACCCTGTACTTTAAGAAGGATGCCACCAAACTGGAGCCAGTTCAGAGAAGGGCAAAAAGGATGATGAGACTCAAAAGACTGAAAGAAATGGGCATGTTTAGCCTTGAGAAAAGAAGACTCAGGGGAGATATGATAGCATGTTTCAGATAAATGAAAGATAACCATAGTAGAGGAAGAGAAAGATCTGAAACCCCCTCCTCTTTTGTTATGACTATCTTTCAAGTATTTGGCATACACATGAGGCACAAAAGTACTCTAGCTGGGATGCAGCAGTTTGATATTAATGACTGAAAACTTATTTTCTTGTGTCCTCCTGCAAATGTGATGTGCCATAATCTACAGAACTAAGGGTTTTCTTTTTGTGACCTTATGCCATGCTAGTAGTAAATTTGGACACTTAAGACTTCTCTTTGTCTTCCCATCCTGTTGCCACCCACTTACCAGATGTGGTAAATGTAAATGTTCTTTTCCAGAAAACTTTGGCTTTTGTTTCTATCATGGTTGGACATTTGCTGTTTCATAGATTGACTAGCGGTTGGATGGAGGATATGAGAGACCGAGAACCTCTGTATTAGGACAAATTGTCAATGAGAAGAGAGAGCAGTGCTGGATCACCACCAAAGATCTCAATCAGGAGAAACTGATCTGTCATGTTTTTGAGCTTTGCAGGTTTCAACATGGTAAGAATCTTGTAGGGTAAGAGACAGAAATGTCAGCAGTCATATAGGGGGCTGGATGTTAAAAATATATATATATAGTGAAGAATTAAAACGTCCTTGTCTAAACCTTACCCTGTTTTCTTAACAGGAATCCAGACAATATCTTTATATTGACAAGGAAATTAAATTTTCTTCTGGATAAGAACACACAGACTACTTTTAATTTATTCATGTTACAGTGTTAGGACAGGCAAGCCATATTTCCCTGTTCTTGCTACATTAAATGGGAAACTTGAAAAAGAAAAAAGAAAAAAGTGGGGGCAGACAGAAAGTGCTTTCAAGCTTTTTGACACAGGGCTATGGAGTCCTGATGGCTTCATGTCTGAATACTGGAGTTACATGACAGTGTTCTTTCCAAGGGATACCACACCATTATATAATCCCGGAGCTCTTCAGTTTAAAAAAAAATGTGTTTTGCTTAGTCGCTCAGAACATGCCAGTAGCAGTGACGTTATTTAGGGTAAAGACAATCCTGAAACTTTTTGATAGCATGTATAATTTTCTTATGTAGATAAGCAAAGGGCATACATTTTTAAGGGCATTCCTGTGGGCCACGAGAGTTTGAGAATGGGCAATGCTAAGGAAGGGTGACTTGCTGTGAGATGTCAAATGAGAGATGGGAAACGTCCCTTTTTTGGCCTACAGATTCCAGAATCCGCAGGCCTGCATAGTATTTGAGTATAACCTATTTTCCCCCCTGCATATCTGGGAATAACCTATGTTAACCTTTACTATCACAAATTGTGCAAACAAAGTCATGTGACAGAGACTTTATATATTAGATGGCTAGGTGCCATATTATCAAGGGTAAATCATGAGGTATTTTCAGCCAAATATGCAAATACAGCAATCTAGATTCCCTCACAAGGAAAAAAAAGTCACACGGAATGCAGGGCAACTTAACTCTAAGTAAGCATGCAGGGGCATGAACATTCAGTTAGCCAACTCTTTTTCAAGGCGAAGGTGCAGGTCCGTCCTTCACAGTCCCCTGGATCAAACAAAGTTTGCAGAGGTTTCTAAGCAGAGTTTGGGGAACCATTATTCATTTATTTATGTCTCCTTTCATCCATGGATTTCAAGGAGGAGTATATGGTTTTGCTGTCCCCCAGTTTATTCCCACACAGTGAGTTTGTGAAGTAAGTCAGGCAGATTGCTTATGTCTGATCCAAGATAATTCAATTAATTTCTCAAGAAAGTGGTGGTTTTTATTGGATCTCCTGGGTCCTAATCCATCACTTTAACCATTATACTACATTGATTATCTACACAGGGTCCATGGACAACACTGGCTGGTAGATTCTGGAACTGTAGTCATCAGTGTCCCTTTTCTGAACACTGATCTTCACCTTATCACCGGTACAGGTTCAGACTCCAGTGGTCTGAAGCCAACTTGTCAGGATCTCTGAGCACACCAACAGCAGTCACAGGATTCTGTGTATGAGTATTTCACAGATATATAACATCACATACAGTAGGACCCCCATATCCACTGGGGATTGGTTCCAAGCTGCCTGCGGATACTGAAAACTGTGAATAATAGCAAACACACACACTCTCTTCCTCCCCCCCCCCCTCTCTGTGTGTGTGCTACCAAGCCACCGGACATTTTCTAGTATTTTCTACTAGAAAATGAGGTGGCTGGGGAAAGCGGGAGGCCTGAAAAACATGGCATTGGGGGGCAGATGTTGCCCATTCTGATATTTGTATCTTACATGAAAAACAAATTAAGATTGATTCCAGTTTTCACAGCATCAAGTAAAGAGTGTTTAATGTGTACATGTGTATGGTTTTAAAAGAGGCTTGAGTAAGAATTACGTGTGCATGATTATCTTATATATAAATGGGGGTATTTAAACCTTCATATTTTAAATAAAAAAAACCAAATTCAGATGGATTTTGTTCTCACAGCACCAAGTAAAGAGTACAAGTGCCTAAGTGGCTGATTTATGCCAGTTCCACCCTGCCCCCCCCCCCCCCGCTTCTTCACACAACTGTTCATGTTTCTGTCGGAAGCACAGGAAGCTTGTATAGGAAGGCCTCTTCCTGACTGATTTGTGAAAGCCTTTGTTGGATAGATTGCCAGGCTGAGTGAAAAAACATCACGTTGGCATCAAAACCATGGGCAGCCTTGACAGTCATGTGTACATAATTCTTACTTAAGCCTATTTTAAAATCAGACACACATAGACATAAAATTAGATTTGAGGTCAGTAATCCAGAGCCAGATTCCAACTATTGGCAAGAGCAATCTTCCTCAGATGCCATCCAACTATTATGGGCTATGACCCCTGTAACTCTGGACCCTTAGCCATGCTAGTTGATAAAGATGGGGAGATCTGGGCATCACATTGAGTTACATGCAGTTAACACTACACAGCAATGTGTCATCATTATGCACATACTGTATAGGTGTCACTTTCTGTTTGGCTTGCACAGAAGGTTGTGGTACCTTCTTTAAAAGGTATACTCTCAGTCCAGATAGAAACCTTGCATCTCTCTACTTCTTAGCTTTGACTTTCCCTTCCATCCCAAAAGATGCCTTATAGAAGGGCAGACAATTGGCTCATGTTGCTCAGAATTATGCATGGACTAATGGTGCCCGCCAGTATTTCAGACAGAGTGGCCAATCTTGCTTTGACTATGCAGGAACTGAACCTAGGATTCTTACATTCAAAAATACCATATACCACTGAGCTACAGTCCCCTTTCCTGTCATTCTCTATTATGTTTTTCAGATAATGTGTGCATGAATCCATTTGCCTAGATTCAACATGTTAAAGATACACACAAAGTAATTCTGTTTACCAATAGCTGTTGTTAGAAGAGGGAATTCTTAAAGTGCTGGCTGTACATGATTGTCAGTATAACTGGCCAAGGTGGACAAAGTTCAAGACTTTTTCTCAGCAGCTACTGCCAAGTCCGTTCACTTTGATCTTCATGACATAAACCTGTTCTTCCTTGGTAATTTTCTTTTCTGGCACAAAAGTCTGCCCGATACACGTTTGGAAAACTAACAAGAGTTCAACTCTAATAACGGGTTATCAGTACTGTGTAGTTTGGCCCTCCAAATTTCTGTGTCTGTATTTTTACAGGAAAGGCAGAAACGCTAAGTGCTGGAATAATATGAGGAAAAAGTGATAACAAAATGCAGCAGGAAGCAGAGAAAGGGGTCCATTTATTTACCAATTAGAAAATTTTTATCCAGCCTATCCACTTCAAACACAGAGCACACAAGGTGGCGCATGTTGGATTTAAAGCCAACTAAATTCGAACACTGAAAAACACAGTGGTGTGCCTTTCTTCACTTCATGAATTTCCGTTTCATGCTGGAAAGTGGAATAACAAGAGGGAGAATTGCAAGAGAATAAACAGAGCTACGTAGAATGTCTGAGAAGCGACTCTCCCACCACAATTTCCTGTGCAGACATCACTTCCATGCAGGATTACAGCTTGAGACTGTCGTATGCAATGGTTCCAGCTGATGTTGTTTGCCACTTACTGTACATATTTCAGAAAGCTTCAACTCAAACATCAGGATGAGCAGAGTAATCTCTCTGCTGAATGACAATATGATTAAAATAGATAAATTAAGTGGTTTGAGTTGATTGGACTGCCATCATCTTCTCAAGCAACTTCCCCAGAAAGAGACAGCTATGACTGGGCAATGATTATTAAAATTTTCTGTGTCCTGAAAGAATTGATTACAAAATGTCTCCTTCAAAATGGCAAGGATATTAATAATCTCCTGAGTCTCCATTGGCTCAGTATAACTAGGTTTGAGTAAACTTCTCCAAGAATTTCTCTTCATGGATTAAATCCAGTTTTGAATTACAGCCAGATTAGATCCAATGAATAGAGTAGAATGAGCAAAGTAGAATCAATGGGAGTCTGATAAATCAGCACCTGTGAGTTTATTGATTCAATAGGCCTACTCTATTAAGGACTAACAGTTAGATTTAGGTCCTTGTCCACATCATGAGGCTGCCTTAATTGGAACTGTTCCCATAAAACTGGACAAAATGATGCTTATATCTCTGTATAAGTAGTGCATCAATAATGACAGTACAAACCAAAGATAAGCCATTTTAACTTCAAAGTGTAGCGGGTGTACTTTTATGTGTGTTCTGTGCTGTCAAGTTAGAAACAACTTATAGTGATCCTAATAGGACTTTCAAGATCAGCAAGATATTTAAGGAGTGGCTTTACCAGTTCCACTCCCTCAGTCAGTTTCCATGACTGAGCGTGGACTTGAACTCTGTTCTCCAGAGTCCTAGTCCATCACTCTTTTCATGACACCGCACTGGGAATCTTATTTCCAGATAAGTGTACAAAACATTGCAGGCCTGGATCATTAAATGAGCACTGCTTTCATTCCTGCTTGACTGTGCTTAACTTCCTTGGTTACTAGGACAATGTACACTATCTGTATTTTCTGTGGACTTACAAGTTAGAAAGATACAGTGTTGGGACAGAGTTCTTATGCCTAGCTTTCACTCTCTCTCTCTCGCACACACACACACACACACACACACACACACACACACACACACACACACACACACACACACACACACACACACACACAATGTGTCTGGGCTATACCACTTTGGGCTGGCAACCCTCCTAGAAAGAAGCCCTACTATGTTTAAAAGAAGGCTGAGACTTAGCCTTCTCTATGATATGAATTTTTCCATATGACAGATTTGTGAAGAAGAAATCAATCGCAGGGTCACCACCAAAAGTATGAAGCAGTTCTGCTGCAAATGCAGGGAGAACTAGGACTGTATCTTCAGTTCTTCTCAACGTGGTTGTACATTTGCTCATGAATCACTTGGATGTTCATGCTCAACAGGGACAAATCTAGCCTATAAGTAGTATTGCCCATTGACATCATTGCTTCTTATTAAAGCTTCTTTACAGCACCACATAAAGCCTTCATGTGCTCTATTACCCTGAAAAAGGAAATCATAGTTCAATATATTTTTGACAGGGAACCTGTTTCCATATCAGGGCATGCTTATCAGCTGCGGAATTGATGTTAACAATGGTTACACACCTGCTTGGAGGTTATTTTTTGACTACAACTCCCAGAATCCTAAGTCAGTATGGCAGGATTGACTGCAAATGATAGGTCAATTTTGTTCATCTTGTCGAAGAAGCTCGGAGCCAGTAGTCAACTAACACAAAAACATTTACTATGTACATTGTGTATCCATCACTCAAAGGGGAACTAGTATTAGGCCACAATACTAGTTTTTCCAGGGATTGGGGCGGTGACCTGCACCACATCTCCTACCCATACAGTTCAAACTACACTCAGGGCTTGCAAACCTTCAGCCTTCCTTCTCTAATGTCCTTTGTCAACTGGCATTGACGACGTTGCTTGCTTAGGGTCAAATCCTCTCTTTTAATTTCTGGAGCAACTCTCAGTTTGGCTTCCACTTTGATAAGCTCCTCAGGGTCATCTATAGTGATCTTTCTCAGTCAATAATAGGGGAGAAAGGCCCTAACTGCATCACCAAGATATACAGTAGGATTTATTCACTCAAGAGCATCTCCCCACAGCCACGTTGCTCTACTCCTCCTCTTTCCTGCCAGCTGCTCCAACTCTTCCTCTGCCTCCTTTATGTCCTCCATTTAGTGAAAGATTCTCTTGGTGGGCTTTTTCCTGCCTTCCTTTTCTTCCTGCCTCTCTGGGTCTCTCCGGTCCCCTGTTTCCAATGGAGAGTTTATTTCTGGGTGGTGCTCAGAAGGGATCCACTCCATGCCTGCCAGAGAGCCCTAACAGGGATCTGTGGTGGGCCAGTGGGAAGTTCAGGTAGACTGTTCCTGAGTGCCCTTGCTCACCTACTGTTCCTGAGTGCCCTTGCTCACACACTGTTACTAAGATGGCAACATGGGGCGAGAAGCAATGAGTACTCCGCTCCGTACTGTGATATGATATCCACTGCTGTTCACAAGCTGCATTAGAACAGTGTCATAAAACTTTGTAGACCCAACCACACATGAGGCCCAAGATGTGAAGGCTGAAGTTCTTGAATCCAAGTTCTTGCTTTTCGACCTAGACAAATGAAAATAAAAGTAACTTTGGATCTACTTAACCAAACTGATCCAGTTCCACTAATTGCTATTAGTAGGCAGCTGAGAATCATGCAAAAGGCAGCACATTATTTAATTGACAATTATTAACTTTGCCAGGGAGTGAGGACTAATGCTTTGCTGCCTCAAACACAGCAATAGTTTGACATTGGCTGTCCCGCTTCAGGCAGTAGAATGACTTTACTCGAGCTAGCTCTGCCTCCAAATTTAATTTGGCCGTGACTCTTCCTGGTAGATCTACAATCAGCTATTACCATCCTAATATGACTGTATTTTCTTATTGTTTTAAATTCTCAATTACTTTTTTTTTTAATCTCATTTTTAAAAGTAGAATGAATAATATTGTGGCAGCTTATGTTTTACTCAGTTGACGTTTCTTTTGCTAGTGAAAAGGAAAGTCCAGCTGGGGCTCCTATAAACCTGCTCTCAGATTTCCCTGACATAATAAATAAAGCTTATACGCAATTTACTGGAAATGGATTTCCTGAAAAGGAGAGAGGCAAACAATTGTGGAAGGGGGCAGGGAGAGGAGCCTTGATGTGGTTCTGCTTTCTCACCAGGATCTCATTTAGACAGATGCCTGCACAATGTACCACCCTGGTTGACATCAAACGGCAGTAACTTAATACACCAGTGCAATCGAAACCAGCCTGTGATGGAACATAAATTTCTTTTCTGGACTTGAGGTTTATGAAAATATCTATTGGCCAAATGCAGTTATCAAGCATCCCATTACTATGAGTTGGAAATAGATGAAGGGGAGAAAAGAGGCTCCCTGTACATCTCTCTCTCTCTCTCTCTCTCTCTGTTTCCCCTTCACTTTAAAGTTTTATTTATTGTACTTGCATTTTACCAAAAATCTATATGAGGCATAGGAGCAACTCACACACACACACACACACACACACACACACACACACACACACACACACACACACACACACACACACACACACACAAATCACAAGTCAGTAACAGAAGGGAAACCATAGTGTAACAAAACTTGATATAAAACTCCAGAAATAAATCAATAATTAAAAGTCAATTGAAAACTATAAAATGGCAACACAGCAGAAGATGAAACCCTTCAGTTAGGAAAAGCAACCACCTCTCTTGCTCTCTGAATGCCTGGGGGAATGGAAATGTCTTGAGACATTTACAAAAGGTTAGGAGGGGTGAGCCTGTGTTCCCTTTAACTGGGGTCGGTTTTCTGTTTCAAGGGCTGTTGGGGACAAGGCTAGGTCTCCCATTCCCCTTAGTAAAGAAGGGTCTTCAGGCAAGGAACTACTGGGACTGGCAAATTTGGTGGCCCTCCACATCTCTTGCCACTCTGGAGACCCACTGTTGTACCTTGCAATTTTCCAGAATCAGCCTCTGCCAGTGGCAGGGACTATATTACTGCCTCCATTTTGCCCACTTACGCCATGGTGGGAAGGCTTCACCACTTCCCTCTCCTTCCTGGGCTTGCCAACCCGCTGCAAAGGAAATGAGGGGAAAAGGAAAAGAAGGGCATCCAAACTGAATGGAAAAGTGAGGGAAGGAATGAGGGAAAAGTTCTGAAGGGGAGGCAGCTCCTGCCACCATAGCTCCTGCCTAGGGTCTATCTCTTCCCCTCCCCATCCACCATGACCTGCATAATGGGACAGTGGTCGTGTCCTTCATTATCAGGGGATGCTGCTTCCACCAGGGTTGCCCTTTGCTTCACATGACAAGTGGTGGAAGGTCTTGAGCCCTCTCTGTCCAGAGCAAAACCCTCTTTTTGACAGTGCCCTCTTGTTTGACATTTGAAGAGGATGAAGCCTGCAGAAGCAGCAGCGAGGGGCGTGAAGGGCTGGGCAACAGACCAAGCAGACACACAGATCAGGTCTCACCTCTTCCTCCTCATTAGGGCAAAATCTGTTCTTGTTTTTTAGTTTGCATTTGTGCATACAGTATAAGTGAGCGCACAGCCATTTTGTGCCAAGTGTCATCTTTCATGGTGAAGGTGGTTCCTCTTTTGTAAACCATGTGCAAATGGCTACACGGGAGGGAATTGGTCTGTCAAACATTTCCAGTGATGAGTACTCTGAAAAGAGAAGATATCAGTGCTTACAAGGTCCCCCTCCCTTTGTCCCTTCCATCGCAACCTCAGACAAAGAGGAAATTAAAACCAAAGTTCCTTCAATATTTGGGTGTGTGCAAAGAGACTGCAGAAGGAAGAGATACTCATTTAGCTAATCAGGGCTTTGATTGTCCAGGGCTTAAAACAGAAGTGGGAAGACTTTGATAACTTTTACTAGACCACAAGTTCTACTATGCCCTAGATTATATCCCATAGCCAGCCTAGCCAACCATGATTTATTTATTTATTTATTTATTTATTTATTTATTTATTTATTTATTTATTTATTTATTTATTTATTTATTTATTTATTTATTTATTCATTCATTCATTCATTCATTCATTCATTCATTCATTCATTTATTTATTTATTTATTTATTTATTTATTTATTTATTTATTTACAAGATTTTAAAGCCACACCATTACCAGTGGTCTCTTTATATATAAAGCATATATAGAAGGCATACAGGTTTTTGCTGTGAACAAACTAGGCTACATTTTAGTGACTTTTCTGTTGGCCTAATGAAAGTACAATATGAATGAATGAATTTATTTATTACAGTCAGGTGACCAGCTCATAAAATATATTATATGGCTAAAATATACAAAATGCAATTTAAAAAATGTACAACCAGTTCATAAAACATACTATATGGCTAAAATATACAAAATGCAGTTGGTGTATCTAGCTTTTTCATTTTGGACACTTTTCCTGGAATTCCCAAGGCAGCATGGCCAGTTGAGAGATGAGTGTTGAGATATCAGTGGTATCTATGAGAAATTTTGTGTTTTAAACTTTCACCATTTTCGTAACTGCAAGGGTTCCTACAGAAGACTTCAACTCCCAGAATTCTCCAGCAAGCCTGGATAGTCAATGTATAGTTTATCCTTTTATTTAAACTGGGAGGTCACTGATAGCAATGAAACATTTCATGTTTCTAGCTGTGACCATTTGTTAGAGGACTACAACATCCAGAACCCCCCAACCAGGATAAAGAGTTGAGATATAATGTACCTAGTTGTGTAAGTCACGACCTCAGGAGTATCCATGCTCAACTTTGTACTTCTGGCCCTTACCATTTCATAATTCTTTCAGGACACACACACACACAAACATTCTGTTGTATTTATGAGACCTGTTATGTTTATAGCTTACTCTCCTCCAATGAGTTCAAGGTGGTGTATATGGCTATCTGGCTCTTCAGTTTATCTTCACAACAACCCTGTGAGGTAGGTTAGGTTGTGAGCTTATGAATGACTGATTCATTGAGCTTCCTAGCCAAGTGAATATTTTAACCCAAGGCTTCTGAGTTCTACTTCAACACTTTAATCATTAGGCTGGTAGAGACCATATCTTAAATGATGGATCCACAACCAGTCCTTAGAGTCAATTGCCAGGGACAGAACAGCAAATGCTCCTCCCTGTATTCACAATGCATAGATCCTTCTGGGTATGTTACACCTGTGGAGAAGAATGAATCTCCCTAGCAGGAGGAGATTTGATTTAATTAGAGTCCCATTTTCAGTCTTGTAGCTTGCTTAGGTTGTGAATAGTTTCATTGAGTGGGAGCCATGGGACAGAAGGAGGATGTCTTTAACTACCAAAAATATCTCCCTGCTGATCATGTCATGACCCTTTCGCGAGTCTAACATATGCAACAGGATTTTGGCAGCAATATTCAAGGCCGATCAAATTATTTCAGTACCCAAGGAGAAAATTCTATATCTGCGTCTTCTTCTCTAATGCTAAAAAATACTGCAGGGGCAGTTACAAACCACAATATTATCTTGATGCCTTTGTTGCACGATGCACAAAACAAGGTGGCCACTTTGCTCTGCCTCATGTTAGTACTGGTCATCTGTGGAGCTCTGAAAAGCTGCACAACAACTCGAGGACAAAATTGTTATATTTTGATGGAAAACTGAATGTTTGTGAAAGCATCAGCAGTTTTTCTTTTTAGAAAAGCATACCCTTCTAGAAACGATTACAAGAATCAAGCTTTAAGAGGTTAAGGGAGCAAATATACCACTTTCAGCAAAAATTCACAGACAGAGTGCACAGCTCTGGCAGAAAACCGCAGGAGGCTATTTGGTTGAAAATGGGAAGCAGGAATTCTGACCATTTTTGCAAGGAGGCCTATGATCTGTCTCCTTTTGCTGATTCTTGAAACTGGCTCAGCATTTAGTAACCTAATATTTCTGCATCACTTCAACATTATGCTAATGAAAGACTTTTGTGCAACTGCTTTTCATTAAGCATTTGCCCAAAGAAAACATGTGGGCTGTCATTGTTGTTGAAGGTTTTTCAAAAGACAGATGGCAATTGTTATTTGTGAACATGCATCCTTCTCAGTTCTCCTCTCCTGAAATCCAAGCTGCTCCCTTGTAGTGGTACCACGTAGATAGAGGACCGCCAAAGGGAAGCCGCTAAGGTGGAACTGCTGTGTGACTTTTACATGCCTTTGGGGTATTTCACGTGGCATACGCCTGTGGGTACATGAAGGCTCCCAAGAGAAACCAAGTCACCAAGCATACTTTTCAGCAGAAGCAGCTGTTTGTCCTTTCGGCCTGCAAGTACATGAGAGACTGCTTCTCCGTTCTTTGTTCAAAGATGAAAAAGGGCTAGATGGTGAAAAGGAGACTGCAAGGCAGCTGTCCATAGCCTGATATCTGCCCATAATCTGCTCTTGAGCTTCTAGTTTCTGTAGTTTTTCTTTCCATTCTTCTGGGTTCTGCAAGATGCCTGCATTTACCACAGCCTGTGGTCTGGCCACTTGTTTACCATATGACCACTGCAGAGCTTGTAAGCATCAGCAGGTTTTTTTCCATCCTTCAAGCAGCCATTTTGTATTACCCCATCCTCTTGCTGTTCTGCACCTCACCTTTTACCTTACAACCAAGGCAATATGGCACCAGTGTTCAAATGGACACTGAGCTATGATGAACCAAGCTTTTCCTTCAGAATGCAGCCTTTCCCTTTGGCCCTCAACCTCTTACAGAACCCATAAGATATTTGAATGTATGAGTTGAAATGCCAGTCAGATTTTGTACAACAATGCTTAGTCAAGTGGCGCATGAGTTTAACCATTGGTGCTTGATATGGAGCCTCCTTCAACATTTTCCGCTCTTTTTCCTTCCCCTGTTTTCATTATTTCCACAACAGCAGATGTGTGTCTTAGAACTATTCCTGGGTCCAACCTTCCTGATTCTCAGCTGATGGCAGCAGCCACAGATTTACCAACATCTGATACCCCACCTGTTATGTTTCCTAGAGAAACCAAATCAGGACATAATGATTCCTCCCTCAGCAACTTCCATATTAATGTAATGCTGCAAACCTATGTTCCTGAGTGTAATCCACAAAATCCAGCTGGTCCAGAATGAGCCCAAAGGTTTTTGTCTGGAATCATATTCTGGTGATTTAGAGGGCCTATCACACGGACCATAGTTTCCTTTTCTTTCTTCTTCTTTTTTATCGATATCTTTGTATGTATAGTCATGTGATATATGTACAGTACTTCTTAGCCTATTCACATGGCTGTCAGTTCAATTGGTATTTTATTTGCTATTTGTACTGGTTCAGTAGAGTATACATTAAAAAGTAAAGGTTCCCCTTGACATTTAGTCCAGTCGTGTCTGACTCTAGGGGGCAGTGCTCATCCCCGTCTCCAAGCTATAGAGCCAGCATTTGTCCGTAGACAGTTTCCGTGGTCACGTGGCCAGCACGACTAGACACGTAACACTGTTACCTTCCCACTGTGGTGGTATCTATTTATCTACTCGCATTTGCACGCTTTCGAACTGCTAGGTTGGCAGGAAGAGTATACATATCATCTCATATAAACTGATTAAATTTTCATCCTGTTTCTGGGTCCCTGCTGCCCTAAATGTTTTTTCTTCAAACGTTGTAAGTGATATATCGGTATTTTCCTGTCACTTTCAACTGTTAGTCAATGCACCAATATGTCACCAGCAGCCCTCCCTCCCTCCCTTTAAACCAGGTGCCAGAGGAGCTGGGGGGGGGAGAAGCTGTCTCCTTCTGAGCAATGTAGTTCATGTTGTTGTTGATGCTGCAGCAGCAAGAACTTTCCATGGATAGTAAGTGATTTATCGCTAAGCATTTTATAATTATTTAAAAAGGCTACAAACATGGTGGCCATGCAGTAGCGATTGCATTAACTATTTAACTGTATTTTAATTATCATATAGTTTAACTGCTTTTAAATCGTTTAGCTTACGTTTTTAGTTCTATTCCTTTTAATATTGAATGCCACCTTGAGTCCCCTTATTGTGAGAAAGGTGGCATATAAAAATTAAAAATAAATAATAAATTGATTTTTCTGCAAATTTTTTCCATTTATTCAATTTCCGAATATCTGATTCTTTTCAAACTGCATTTGTAAGTTGTAACCCATTCTATGAATTTGATGCACAGTTTAGTGCATGATATGACCCTCTCTAACTTATTTATATCTATCTATCTATCTATCTATCTATCTATCTATCTATCTATCTATCTATCTATCTATCTATCTATCTATCTATCTATCTATCTATCTATCTATCTATCTATTTATTTATTTATATCCTGCCTATCTGGTCAGTTAAGGCCACTCTAGGCGGCTAACAGCATAACATATATAATAAGCAATCTTCATGTATTGAACTGATCGTGGTCCCTTAGATGGAGATGTTTTGTTGAGTGGACATAGATGTTGACTATTTGGTTATACTGTATAGTCACAGGCCCATTGTCTGTATTATTTGTTTCAGCTGTTGAGTGGCCAGTCAAGTAGTCAGTTGAGTACAGAGCTTTTGATAAAGAGTGATCTAATCAGAGTGGACTCCAAATTTTGCGGTCTAGATGGTTGCCTGGAAAAACTGCTTTTTTAAAAATGCCTGTTTAGATAGAGGGAAGACCTCTCAGTTGTTTTTGTCTGAAAATGATCTCAAACTATGTCCAAGTGTCTGGAATTCATTTTTACCCTTCATATATTTTGTCCAAACTTCTACAAGTTATATCAATATGAGATTGAGTAGTTAAGAGTGATAGATTGGAATGCAAGAGACTGAGGTTCATATCCCCATTCAGCCATGCAACTCCGTGTGACTTTTCTCTCAGCCTAACCTACTTGTGTAGATACAGTGGGCATAGTGAAATTATGATGATGATTACTAATTATTACACAGCTTTGATGTATGAAAAAGGCAGTATTTTCTTGAGTCTTAAAGAAGAGCAGGACACGGACTTTCACTGAATGTTTTGTGTTCCATCAGACTTGTTGCATTATAAGTACAGCTTGCAATCATAGTAAATATACCCATTTAAATTTATGCCATCCCTAAAATTATTCTTCAAAAGTAATCCCTAAAATTATGCCATCCCTAAAATTATTCTTCAAAAGTAGTAAGTAAATGTTAGCTGTTACATTGAAAGAGTAGTGGGATTACTAGCTGTATTACTTCCCCAAAGAACTTTTGTTATATCACCTCCTAACCTCAAGATATTCCTTTAAAAGTAATAAGTAAATGTTAGCTGTTACAGTGAAATAGTGGGATTACTAACTGTATTACTTCCCCCAGGGAACTTTTGTTATATCACCTCCTAACCTCAAGATATAATGTGCGACAACAAATGTCATTATGTGTTGGTGTTGTTATGTGGTGGATATAGCCTAGAGGAGCTGGAGTCCCGAAGGCAGTTCGTGTCGTTCTGCCAACTCCTGCAACATTGCTGGAACCAGTTGTATTGGCTCTTGCCTTTCCATTGGACCATTTCAGCAACGTGGAGAGGGGGGATCTGCTGCTTGGGTAACAGCCTATCTTCCATATTACTTTACCCAGGCTTCATGCTCTGGAGAGGACACTCCTCAATTCAGAGCATGTTACCACAGTCTCTCAATACTGAAGGATGCCTATGCTATGTTATGTGGTGTCAAGTCAGAACAGACTTACAGCAACCCTAATAGGGTTTTCAAGGTGAGTATTTAAGGAGTGCTTTTACCAGTTCCAGGGGACATGGTGGCGCTGTAGGCTAAACCGCAGAAGCCTTTGTGTGCTGCAGTGTCAGAAGACCAGCAGTTGTAAGATCGAATCCACACGACAGAGTGAGCTCCTGTCGCTTTGTCCCATCTCCTCGCCAACCTAGCAGTTCGAAAGCATGTAAATGAGAGTAGATAAATAGGGACCACCTCGGTGGGAAGGTAAACAGCGTTCCGTGTATAGCCGCGCTGGCCATTTGACAACGGAAACTGTCTTCGGACAAACGCTGGCTCTACAGCTTGGAAACAGGGATGAGCACCGCCCCCTAGAGTCGAACACAACTGACTAAAATGTCAAGGGGAACCTTTACCTTTACCTTTTTCAGTTCCACATACACCAGGTGAATTTCCATGGCAGAGCAAGAGAATCAAACCCAGTTTTCCAGAGTCCTAGGCCATTTTTTCTATCCACTACAATACATCACACTGGGTACCCAATGTTATTATTTACAACACATTGTTTCTATGCTCTGAGTGTAGATAACTGTTGTGCTTCAACAGCTGACTGAAATTCAGATGCATTTGGAGTCGTGTCAATAACACAGCTTCACTGGCTACTGATATATTTATGTTACCTACTCCAGTTGTTAAGTTAGCCCAAGAGAATGTAAAGAAAGTATTGGAAATCACTCCAGTACATGGTTTTCCACTTTAACAGATTCCAGGTATCAAGCATACTGGCCAGTGTGCCTGTTAAAAACACTCAGAAGAGCAACAGTGACCTCTTCTGGATTTTTACTCCTTCCTCCCCATAATCAAACCACACATGACAATAAACGGCTGATGTAACATTAGTCTAAGAGGAGGATTTGTTCTCCTCATTTGCACTCCTTGGTGGGGGAAGTGGAATGAAAACAAGGCATGTTAAACATATTTAATATTGACAGAGTATGATGTTTTTGAAAACAGACTCTTGTATTAATTAAGAAACATCTTCATCTTGGAGAATTAAAAAAAACCCAACAACCCAGACTCTTAAAGCTTCAAAGCAGATGGAGCTTCAAAGTCAGATATAAAGACTAAACAATTAGCTAAAAAACACTCATCTCCTTCTTTCAAGTGGTGATTAACTGAGCTTACTGGCCTAGCGATTGGACCAGCATTACAAGATTAAACAAACAAAATGCCTTGAAACGTTCTTAGTGGTTACATTTAACTCTGACACAAAAGGCCAAATAACTAAGACATAACTGAAAAGTAATTCAAACGTTAAACACCCGTCTGAGCACCACCAAGCCCCCCTATCTCTCCCCACACTTCAAATGTTCCATGTACTGTATTCATATTTCACAGGGAAGCTTGAAAACAGCTTCTCCAGCTGAGTGTCCTCATAATGTCTTGGACTACAATTCCTAGGCACAAGCACAGCTGGCTGCGGGATTACATATGGAAAATGCAATCCATATCATGAAGGTGGCTGTTTAGGAAAGTGTATTAAACTGTATTTCATAGATTGGAAGGGCTGATCAGGAAAAATGCCTCAGTCCCAGCACTCTAACGACCATATGGTGGCTAACAACGGAATGGAGGCATCTCGCCAGGTTAGCTTCATTGTGTAAGCAATCGTTTGCCAATGTTGCTTGCTGAAGGATTGCCTCCGCCCAGAAACATGGGAGCCTTTGAAGGGTTTTTCAAAGCTTCGTTCTCAAGGGCTACCCCATCGACCAAGTCGCAATGATCTGCTTTCCTAAGCCACAAGGACGACGACTATAGTATGGGTTCCCTTTCCTTTCCCTACATTGTGCTCCAAACTGGTGCTTGTGAGCAACTCAAGGGGACTTCAGCCACTGCCTGCGCAGATACCAGAGAACTGATAGTGATGCAGCTGAGGACACAGAGGCACTGAGGTGTCATTTTTCATTTTGTGTGATGTGGCGTGCATTGCGATCATGCCTGAATTGTTGAGAATTCATGGTAACCTTCCCAGTAGAGGTTATGTGGGGGTGGCATCACTGGCACAACCCTTGACTTTGGCTAAGTTTTCAAGGATTCTGGGTGTGTGTGTGCTTTTGAAAATGTCATTCCTTATTTTTTTTTTTGTTTTATTTGCTCTCCCCTCCCCTTCCTGGCTAAGCCTGTATACTAGACAGGGAGTCCCTCCCCAATTTTGGTGACCTCGCTCACTGCCGAAAAATATTTCTATTAGGAAAAGAAAGCCCCTAGGAAGTGTGATTCTCATTTTAAACCACGTGTTTCTCCCCTCCACAGTATTTTTATCATTAAAAATGTGTCTTTAAAAAAAAAGAAAGAAAGAAAGCTGTAAGCTGATACTCCCAACCTGTGGCTGGGAATTGGTCCCGTGAACCAATGACCTTGCCTATACTTGATATATAGGTTCTATCAGTCCTTTGACTGGTGCAACAGAAGCAACGTACTTCCACACATGGCACTGAAGTGACACAGCAGAGGTGGGAGAAAGTGCGTTTCTCTGTCTTTTGCCAGACTTTAACTCCTAGGCTTACTGACCACTGCCTTGGCTGGCAAGGGCTGAATTGTAGTCCATCAGCATCCTGAGGGTTGCACTTTTCCCCATCCTTGCTGTGTGAGATTGCTGTGTTAATATTGTGCTTTTTAGAAACCATTATTACAGAGTTCCCATATTGCTTTAATGAAAATGCCTGAATTGTTAAAACATTCCACCCTCAGGCCACATTCATTCTCTATGAGCATTTTATTTCTGAAAATACTGTTATCTCACAAGCTTGACAAAACAGTTCAATGCTGTAAAAGATCTTATTCCTTCCTTATCTTACAGGCGCTAACTACTGATATGACTGTGTCACAGCAAAGAATATTATTCAGTGTTTTGTCCAAAATGTTCTACAAACTAAAATCTATGAAAACTTAAACTCACTTTCAATCATTGTTCTTATACAGATTGCTGTTGTTAGGCAAAACAGAACCACAACTTTTGAGCACTGTGTGATATGCCTTTCTGTTACTAACTTGGGGTAGAAAATTTTATCTTAACATTACACAAAGGCTAATTACATAGCAACAGTCACTAGCCTGCTGGTTTTCTTCTGACATGTTTGACAGATGGGCCACACAGCAAATAAAAAAAGAAAGTTTCTCCTCCATCAACAGCTGAGCTACCAACTTCGAAAACACCGTTTTCCTCCAAATTTTATCAACAGGATCTTGTAATGCTGCCATATTTGCTGGAAGAATTTAACTGAGTTTTGTTTTGGTTTCCTTACATTTGTCAATCTGTCTGTAGTTAAGCAACCGAAAAAGAGAACAGACGGCAGCCACAGGGTTGCGCAACAAAAGGTGAAGAGTTTACGTTTTCTTTTTTTGGTGTTCGGCTGTTACTGTACTGAGATTTCTAATTGAACTGCCACAACAGTTGTTGTCAGAAACTGGAGCAAACCTATGTTACGGCACACCTTTACTTACAGTAAATGTCGAATTTCAAGGAAACGTTTACGATATTGTGGAAGAACATTCTAAACGCATCATGCATTCAACGAGCATGTTCACAAATCCATACGCCACACAAGTCCTGAGGACCAAAAAGAATGAACTTGTTGAAGGCATAAACAACCCCGATCACCTTTTGAGCTGGCTGATAGAAAACGGGATTTTGACGCCGGACAAAAGAATGGTCTTGTCTTACTACAGGACTCGAACAGCAAAGAATTCCCGGGTTTTGGATATCTTGGCTTCCCAAGGTGAGCGAGCTTGTAGGCTCTTTTTTTATCCCTGTCTGAAAGAGATTGAGCCACACTTGTACAGCAGTATGAGGAACTATGTGAGTGACATCAACGGGAAAATTGGGGATGCCAGAAGGCAATTAATAGGCTACCTGCTTGAGAAAGACAAAGAATGGGTTGAAAAGGGCAAGGAGACTCACCAAGTGAAAAAAGATAGTCCTAGACAGATTTTGGTTAGACCAGAAAAGCAAACTGGGGTCAAACATAAAGAAAAACAAATTTCAGCAGCAGGGAAATCTGCAGGCAATGATTTTAATCCTCTTAGTATCTTTGATTCTGTGGCTAAAGGTGCTCTTTCTGATCTAGAAAGATATTTAAAGGAGAGTGATGTTAATGCAGTGAATTCTGCACATGAAACCCTGCTCCACATTGCAGCAGCTCACAGTCATGCCAAAATTGCCAACTATTTAATCAGCAAAGGTGCCAAGCTGGAAGTAAAAGACAAAACAGGGAAAACTCCATTGCATGTGGCTGCCGAGAGAGGTCATGATGAAGCTGTGAAAACATTGCTCCAAGCTGGTGCCAACATATACAGCTTGGATCAAGAAGGCAATACTCCACTTCATTTGGCCTGGCAGAACCACCATACAGATGTCCTGAAGACCATCCTAGAAGAAGAGAGAAGACGACACAGGAACCAGCACAACTTCCTGCACATGGGTGCCCTCAGAGACGACAGCAGCCTCATACAAACACTTCTAAAGAATGGTGTGTTCGTGGATGCTAAGGATGAAAAGGGGCAGACTGCTTTGGGCTATGCAGTGTCTCAAGGATTTGAGACGACTATCAAGGTATTGCTGGAAGCTGGAGCCAATATAGATTCCAGTATACTTGATTTAGCCTTTACTAGCAACAATCAATCAGTTTTTGGGTTACTGTTGGAATACTCCAAAGGACTTTCACCTAATACTATGGTGTCAACTCTCTTTAAAGCCATACAGAAAGATCTGCATGGCATTGTAGCTGCCTTAATTCAAAGAGGTGCAGATGTAAATGCTCTCAATGAAATGCAGTACACGCCATTGCTTGCGGCATGTGAAATGGGGAAAACGGAGTCAGCCAAAGTTCTAATGGAAAAGGGAGCCAACTTGAAGGATAGGACCCCCAACTCAAGCAGTGCTTTACATCTGGCAGTCAAAGCTGGAGCCACGTCCATCGTCAAGATGCTCCTGCACAATGGGATGGATCCTAACATCACAGGTCCAGGAGATCAAAGACCCCTCCATGTTGCTGCACTTCACAATAAGGGGGCATTAATTGAACTATTAATTGAGAGAGGAGCTAAAATTGATTCAGTCACCAAAGAGTTACTCACTCCATTGCACATTGCAAGTTATCAAGGCTATGCTGATGTTGCTCAAAAGCTGCTAGAACATAAGGCCAATGTCAATCTTAAGGACAAGCAGTCAAAGACACCTCTTCATCTTGCTGCTGAAACAGGAAATCCTGCTATGGTGGAGCTGCTTCTTAATTCCAGTGCTGATCCCAATGCAACAGATAAAGCGAAAAAGATTCCTCTTCACCTTGCGACGATAGGAGGCCACCTTCACACAGTGAAAACACTTTTAGCTGGAAAGTCTAGGTCTGGAGCCAAAGACATGGATGGTTGCACCCCAGTGCACTATGCAGCCATTGGTGGGCATCTGGAGATACTGAAAGCTCTTTTGGTCACTGGGAACAATAAAAACATCCGTGACAGAAATATTTGGAGAAAGACACCACTGCATCTTGCAGCAGAACATGGGCATGGCGATTTATTACATTACCTGTTGAGCAATGGTGCAGCTATCAATGCCTTGGACAACAATAAAGACACCCCATTGCATTGTGCTTGCAAAGCTGGCCATTTTAACTGCGTAAGCATACTGGTAAACTGGTCTGCAGGAGAAAAAGCAAATCTACAGGCCACCAATAGCTTGAAGAAGACTCCGCTTCAAACAGCAGAATCTAGCCCAAGTGCTGGTCAAGCTCAAATCGTTACTCTTTTGAAAAAGAAAATGTTATTGATCAAATAAATGGACAAAGACGGAACTAAGTACTGTAATAAGGCCACCTATTTCCTACTACTTTAGCCTAATGCTGGCCACTACTCCATCGCCAAAAAGGAGGACATGGAAGACAAGGAGCACCAGAAAAGAGGACGTATCTGCCTTAAATTAGCACATACTAATTTTAAACAAATATGGGCGAATATCATCACAATTAGACATTGTTACCATAATTTAAGTGGAAAAATAATAATTCAAATAGAAATAATAATAATATAATACAACAATAAAAGTGGAAATAATAATAATTTAAGTGGAAATAATTACTTGATGCTTTATCTATTTAGTTGACTTGTGTCAGCATAATAACTGTATGCAATGCTCTGTGCCTTTTCTGCAACTTACTGAAAATGAATGAAAATAATGAAAGAAAATGAGCAGAGGCCACTGAACTTTTCTTGAAATATCCCACTGGGCAACAATCAGCTACTTCAGAGGCACGGTGTGAGCAGGGGTTTTCAGAATGCCCACTCTCGGGAATGACTTCAGACCTGAAGTTCATGCAGAACTGACCTGCCATACCATATTCTTCATGTCATTTATTGGTAGTTATATCAGTGTGTGCGGTTTGCATCTTTTCTTACAAAATGATCCCCCTCAAACCATTTACCCCTCCCCCCCAAAAATTACAGGACTGATTAAATACGTTCACCAGTCAAAGCCTCTACTTTCTCACCTTGGCCAGGAGAACCTGGTGGGGGTGGTAGGGTGGCCACTTACACATTAGTAAAGAGGAGGAGGGCTCTTGAAAGAATGTGTAGTTGGGGTCTACTACTGACTGCCCAGCCAAGGAGAAGATGCAAAGCAAAACTTTGAAAAATAAATTGCAAGAATTTCAGAGTCATGGTGTCTCTCAACAAATATCAGTTATCCTGATATCTGATGGGAGGCAGATTCTGCCAAATATGGCCCCACTCCTCAGCCCTGCAATGCTCCCTCTTGAGGTTGTCCCTATCCCCTCTTTTGTTCAGAGCCTATCCACATTTGTGACTCTTAAGCATTTGTCCCACTTCCCTTGCAGTTATTGTACCTGCCCTTTATCCCGGTGTCCACAAGATGCAAAGTAGTGTCAACAAATTCAAAGCATATCAAAAACTTTCTGATTGCTTGTTTGTTTTTAGTACCACTGCTCGGTGGAGATGTATTTTGTTCTCCTTTGTTCTGTTTTCCTTCAATGCACAACCTGCTGTTGTGGACCCCTGTAACTTGTTGATGTGTGCTGATTTTATTTTATTTTATGGATTTGTCATTTAATCATACAGTACAACCCCTGTACCTGGGGGACTGGTATCCATGTTTTCACTTATCCATGGTCTAAAAAACTGAAAATGTTATAAGAAAAAAAAAATTAGATATGTATTTTCACAATGTATTCACCAGAGTTGGCCATTAGAGGAAGCCAGAAACCATGCTAATGTACAGTATTCTTGTTTTTGAAGAATACATAGCATGGTCTCTGGCTTCCTCTAGTGGCCAGTTTTGGTAATACATTAGGAAAAAACCTTTTTTTTCTGTATTTTTATTTTCTTTTACCACAATATTTATAACATTTACTATTTTCTGTGGTTTTCAGCACCCACAGGGCAGCTTGGAACTAATCCCCTGCAGATATGGGCATCCTGCTGTATTTCCTTCTGGGTTTGTTTCTGCTGATCAGTCTTGATCCCTTCATACCTCACTGCCACTCCTGTTTCAATTTATTGGGATGTTGGCTCTTTTTGCATTCCCCTTTTTAATATGTGAAAAAAAAATTAAGCAAAATGAAAATCAGAAACCATTATAGTGATAACATGAAGATGTGAGAAACGTGGGTGGATAAAACAAAGAGGGGAGGAAGGAAATATTAAGCAAGATGGGCAAAAGCTGATGGCAAATCTGTGTTGGGAGTGAGATGTCAGCGAGCAACTCCATATGAGTGTGGATAGGCAGTACCAGAACACAGTGCATCCCAGTACATCTATCAACATATTTCACTCAATGTGTGGATGCCAATACTATGATGATCTTTCCAAACCTGAAACAAACAATAACATAAAGACCCAGAGCAACCCTAGAATAACCAGGAACAATGCCACAGTACATATAAGACAGTGGTTCTTAACCTTTGTTACTCAGATGCTTTTGAACTGCAACTCCCAGAAACCCCAGTCAGCACAGCTGGTGGTGAAGGCTTCTGGGAGTTGCAGTCCAAAACTCCTGAGTAACCCAAGGTTAAGAACCAGTGATATAAGAGAACATATTCATCTATTCCAAACAATACAGGCATGGTTATATCTACAGTGCTGCTTACAAAGACTCTTCTACTTACTTGCTCTCTTGAAAAAGGATAAGAGCAGGCACTAGGCATGGAGCTTTTGAAATTTTTGAACCACAGTTCCCATAAGTCTGGTTGGGGGGATTCCTGCAGACTTCTAGGAGTGGCAATCTAAAACTTCTAAAAGTCCCATGCCTGGCAGGCAGAGGTGGGGACTATTCCTCTAAGGACTTTATAATAATAAGAGATTTAAAACATTGGTTCCCAAATGGAGGGGTGCTCCCATTAAGTGGGACATGAAGAAATTGTAAGGGTCAGAAGACTGAGATTTTCATAAAGAAAAAAAAAATATCAGATTTCTCTCACTTTTGTGGACATTGTTACTAGAATTCAGAGTTTCTCAAGAAAATTTATTTTGTCAACAGAAATGATGTGCTTATTTTTGCTTTACAATAATTTGTATCAACATTTTGTTGTCAACATTATATATATGGGCAATGCTGCTGAAAAAAGTTGGAACCACTACTTAAGAAGATATACCCCCTGAAAAGCCTTTATGATCCAGCCCTAATTAATTTGTAATATCAAATATATTCTATGGAGCCTGGAAGTTCAGATATGTACCAACACTAAAATATATCTCCTATACTAGAACAAATCACCATACAGAATCAGTCTCAGGAAGGAGTGATATTTACATGCTATTATTTCTTTTATGTTGTGAACAATAAACATTAGTACCAAAATATCACCCGTTTTTGCTTTTTTTTTTTTTAAGGATGCAGTCATTATAATGATTTTACAGCCTCAATCTGTGAACATTTTACTCGGAAGTAAGTTCTGCTGTCAACCAAGAACTTACTATGTAACTTTTAAGAAGCATTAATATAATGACTCACAGAAGCTCTAGACAAATTATCTTCACTTATGTTTTCCCCAACGCTTTTGCCTTTCTTAGTTTTTTAAAAATCATACATCCTTCTCTGTTTTCATTTTACAAAAACGAAGAGCTGCTAATTCCACCGTCAAATACACAGATTCACACTCTCCCCCGCTTTCACGCAACCTGGTTTATTACCTCCCTCTTTCTCACGCTCCCTCTCCCCTCCCCCCCCCTTTTAAAAATCTGCTTTAAGATCCCTAAATACTAGCAGTTGAGGGCGGAAGGAAGGGCAGTGCGAGTTTCACTTATCATAGAGCACATGCTCAGATTCCTTCCGGCTGCAGTCTCCAAGCCCGAAATCGCGCGAGATGACGACTCTTTAACCCTGTTTTCCAGCTCCGTTCTCGCGAGATATGGCGGGCAAGTTTGACAGCAATGGGTGGCATGGGAGAGTGGGCTCGTAAGAAGGAAAAGGCGGCGGCGGCGGCGGCGTGTGTTGAGGTGCAGCCCGGTTAAACGTGGGTGGGGCGGAATGACAGCTGCTGCCCTGGGTTCGAGCCTTGGGAGGCGCCCTTGCGGGGTTGGGTCCATCGTACCCATCATCTACCTCCTCACACTTTCCATGGGTCTTTCCTTTGCTGGGAATGGCTCACATATGTACTGTACATACACGTGTGTGTGTGTTTCGTTCATGCAAACCAATTAATCTATTTCCTTTATGCAAATCTATCTAATTCCTTCATGCAAATCTCTACATGGACTTTCTTCATGCCCTCATTTTAGGAGCCAGGGATCTATTTAACCTGAGCTCGTCATGTGCGCGCGCGCGTTTGTGTAAAATTGTATCTGCTTAAAACAAATTTCCAATAAAGATATGATTGCTAGTATTTAGGATTTCTCTCTTTTTTCTTTAAAAGAGGCCGGATGATTGTAAAAGAGTGGTGAGGAGGAGGTGTGTGTGTGTGTGTGGAAAGCTTTTTGCAGTTTTTTTAAAAAATATGTTAGATCTGTACAGCTGGAAGGGATCCTGTGGATCATCAAGTCCGACCCCTGACAAGGAGGTGAAGAGGAGAATCGAACTCCCAACCTCCAGCTCCACAGCTTCATACCTAAACCACTGAACCATCAGTAAAATGAATTTTATTAGGGGTTAGTTTTTATTTTTCATTTCAAATTACAGGTGGAATATTTTGCGAAAAGATGGGGGGGGTGTAGACATGGTTTCTCAAAAATGTGATGGTGCCAAAAAGCTCGGGGACTGTTGAAACAGGCCCTTCAAATGATTTTTTACAGTTCACGTCCTCTTACTAGCAGAGTGCTTAAGTTAAAAGTGAGGAGGGAGCCGAGAGCAACCTTTCTATACCTGAGTGGTTGCATTGTGCTGGTCCCATGTTTGCTGCTTCTTTCCTTGGGGAAGGAAACAGAAGTACCTTGACATGGAAAAAGTGAAGAATGTATATGCAGTTAGTGTGGAGGTGATACAGGAGAAAGCTATAAATTATCCTTAGAAGAAAACTCTCCATTCTAACCTTTTGACAGTTTTGTTGCTGGTAGAAGTGAGGTGTCTTCTGATGCAGCATGCATTCATCTTCCACGCTAAGGAAATTACTCATCCCACATTACATTTGTTAGAGCAGTATAATCATTTGGGTGCTACGGCCACTGTTATTTTTTTTTCATAATTACCAAACCCGTCTCTCATCACAAGGCTCAAACGTAAAACCTGTCGGCATTATCTACATTAATACATGTGATTCCTCTGCCGCCATCTTTCACTTTAATATATATGTACTTTTATATATCCTTTCTCCCTCCTCTTGAATACCACCCCATCCCCAACCAACACACCCTTCCTTTCTTTCTCCTCCCTCACTCAGGCCTGGTGTCCATTTTCTGTCTCCCTGGAAGAATATTTAAAACAGAGCCGTAAATGACTGCATGTAGATGTATCTCACACTTAAGACTCCTACAGCCAATTAATATTTAGAATGTTCTAATTGTGAAACTTCTGTTTCATCCAACATTTCATTCTGTTTTCGCATGTCCAACAAAGTGGACGTGTCCACAAAAGCTCACGTTAAAATATAATAGTCTTTAAGGTGCCACATGTTTTCCTTTTTTTGTCCTTTTGTTTTTTTTTCTTTCAATTTTGCCTGATAGTTTTTAACATATCTGAGATGTTCAAAGAGAAGTTTATCTTTGCCATAACGATATATATGTGGTTACAGACATTTTAGTTAGTATACACTAACAGGAATTTGAAGCATTCTGGTTAAAAAGCCACAACACATCTCCACTTGGTTTTCTTCCTAAATATCACTGAAGCGCTTCTTCATTGTGTGTTTTATTGTTCGATTTTAAGTGTATGAGAAAGGTTCTGAACAATGTGGGAAATATTTTTCATTGCTGAGGAATTTCTGACATAAGGAGAATATGTTCTTTTAAACCTACACATAATGAGGAATGGAATGATACTCCTGAAGAAAATAGCATGTTTCCAAATGACCTGCCAGCATGATGGTATTGAGAAGAATAATTGCTCTCTTTATTTTTTTAAAAAATGTTCAGGCTTCAGAGTGATGGCCTTCAGAGTATTTCAAGAAAATGATTGCTATTGAAAGACAGAATGAAGCAATCATGACAAACTATCTGATCTGTGACATAACTTCTAATCTTCTACAATTATGGTTTCATTGCAGAGATGATGAATGAATTATTTGGTAACTCACCATTTGGACAGAAACATTGTACTGTACCATGTTGGCTGCTCAAGATAACTGAAGCGATAAAGTTCTACTTGGACCAAAAGCCAGTTAACGGGTCTTCATTCAAAAGCTCATACTGTATTGCCTTCTATTTATGTATCATTTGGGAGAATACTACCATACATTCCATTTCAGTCTAATGTAAACTGTCTGTATATTAGGAATCATATTTGTCCAAATTGGTACACTGAGCTATATCTTGTGTTGCTGAGAGCTGGAAGGGGAAATTACTTTAAGGATAACAGTGTCAGTATTTCTTATGGAGAATCTAATCCTATAGTGTTTCATTTTTTAGTTCATGCTCAGCAAGAGCCCTCTTGCTCATAGTAAAACTGAATCGCCAAATAAGATTGGGCTAAACAAATATTTCATCCTAAATCTTGCAGTCTGAATGGAATTGTACAGATTTGCCAAGACTAATATGTCTGTAGATTAGGACATTCTTACTCAGGTTTGAAAAAGCGAAAAAAAGAGAGCCTGAGCTTCTTGAATATTATGGAGACATAGAATTCAGCTGAAACTATTCCCCTGATTTTGTGGATCAGAATCTAATTTGTACTAAATATGAAATTAACAAGGGACACAAAGGAGGGAGAATATCCCAGAAGAACTGCAAAGCTATGGTATTACACCTCGGCTGGAGTCTTCTCTTGTTTTAATGCAAATTTTGCCTGTGGAGTTTTCTGGACTAGCATGAAGTAGGCTTCGGATAATTTCCTGATTCGGGTAGCTTGGGTATAATTGGGCGTGCAAGTTAAGCATTCATGGGAGGTGTATAACAAGGTTTTCTCAATGAAAGACAGATTATATAGTACTCAGCTATCTGTACATAAGAGCCCTAGGTATGATTCCACTAATTTTGACTTTGGTGGGAACATTAATTTTTAGTACCTAAACTGTGATGTCTGATCCATGTAGGGTAACCCCACATCTATTTCAGTCAGATCCAAGCATGGTGCTATTTTGTAATATTCCTGGACAAAAAAAACAAAAAACAAACAAACAAAAACCAGTCTGACTTGGTTGCTTATTCATAACATGTACATATTGCATTGCTAAAGGATATATCACTCTGGAGCAAATGAAGAGAGTGGGCTCCTGAGCAGTCTTCTGCAGTGATGAACAACTTACGTGTAATATCTTTCCACTGGCGCTTTACAGTTTGCTGCAAAGCAAAATAAATAGTTTGATAACCATACTTTACATGTATTGAGGCTGGGAAGTATTCTTCTTGCTT
Source organism: Pogona vitticeps (assembly GCF_051106095.1). Taxonomy (NCBI): domain Eukaryota; kingdom Metazoa; phylum Chordata; class Lepidosauria; order Squamata; family Agamidae; genus Pogona; species Pogona vitticeps. The sequence continues at coordinate 72,977,149 of NC_135786.1, read as the reverse complement.
GTACTCTTTGGCATTTACTGAGCTATATTATTTATTTTCCTTCACACCGTTTTGGAACTCCTAATGATGGCTCTTTTTACAAAAGCATTCTGTGAAGTTGTCAGTAATACAGTATTGCTCAAAAAAACCCCTGATATCCTTTGATTCAAAAATGGACAAAACCAGCAGAGGGAGCTATAAGCCAACTAATCTAAAGTATTAGGGTCTCCTCCTTAAATTACAGCAAATTATCTGGCAGAAAAGAAAAATAAAGAAGAATAAACTGTTGTGGAACCTTAAAGGTTAACTGCTATATTTTAATGTGAGCTTTCGTACACAAGTCCACTTCCTGAGATAATTATTCATTATTCCTGCAGCCTTATGACAGGATGTGCTTTAGGACCTTAAATAAAAATGCATTTTTTTTCTAAAACCATGTAGCTGGGTAGAATTGATTTCAAATAACAATTTTTTTAAATTTATAGAAATTTGACCATTTAACTGTTTGCTGTTCCTGGAACATATTCTTCTGAAAAGTCAAAAGCTAAAAATCTCTAGTTACTACAGTGGACCCTCTACTTAAGGAATTAATCCGTATTGGAATGGTGGCTGCAAGTCGAAAAGTCTGTAAGTCGAATCTCCATTGACCTACAATGCACTGAAAACCGATTAATCCCATAACCAGTGGTTTTTATTCTATTTTTATTCCATTTTGGTTTTTTTCTGGTCTGTAAGTCGATTCTCTGGCTGCAAGTCGAATCTAAATTTTGCAGCCAGAGAAGTCTGTAACTCGAAAAGTCTGTAAGTCGAGCCGTCTGTAAGTTGAGGGTCCACTGTACTCTGATCATCCCTCCCTCCCTAAGCACATGGACATGGATAACTGATTTATACTGCACTAGTATAAAACAGAGGTTTTGAAGTTTATAGCATATGATGCTAGTACTCTGTTCATGTGTATTAGAGCTTTCCAAGTGATGCTGGCACCTAGTTTTTCTCTCATTGACTGATGTGCTAAGAATCCATTCCTTTGGTGGGTATCCTGGCCAGGGGATTCTTGGATTTGTATGCTCTGGTTCTGAATGTATGAAGAGTGGAAGCATATGGTCACAGATCTCAGTGGGAGAGTCATAATAAATACAAGCACTTCTGAGTAGTCTCTACCTAGAAAACCCTGGAAAGGGATGGCATAAGTTTGAATCGACTTGATGGCACACAAGTGTCTAGAGGAGGCAGAGCTGGGGAGTGCTGAACAACTGTTTGGATGAAAAACAAAACAACATGAACCACTGAACTGGCCGATAGCGCCCATCTTTAGTGGCTGACTTTATTCCTATGCTTGTCTCCCCAGTCAGAATTCCACTGGGCAACCACACATTGTACATGTATGGTGCAGAAATGTGCTTATGTGAATTGGGGTTGAGCTTCAGACCATTTTTTGCGCTCTCCTCTTTCGCCCTCATTAAGAGATTCTTTAATTCCTCCTCAGTTTCTGCCATCAGAGTGGTATCGTCTGCATATCGGAGGTTGTTGATATTTCTTCCGGCAATCTTAATTCTGGTTTGGGATTCCTCCAGTCCAGCCTTCCGCATGATGTATTCTGCATATAAGTTAAATAAGCAGGGAGACAATATGCTGTACAGCCTTTATAGATCCCTGCTAATATTGGAGCTGGGCTAGGGAAACAAACCTGGGAGGTAAAGTGGAAGAGGAGGCAAGTTTCATACTCCTGAACTATGCAGATTTTTTTTAGTGTAGACAGTTGATGCCACCCCATCCCCAGTTTAAATCTGAGCCAGGCAGTTTGTTCTTGTTCCAATTCCAAGGCTGCACTCTAGTTTTAGATTCTACTTAAAACGATACACATTCTTTTAGCAAAATCCACTTCATTGCAATATGACCTAAAGATAACGCCTCCCGCTTTGTGCTGGCCTTCTCTCCCCATGTCTGATTTTACAGTGTTTTGATTGATGAAGGCATCTAAACAATTTGAAAGCCTGCACATATTTTGAACTTTGGCTAATTAAAATATTGCTGAAATATATAGTTGAGATTTTTTTGTCCTTATGACCTCTGCCCCCACCATCCCACCTCCTAACAAAATTTAAACTCCAAAACTGACTCCAAACTTTTTCTGGCATCTCATTTTGAACAGAGGGTGTCAACTTTGAAAGGGTGGAATGAAGTTCTGTGTTATCAAGGACTCAGTTGCCTATTGATGAGTTTGTCATTCACAGTAATTAAGCTGGCAAAATTCACAGCACCTTCCTGTTTCTCTTACACTTCAGTATCAATCTGGATAACGCCCCGTTTCTATATTGGTAACTTATCTGATAATAAAAAGATTCTTTGTTTAACATCAGTGAATTTGAAGGAGACTGGAAGAGGTAACAGAGTATAAACGTACATGGAGATGAATTGCAATGACTCTTTAAATAATCTCACTTGATGTAGGTGAACTAAGAAACAGTACGACGGAGAAGTCAGGCGAAATGGTTCAATGATATATATATACAGTATATGTTTTAAAACATGATCAAATTTTCAATTGCCTGTTTTGTCTATAAAGTGTGGGTGGGCGGGCTGGAAGACCTATAATTAAGGGTGCAAAGAAATGAATGACACTGTTAAAAGCTACTTTGTCTTCCCTGCATATGGTCAAAGCAGATGCTGTAATCCTGAACCTATGCAATTTAATGTTAGAAACACTAATGAAAGGTGGTTCCCGCAACTTCTTAAGTGACGTGAAAAAAAGAGAAAAGAATGGGTGCCATCTAGTTCCTGTCTAAACTTCACCTACACCTTTCAAAAGAGAAGGCAGTTGCGTTCAGATTGAAGTTAGGATAAGATAAATGATGCATCAGCTGGTAATCAACATGGGTTCCTACTAAAGCAATTTGGCAGTCATTTACAGCGAACCACGCATTCTACAGTGGACCCTCTACTTACGGAATTAATCCGTATTGGAATGGTGGCTGCAGGTCGAAAAGTCTGTAGGTCGAGTCTCCATTGACCTACAATGCATTGAAAATCAATTAATCTTGTAACTGGCTGTTTTTGTTCCATTTTTGTTCCATTTGGGTTTTTTTCTGGTCTGTAGGCCGATTCTCTGGCTGCAAGTCGAACCTAAATTTTGCGGCCAGAGAAGTCTGTAACTCGAAAAGTCTGTAAGTCGAGCCGTCTGTAAGTTGAGGGTCCGCTGTAATTCAAGTTAAGAACACACTCTGGGCAAATCCCAAAGAAAACACAGTCTAACTATTTTCTTCGATACAGCAAGTGAGTTTGAGATTTTAAATTACTAGATGAAATAGGAAGAAAGGAATTCTCTGTTTCTCTGTGGCTCATGGATCAAGCAATGGTGTAGTCTCACCCCCAGATTTTAGGGTGAGGTGCCCCCAAGTGCTAGAAACACAACAATTGACTAATTATTTTCTTCTTAAGATCATGCAGTGTTTCTTTTATCAATGAGTTTTTAACACAGAAGACCTGCTTGCAGCAATGCAGGCCACCTTAGTACATACTTCTTAATTCTGCTACACGAGTAGAGTAGTCTTGCATGCAGGCCAATTGTGAGGATAATGGTGGATCAATTTGGAAGCTACTCTCTTCTAAAAATCAGCCCTGCTGCTTCTAGTATTCACTCCTCAATATGCCACCTGCCTTTCTCAGAACCCTTACAAATTTTGCCTGGTGTTTCCATGCCATTTCCTGGACCCACCCCAGTTTTCTACTGATTTCTTAAACATGTTGCAACCTGCGAAACAAATACTGTATGTCTATGGAATGCTTTGATAGTAGCAAGAATCACACCTTCTGGAAGTATGCACTCAAGCAACACTACATCTATGAGCAGTATTAAAAGGAAGCAACAGTGATAGATATTCTAGGAATTAACTTACAACTTAAAGTGGTTTACCTGCTGTCTTTTTTTTTTTGTAAAAAGAGGCAGAATGTTTTAGTGAAAAGATTATTGGAATGCAGCAGAAAAGGCTCGACAGATTTGTGGGAAAATGATTTTGTACAGGTCAATCTTTGTAAAGTCTAAGAAAACTACTGTAAGATTTTCTGTGCTTGTCCATTGCAATTGTTGGGAGATAGGCCTTGTACAGTGCAGTCCTGGACATATCTGCTGAAAATGAGGTTAATCCCAGGTAAGTGTATACAGAATCGCAGCCTGACAAGTTGGGGGTACATACGCATGTGCACATAAATTTATCCAGTAGCAACAGGGAATGGAAATATACTTCCCTGAAGCCAACCCATAATGCTATCTCCACTTTTGTGGGGCTGTTTTCCTCTGTCTTCAGTGGCACAGGGAAACATAGCCTCTTTCAGGCCATTCCCTCCATGTAGCATTGCGGGGAGTCTTGGAGATCATCAAGTCCAGCCAACTGTCCAATGCAGCTACTACAGTGCAGAATGCAGCTGTCACATTGATCTAGCCTCTGTTAATTATCTCCAACAAAGTAGAACCCCCATCTCCTAAAACAAAATATTCTGGTGTCTGATATTTTACTGGTAGGATATACTCCCCCCCCCCCGAAGTTAAGCCAAAATTTGATCTTCTACAATATCTAGCCTGGCCTCTGGAACAACTGTGACAAAATCTCCATCTTGTGCATGGCAGCCTTTCAGGTCTTTATTCAGTGCTCTTTATGTGACTTGCCTTCTAGACTCATCACCAGTTTGGTTGCTGTGTGCCATCTTCAGCACCCTTTGCAGGAAAGCAGGGCACACACATGCTATTCATATACTGTATTTGGACAAATCGGCCTGTCCTTAAAATCACTGTATTCTGTTAGTCCTGCTTCAGATAACTGGATGTATGTACAGTATGTGATTGAGAAACCAAGTGGAGCTGTTCACTCGGTGTTCCCCACGTTTTGTGAACATATGCTGCGGGAACGGGGCCATGCCTGCTCACCACACCTCCAACACCAATGTTCCATTGGACTGGCCTTGTCCTTGGAAGGTGTGCTTCTAGTATTCGTGTGAAAACAGTTATTTGGGGATACATATATGGCTGCCCAGCTTCTCATGCAAGTTGCAACCCTCAGTGGCCAGCCCTGCTGGCAGCTCAAAGGCGGCTTCCCAGATTTTCAGAAGCAGTCCTTGGAGGGGGCTAAAGGCATGCCAAAGAAAGGAAGAAAATAGAAATTTCATTCCATGCCTGTCGAGCTCCAAATGCATTTCTTTGACTCCAGATATGGTACATTCAGAATAATGTGTGGATGGGGACTGGGGAAGGGAGACAGTGTATCCTGTTGCAGTTTAAGGCTCTATGCTATGCCCTGTATAAGAGGTTCCATTGCGCAGATTGATAGATAGATGGACGGATGGCTAGACAGACAGATGTCCCTTTTAATCTGAGACCCTAACCAGTAGCTCAGTCAGGCAGTCTTTTCCAGAATTTTTCACATATTTAATATGTCCAGCCTTCACCGTGTTCCCATGTCTCCTTAGGGAAAAAGAATGATGATCTAACTAGTCTATAGAGCAGGTATGTCTGCTCTTTGGATCGTAATGCCTACATCTGATCGGATAGCACCTGTAGAATTTTTATTGCATGATACCTCTCCAAATTTCCAATCATGGCGTCAATCATTCTGTGTTAAATTTGCAATGCCAATGTGAAAACGGCCTTGTGTACAAATGGCTTAAGCTAAAGTTGAGACATCTCGGAGGAGCAGGTTAGGGACAGACCATCCACAAAAAAGAAAAAAAATGTTTCCAATGAGAGGAACAGTTTCGTCATCCATGATGTGAAATGGGAATGGTTTCAGATTGCACTGGAAAAATAAAAATAATAAAAAAAACACTACAGAAGAGGTTAATTTAAATCACAGATAGCAAACTACACCATGGCACAATGTGGTGTCTAAAAAACAGGCTTAGGACCTTTGGCCTTTGCTATGTAGACTGGGCAGGTTTGGAGGATTACAACGGAGGACAATGGAAAGAAATCCTGGTAGCCCAGATTGTTTATAAGCTTGTAACTTCTTGTTGAATGCGCTTCCAGGGTACACTGTCTGCCAAATTTAAATAAACGTTTCTAGATTTACACTTTCAAAATATACACCAAAGATGTCCAACAAAAATGTAATGTGAAGTGTTTTTCACACATGAGCACAAAAGGAAAAGAAGTCCATACTAACTGTGTTAGTATGGCCCCGTTGGTTATCTCAGATTAGAGATAGGAAGTTCTGCTCCCAGAATTGGCATTCAGCATCCCCTGATGATTGTTTAATGGAGTAGCAATTGAGATGCTTGAGCCGCTCACCTTCAAACATGGAGTCTTCGATCCACAATACGGCATATTGTTTTTTAAAAAAGAGAACAGTTTGTACTCTGTCTTCTTCCATCCTGTCTGCCATGTATACTGATAATTGGGCTTGGTGTTTGTATTCCTTGTTTGGAATCTGCCCTGGACGTTGTCATGAGGCTGTTCGTGTGCAGGTAGCCAACAGGAAATGGGTGAATGGGGTTATGGCTCACCCTGTGAGGGAGGCATATTCCGACTTGCCAAGAGCTTAAATTGCTGTATTGGTTTCTCTTATTTCTGAATTATTGTGCTTCCTCATTCAGTGGGAGGAAAGAAAGGTAGGCAGGCAACAGAGAACAACTACCACTCCCTAAGTGAAGAAGGTGCACTGCTTTTGGTCTTATGTGTCATCTCATCATCAACCTGTTTTTGCTTGTGAGTCACCAGTCAAACCAGATGGGCAGGTCTGCTACTAACTTAGAAAAAGAAGGAACAGGTGCACCCTGTCACACAGAAACTGGGAAGCTTTTGCTGTGGATGGGCTTCATCTTCAGGGTGCTAAAGTCACCTGTCTCTCCTTAAAGACTTCTTCGCCTCAACCTTTACACACTCATGGAGTCTACTTTGAGGGCTGCACTGTTTTTGATGCTTGTCGCTGGATCATCAGCCCAGAATGCTTGCATGTGTCCAACAAACAAGCGGACGTTTTGTGACATGGACTCGGGCAGCTGTATCTGCAAGGCACTGGGTTCAAACCAAAGAGTCGACTGTTCAACATTGACTTCAAAATGTCTGCTAATGAAGGCTGAAATAAGGACCATGAAACCCCGTGTTTGGGGGAAGCCAGAGCATGCTTTCCTGGACAATGATGGACTTTATGATCCAGACTGTGATGCCAATGGCACCTTCAAAGCCCGTCAGTGCAATAATACCGAGACTTGTTGGTGCGTGAACAGTGCTGGGGTAAGGAGAACTGACAAGGGTGATAAAAATATGAGATGCAATGAGCTTGTCAGAACAAACTGGATTATAATTGAACTAAAGCGCAAAGAACAAGAATCTGCCTTCCTAGAGACTGAAGTGGAAAATAGTCTGCGACAATTCATTCAGAACCGGTATATGCTCCGCCAGAATTTCATCCCAGATATCAAGTATGAGCATCCATTCATTCAGATTGACTTGAAACAGAGCAATACACAGAAGTCTTACGGAGATGTCGATATTGCAGATGTAGCCTATTACTTCGAAAAAGACATCAAGCGTGACTCCCCTTTTCCTTCTAGTAATGCATTTAATCTCTCTGTCAAAGGAGAACCTCTAGATATTGAAGAGATCCTAATCTACTACATTGATGAAAAGCCACCAGAGTTTTCTATGAAACGTCTGACAGCTGGCATTATTGCGGTCGTGGTGGTCATTGTCTTGGCCTTTATTACTGGGACTACAGCACTTGTGCTTACCAGGAGACGAAGGACTGGGAAGTATGAGAAAGTTGAGATTAAGGAGATGGGAGAAATGAAAAGAGGACAAACCTCATAGAATGCCTTAAAATGAAGGCCGAAATAAGATTTGGGTGAAGTGAAAATAGATGCAAAGATAATTCCATGATTTTGAAGGTGAGAATGTACTAGCTTTTCTTCTCAGAAATAATGGATAAAGATAAAAAGCAATTGCTTTGTACAAGCTTCTACAATTGTAGATTGAAAGAGTGCTATGCATACTATTAGCATTTCCTTGTAATATACTATTGTGACTCAGAGAGAAATTCTTATGCTATATATTCCACCCTGGAATTTTCCAGTTTCATATTAGTTTTGTTAGAAAACAATCTTCTTCCACAGCTACACAGTTAATCTGCATTTCTGTATTAGTTTTATGTATACCTGTGTGGCATTTTTTCCCCAGTGCTTTTTGGCTCTTGTTGCTAAATTGTATATGTTCCCTCTGCAAAGCTGAAACTGATTAAAGATGTTGCCTTTGATAAAATGACTGACTTGGTGAAAAGTGCTCCTTTAACAATGACCATTTCTGTCCCTGTTTTAAAATTTGATAATGGACAAATCCTTAAACCATAAAATTCACTGGCTGATGCTGAACCAGTCACATTCTCTCAGCCTCCATCAGGGTTGTGAGAACAGCAGGTGAAGAAGGAGAGCCATACACATCCTCTCAGCTTCACAGAAGAACAGGCAAGATATACAAGATAATAATAGTGGCAATAATAACCTTTTGTGAACTGATGCCTGCATAACTTTTCACATGCAATTACATGTGTAAGGTAACCTTTCTGGAAATAATTCTCCTTAGCTTCAGACTGTTGTTAAGCTCTATGCTAAGCAACATTCTTCCCAGCAGCGATCAAACAGATTTGTGGTCCACAGCATCTTCCAGCATGTACTGTATGAATCAGCTTTTCTATTTTCAGTTGCTCTAGTAATACTGTATGCTGGATGTTGCAATATCAAGTTCTCCAGGATCCAGGAAAGTTTATATAATGAAACAGTAGCCAGTCAATGCCATTTCTTGGAAAGGGTCACCAGATTCACCTGCTGGCAGCAGTAGTTTTTAGTAAGCTAGCATGGTTTCAAGGGACACACTGCTGCATGCAGGAAGTGCTTGCTAGCTAAAAAAAAATTTCTTCAGAGCTGAGGAAAACTATCCTCTTTGCTGTTCCCCACCCCTGCAGTAAAGGATAGTCAGGTTTTCCATAAAGTTTCTCCACAAAAGCAGTGATTTGCTACAAGCCATTAAAATGGCTGTTACAAACTGGAGTAATTATTACTGGCTGACACAGTCATTGCCTTCCCACCAATTTTTTTTGTATCTGTGTAGTCAGAGCTGTGTGAAATGTTTTGGGAACGAATACGCTGGTCCCCATACCAACTCAGCTGCTGCCGTTTTTCCATTTATAGCAAGCTGTTTAAGAGAAAACGCAGTCAATGGATTCACTGTGCAAGTAAGCAAGTGCGGGTAATCATAACAAAACAGCAGAAAAATATTGATAACTCAGGGCTAAGGAGGGGTGGTTTTTTGAGGGGGTTGCGTAAGTGTGTGTGCATTTGGGTGGAAAGAACAGAATGGGATAAGTTAGACCAAGCATGATTAGTTACTCTAATCCATTAACCTTATCCGAAAATGAATAGGACCTGATATTTCTATATGTCATCATCAACAGCCTGTTGCACTCTCTGCTAAGGGACACAGAAAGCACTGAGGTCAAAAATGAGGAGGAATACAGTATATGTCAGCAATTAATCAAAAGAACAGAAAGATTAATTGCAGCAAGCAATACAGAGAACATCTCTGGCCATATGTCATTCTAAAAATAAAGACCCAGGGAGAACATTACTTTTACAAACTTCATGTGCTTCCAGAATATATGATTTCATTCTTTTCCTGTTATCTCAGCTTTCTCAGGTTAATGGATGGTATAACAGTTAATTAAAAGTGCACATTGCTACCAACGTTCTACCCAAAAATGGTCAAAGAAATCTTCTAAGCTCTCTCAAAGTGTATTACAGGAAGAAAGCTGTGAAGAAAGGAAGATTCAAATGACACGTTCACAATGCTGTAAGCTCAACTTAACGCATGCTCCTATTAGTAACTGTATGAAATAACTTACATTTAATCTACACACCTAGACCGAGTTCACAACAAATTCAACAAACCATTTGGGTGCATGGTCAGGATGATCCCTCTATCACAGTCCGTTTCAGTACTGAACAGAGTTAATCCATTGCTTGTTACTTGAGAAGATGATTTTTATCAAATATAGGAGAAACCAAGTAATTTACTTTGGAAGGGATGTGTGAGTTCAGAGGTTTCTTTTATTTTCTTGCACAGGACCACAAAACAGCAAATTACATTATAAGGTAAACCAAGAATATCTTAAGACTTCAGTCCTAACGACAGTTTGAGTTCTACCAATCATTAATTATAATAATAAATAATAATGAATAATTAAGAGATAATAATTAATAGATAGCAGTGCCCAATGCTCCTTGAATTCAATTTCTCTTTTGCAGTGAGTTGATAGGCCTTCTAAACAACCATTTTTTACTTCTGTTGTAATAGAACATCATCATCCATGTGTGTGAGACAAGCTCTTATGGCCACGGCAGTCTGGTGCATAGTAGGCGTCTTCTAACCTCCAACCAGTCAGTCTGGTATACCACATGATTTAGCTTTTAGCAATGGCACAACAACTTCAAATGTTGGATTTTTTTTTTAGTACTGTCTGGATGTCAAAAGCTGAAGCCAGCAGATGTCACTGGATTCACGACAACTGACTGGTCACTGGATAGGAGGTAGCACACATGTTTTTAAAATACTTTTTTTGTAGTGGAACATGTTCCCATTTTTCTTTCTCTTACATTACTTTAGAGCGACTTTCCCAAACCCAGTCTACTTCCAATGTTTTGAACTACCATTCAACACTATCTTTCCCATCATCCCCTCCAGAGAGTTGTAGCCCAAAACATTTCAAGACTGTCAGATTGGGGAAGGCTGCCCTAAAGCAACATCACTCAAGTTTATCCACAGGACAACATGCACCGTATTTGCCTCTGAACATAGTCAGTGAAAGCTGTGTCTTTCTTAAATGTTGTTCAGTTTTTGCTTGAATGAAACACGTTTCATTTTGGTGACTCTACCAAACATTAATGAAAGTGTACTAAGAGTTTTGGCCACAGCTTGACTCATAAGAAAAAGTGTTTTTCAAAAGTTCCATGTGTGAAAGAAACTAGAAAGTGTATACTTCAGTGTGACTTGTCCTATTCCGACTATGTACAACAGCACATATTCCATGGCTATGAAAAAAGTGACACTGAATTTATTACATAGTTTGATCTAGAGTCCTGCCGACCTAGCAGTTCGAAAGCATGTAAATGTGAGTAGGTAAATAGGTACCACCGCGGTGGGAAGGTAACAGTGTCTAGTCACACTGGCCACGTGACCACAGAAACTGTCTATGGACAAACGTTGGCTCTACGGCTTGGAGATGGGGATGAGCACTGCCCCCTAGAGTCAAACACTACTGGACTAAATGTCAAGGGGAACCTTTACCTTGATCTAGAGCTTGGCAAAGTTACTTTTTTGACCTACACCTCTCAGAATTCCCCAACCAGAAGACAGCTTGAACAACTATGGCTGAAATTCAGTTGTAAGTCAAAACTAGAATAGGCCCACAGGATCAATGGAACTTATGGAGGAGTTTATTAAATCCCCATTGATTAAATTGGGCCTACTCTAGTTATGGCTTATTACTGGATCTCTACCAAAATATATGTCTGGCTTTTACCTGGAAAAACAAACAAACAAATCCCAGCGAAAGAAACATTCACTCCTGCTTGACTGTGAACACAGAATCACCTCCTATCTTCTTGCAATACAGACAGTAAATGATCAAGAGCTCTGTTATTGTTTATTTACCAGTGAAAAAGAATATGTTGCAGAGTTTTGAATTTTGGTTAAAAACCTCTAGTTGTGCAGCAGAAGTGCAGGGACTTTCAGAGTAGAATTGGGTTCACTTCTACTCAGAGCAGACTACTCCTTTTGTTCTTATCAGCTAGCACTTACAGTCTCAAAAATGCACTTTGATATGTTGGTAAGAGAAAAAAATTAAAAAGATTTCATGTACTCACAGCTGCACAGATCTAAACAGTATAAAGTACAAAAATGACTGTTTAAAGCAACAGTCTTCAACAGACTACTCTGAATGCTTCTTGTAGACTCTTGCAGACTATATTCTTACTGCACACTAACAGCTGCTAGCAGACTAAAAGAGAGGGGAAAACAGGCAGAGTGTATGGCCCTCTTTGAAATCAGGGGCTGGAAACTGGTTACTGCTGGACTGATTGACACCCCAGAAATGTCCCTCCCAGCCAAACCTATTAAGGCAACGGACAAGATTGAAATAACTCCAACAGAATAAACCTTACATGCTGTTTTTGGAGGATGCTTCACATTGCGGTATCTACATAACCATATCCCAAAGGAATAAGCAAGGCGACCAGTTGTTGCAAAGAGTCTTGTGGCATTTTAAGGACAAACAACTAAGACCAAAGCTCCTGCAACACTTTAAAGGCTAACAAAATTATTGTATTGGGTCAGAACTGGTATAATAATTGTCTTCCTCAATCTGATCAATTACAGTACTTTCTGGCTTACAAAAGCTTGTGCTATAAGAAATGTGTTATTTGTTGAGAAACAGTTTTTGTTGTTTTAGAATAATCGTCCTGCATATAATTCAAAGTGGCCTTGTGGCATTGGAAATTGATTTCTTCTCCCTTGATATGCTGAAGGGAGAGAAAAATATATAATACTACAATTACTTTATAAAAACCTAGGTGTATTTTAGTTAGAATAGCTCAAGTAATTAAATAATCATGATATAATAGCGATAAAAACAAAGCAATTTATATCTTAGATTTTTAACCACTTCTTCTGAGAATGGTAGTAATATTAACAAATTGCACCTCAATTCCCTGTTCCTTAATTGGGATAGTTAATACTATTACAGCAGTAATCTTCCCCATGCAGGTACAATTACCCTTTTCAAAGCCTTCTCATTGATCTGCCTCAGGGTTTTGATAAATTTCTAAGTGCTGCAATTACCTCATTTTAATGCTAAAATTAATCTTGAGATGTTACAATTGCCTATCAGAGCAAGAAGATTTGACTTCCTTAGTTTTTTAAAAAAAATATTATTTGGCAACCAGAGCACAATTCCTTATGCCACAGTTTTGTGCCTTGTTAAAATTTTGCACACGCTGAATAAGCTAACAAGATCCTCATTTCATTTTCATGAAGGTCTTTGCTCCCTGAGGGACAATACACTTAGAATCCTACTCCAGCACACTTCACTACCTAGGAAACAATTATGGGGGAACACATGGTTGTTATCTAAATGAGAGGCAGAATGAGAATGGATTTGCAACCCTCCTCTGAGGTTTTAGAGATGGACCCCAAAAGAACTGGTGACATTTGCTCCCATTATTTCTTAGATAATTTTTATGTGAAATAAACGCCTGCCCCCACTAGTTTTAATATGAATGTGCATGTGTGTGTACCTGCTTTTAGTAGAAGAACGATGCTGAACAGCTGTATAATAATTGGTTATTTCCAGTAAATAGTCTATTTGGATGAAGTCTCCAACGCACCAATCATGGCAATTTCCTAGTGCTGACTTCCCCCCTGATGTTTACACAGACACATGTTAAATCTGTTAATGCTTTCATGCAAATATCCATTGGGGGAAGAGGCTACACACATAAAAAGTAAATAATGACAGGGTTTCATAATCTTTTCTCTTTTAGCAAGCTATTACGCAGAGGATGCCAGTATCCAAGAAAATGTAATTTTTAAACATAGTTATTTCAATTTGTGTAACTAGCACAGCTTTGAGTAGTAAAAGAAAATAAATTCCATTCAAATGTGCAGATACAAAAGGATTGCAACTGTATTACAGAGAAACTCTAAGTACAATAAGGATTGAACTAGAAAGTTGTCCGTTATTTTCTAAATTCCTTATGGCTCTTAACTGGCCAGGGCAGGACACACATTTATTTTCCTTCTGTTCTTAGCCGTTAAAAATGTCTCTCATTGATTCTAAGGGGCAGGAAAATGCCTATGTGAGGAAGGACACTTCTGCCCTATCTTAATCCCGTATGGGCTTTCATCAGTGGGGGTTAGGACTGTAACCATATGGATGAGTCACTGGATGCATTTCAAAAGGGTTGCCCTTCTTGGGAGGAACCAGGAAGGAATTGGGAGCACTATCCTTTGTTTCTGGCCTACAGAAAGGGATATCATAGACCTGTGAACACCATTTTTGAAAAGAAAAAAACACCTTAAACATGTGCTTGGAAAACAGAGACTATTGCATTTGGTATGCTACAAGCCTGTGAAATAAGGGTCGCTGTCCATAATAAGATATCAAAAAAAATTTTGACATCAAAATCCTATGCAATTGTGTTTTGGGGACTATTCCACATTTCACCAAAATATAATTTTGACAGTACTTTTTCTCTGTTTTATTTTGTGCTGTGACATCTCTGGACTTAGTGGTTGTTGTTTTTTAAAACAGACCATTTGTGAAATGCAGATTGAGTTTTTCTATTTTCCTTTTCCTGTGTCTCACTGACAAAAAGCTGGCAGCATATTTTAAAACAGCATTCCCCAACCTTTTTGGGACCGCCGATCATGTGGATTGTGCGGGTTTCGTGCGCGGACCGGTTGGGGGGTGAGGGCACCCCTGTGCTCGCAGGTGGGCACGTCATGCTCATGGAAGGGCATGTCACACTTGCAGAGAGGCGTGTCATGGTGCCTGAATTCTAGTCACTAACCATGCCACTAATTATGAGCTAGGGCAGGGGCAAGAGGGAGTAATGTGAGGCCATCCTATAGATCAATAAACGGAAGTTTTCTTTGGCTGCCTCCTGTGGTTCTCTCAGACAGTGGGGTGGGTGGACGTTTAAATGAGAGAAAGGCAGATGTCATGGGGGCACTCTGACAGCACCAGATGCACTAGGAGAGGCTTAGCCTTCTACGGTGCAAACTGGTGTCACAATGGGTTTCATGGCAGCTGCAGAAAGGACTTGCATTTGGGGGAAATAGCACATTGTACCTTTAACAGGCATCTCCCTCTTAATTGTGAGAGTCTGATTCAGCCAGCCTAAGGCCAGCCTGGCTAGTTAGGATTGTGCCCTAAGTCAGGACGAGAAAAGAAAGATTTATTTTAGTGCTAGCATTTTCTGAATTTGGACCAGGGTTCTGTGACATAAGTAGTACTTTGAATGGCAATTAGTTCTCCAACATCTTCTAATATTACATTCTTGACTCTTGACCTAAAAAGGAGTAGGCAAATAGCTCCACGTTGTTAACTAAGATAGTTAATGGATGCTCATTTGGAGATACTACTTATCATTTATGAGTTTATACGAAAAACAAAAACAAAACAGCCCAACAGCAGCCCATGCATTTATGATCCACAGGACAAGACTTTTATTTCACTCTTGCAAGCAGCCTGGTTGGGCTTAAGAGTGTGAGAGACATTTAAATAACTATTGACATACCGCTGAAGACATAATGAGAGGTGTCACATGACCTCTGAGGTCACATGATTGCTGGAGCAACTGTGCTCTAAGTTCTTGACAGTTAGTCTTTGTCCATTTGCTGCTTTCCTGCCTCAACAGCCATTGGGAGCAGAGTGAGTTAGAGACCTTGGCTTTTCAAAATTATTTACATTTACCTTTTATCCGAGCTTAACCGTGGACTTTCTCAGCCATTCAGGTTCATAGTTTGTAGAGATGTACTCTGTATCAATGGACAGGATTGCTTCCTGTTTTGTCTATAGCTTTGGAAACTATATTAAGGCATTGTCTGGGTAGTGTAGGTTTAAGGTGGTGAGGTCTGGCAGGGCAGTTGATGTGGTACTTTTGAGAGGTTGCTGTTGTTTTTAAATGGAGATAAATGGGTTTGCTAGGGGGCAGCCAGATATAACCTGGATTTCAATTACAGACTTCCCACACAGATGGGAAAGAGTAGCATATGTGAGAATCCTTATCTGGGTGCCCCCTTTCTGATGGAGCCGTGGGTGTAGTTGTTGGAAATGAAACAGAAATGTTTCATTTCTGAAAGATTTGCCCACTCTGCATGATTAATCTGTGTATTTCATCCCTAGCATTCATTAGATTGTATTCGGTTAATCTCCTTCCTTAGTAACCATGATTAGAAAAAAAGGTTTTGTTTATGTTGTTCAGAAATGAACAACATACCTCTTTACCTATTGTTTCTGAGTCTGAAGGGTTCCAAAGATTATTATGTCTGAAATATTTACCCATTTAACGTGTTAATATGCCAGGATCTCTTGACTTGTTCAGCTTAATAGTTCTCCTTCTGGGTTGATTTCTCTTGTATTTATTTTCATATTCATAGTATTAATTACTTGCTCAAAATTTAAAGAGACAGTGGTTTATAAATGTTAATATGTATCATATAACTATCTTCTAGATAAAACAACATATCTTATGGTTAGGCACTGACCAGGTAAGGGATCAAAACTCAATTTAGATTTATTTTTTACTACCTTCCCTTCTCATACAGGCCAAAACACGAAGCAGGTAAGAGATGACATCTAATTTTGGTTTGTTTTTTCCGTTTTCACGGTTCTGTGGATCGAGAACTCCCAGAACTACAAGCTGGATTTCAAAGGATCAGAGGAAGAGATAGAGGCAGTGACAGATTTTACTTTCTTGGGCTCCATAAGCACTGCAGATTAATTTTTTTTATTATTTATTTATTGTATTTATACCCCGCCTATCTAGTCATTTCGACCACTCTAGGCGGCTTACAACATAAGAATAACAAGTCCTAAAAAATTTATAACAATTAATTAAATGATTCTATAAGATGGGAAAAATAAAAATAAATCAAATAAAGAGGGAAAAAAAGGAAAGAGGACAGGAATTAAATGGAAGGGAAGGCCTACCTATACATCCATGTTTTTAGTTGGTTCTTAAAAGTACCCAGCGAGGGTGCAGCGCAAATCTCCGGAGGTAGGTTATTCCAGAGACGAGGAGCCACCGCCAAGAAAGCCCGGTTTCTAGTTCTTTCTTTCCGGGCCTCCCTCAGCGTCAGGCTCCTCAGCCTCATCTCCTGGCTCACGCGGGTGACACGGGTAGAACTAGTTGGGAGTAAGCGTTCCGCCAAGTATCGAGGTCCTAAACCGTTTAGGGCTTTATATGTAAGCATTAACACTTTGAAGTCAATGCGGAAATGGATGGGCAGCGAGTGGAGCATGGCCAGAGTAGGAGAGATATGTTGGTATTTTCTCACTCCAGTAAGGAGTGTGGCTGCCGCATTCTGCACCACTTGAAGTTTCCGCATCAGCTTCAAAGGAAGCCCCACGTAGAGCGCGTTACAGTAGTTACAGATGGTGACAGCAGCCACGAAATTAAAAGACTCCTGCTTCTTAGGAGGAAAGCGATGACAAACCTAAACAGAATCTTAAAAAGCAGAGACATCACCTTGCCGACAAAGGTCCGCAGAGTCAAAGCTATGGTTTTTCCTATAGTGATGTATGGAAGTGAGAGCTGGACCATGATGAAGGCTGGCCGCCGAAGAACTGATGCTTTTGAATTGTGGTGCTGGAGGAGACTCAGAAGGAAATCAACCCTGAGTGCTCACTGGAAAGACAGATCCTGAAGTTGCGGCTCCAATTCTTAGGCCATCTCATGAGAAGAGAAGACTCCCTGGAAAAGACCCTGATGTTGGGAAAGTGTGAAGGCAAGAGAAGATGGGGACGGCAGAAGACAAGATGGTTGGACAGTGTCATCGAAGCTACCAACGTGAATTTGACCAAACTCCGGGAGGCAGTGGAAGACAGGCGGGCCTGGTGTGCTCTGGTCCATGGGGTCATGAAGAGTCAGAAACAACTTGACGACTAAACAACAAAATAGGTCGTTGGCAGGAGAGGAAAGTAAATGTTTGGGAGGAACACAAGGTCCTATCCAGACCTGCTTTCTCCCATATATATTTCACCCATTTCATCTCCATCTCTCTCCTTAGCCAAATCTTCACCTCCCCACTCAGTCCCTACATCTGAATTCATCCACTATCACATTGACCTGCCCTCCCCACACCTCCCTCCCTCCAGCAACCAACAGAACATGTCTCTTCTCCTCCTACCCACAGTCCCCCATCATTGCTCTTCATATGTACATACCCAGACATATTCCTTTTTTTAAACAAAGCCATCACCTCTAGATCCACCCAGCTCCCCTCTCATGCATACACACTCCACCTTCTTCCCAGCTGTATGGCTCCCCTACAGGAGATCTTCCCCTCCCAAACCCCAATCCACAGGCCAGTGCCAGTCTGTGGGCTTCCTTCAACTGGGTCGTGGACACAGATCTCCATCCATCCCCCCCCCCGCATGGGTGTGTGTGCTGTGCTTGCGGAGGGGGCGTGTCATGCTCACGGGTGGGCGCGTCGCACTTTCGTGGCTCCCCATTGGCTGGCAGGCAGGCCAGCGATGCCTGCTACGGGCCTCTTTGTTCTCTCGGACGGAACGTTTAGTCCCCCTTGTTGGCCGTGGCTCTCTTTGGCCCCAGTGGTGGCGGCAAACAAGCAGCAGCAGGAAAGGGAAAGGAAAGGAAGAGGGAGGGAGGGAACAAGCGGCAGACCATCAAGATGGACAGATGGACGGTCGCGAGCTCTCCAGGGCAGGCTGCGAAAGGAGATGGGGTAGGGGAGCGCGCGCAAGTAGGCTGATCTCTTGACATCACCCCCTCCCATGGCATGTCTGGGCAGGAAGCAGAGGAGGGCCAGGCGGGAGGAAGGAGAAGCGTGCGACCAGGTTGCAAGAGGGGCCCCTCCTTCACCTCAGCTGCAGAGAGGACGAGGCGACAGTAGCAGCAGCCTCGCCAGGTGACCAGCAAAGAGTGTGAGGGAGAGAGAGAGAGAGCTAAAAGCAGAAGCCCCGATGGCGCCAAACCCCTGAGGGAGAAGATTGCCGGGCAGGGAAAGGGTTCCCCTTCTGGACGCATGGGCATGCGTGCGTGGGGGGGGGTTGAGATCCATGTCTGTGGCCCAGTTAAAGGAAGCCCACGGACCAGCGCCAGGCCATGGACCGGGGGTTGATGACCCCTGTTTTAAAGGGATGCTCCATGCTTGGGTATATAACCCACAGAATCTGCACTTGGTACCATCCAATTTGGGACTCAAAGAAGCCAAGATTGATACCCAAAATATAACACAGGTGTCTAGGAAGCAACAAGGCAATTTTAACTTGTCCACCAACCAAGGACTGTTCTGATCTTTAACAAAGCTCATTTTCATCTCCTTCTTTAAAAAGAGATGTGTCTTCACTCAAATTCAAGAACAGCCACTGCTTATAATGATTACTTATGACGTTGTAGACATTGTCTAGAGGGGCAGGGTAAAAATCGAATAAATAAATAAATAAATAAATAAATAAAATAAATTTCGCTCTAGCCATCTGTTTGAAGAAAACCAGCACTTAACTTTTTTTCTACACACAACACACCTCTATACAAAAAGATTTTCACTGTTGGAATTAAGTAAGATATCCTGTAATTATCTATGCTATATTTGGTGACAAATTTGGAATTTTAATATGTAGGACTGCCTATCTATCAATGGTGTTTTTAAAAAGCGGGGTATATAATATCTCTTTAGTCCTATTGTGTATGCTTCATAGGCTCACCATTAACATAGTACCTCTGCCGTGTCTTCTGTAAATATAGAGAAGTGAGTGGAATCCTAGATATACCCACAAGTAAGCCCCACTAAGTACAGTCGGACTTAATTCCAGGTGAATGTGCTCCAGATTGCAGTGTAAGACGTGGTTGTTAAATGAGCCAGAGATTTTTAATAGCAGAGTTGCGAGCTGCAGCTGGTTTCATTTTATTCTAAACCTCATAATTTTATTCCACAATTATTGTTTTTTGAAAAAAAAACTATAGCTCCTAGAGTAATTCACTTCATGGGCCACAGAGAAAGTCCTTTTACGTGCAAATATAGTCTTCAAAATATGAACAAGAAATCTTTAGGTAAACCTGTTCTTTATTTAAATATTTTATAGTGATTTACCATTCTGAATTGCTACAATACTTTTTGAAAATGGAGGAGTTAATGGGTTACTTATAGGACTATCACTTTCTTTTGGTCATGGAGCTAAAAGAGTGCAAGGAAAATTTGTTAACATTAAGAATAATGTTGCTTGCAGTTTTATTCCACCTATTCTTACAAGGTACTGTGCTTCTCTGTTACAGAAAACTTCAAACCTCCTGTGGTGCCTTAAGGACCAGCTTCATGGATTAGAGCCCACTTGGTTTATTTTAATTGTTTAATCTTTTTTACTGTATTTAAACTGTTGTAAGCCGCCCAGAGACCTTTGGGTAGTGTGGGTGGCATATATAAATAAAATAAAATAAATTTGGAAGAATAACTATTACTGTTCTTAATTCCTTTTCAAGCAAATAGAATGTCAAATCTTGCTGAAGGAAGATAAGCAAGATTATACAGAAGTACAGTGGTGCCTTGCTTAACGGGTGCCCCGTTTAATGACAAAATCGCATAGCGATTAACTTTTTGCGATCGCTTTGCGATGTTCCCTATGGGGAAAAATCGCTTTGCGATGATCGGTACCCTGTTTCGCTTACCGATCATTGCAAAGCGATGATTTTGTAACAGCTGATTGGCGGTTCCAAAATGGCCGCCGGCTAAAAAAACATGGCTGCCTGCTGTTTTCTGGGAAGGATTCCTCGCTTACTGGGCAGCAAAAATGGCCGCAGTATGGAGGCTTTTTGCCTTAAGATGAGTCTGAAGCCCATAGGAACGCATTGAAGGGGTTTCAATGCATTCCTATGGGCTTTTAAATATCGCATAGTGATGAAATCGCTTTGCAGCGATTTTTGCTGCACTGATTATCGTCGCTATGCGAGGCACCACTGTATCTCTTTGAGAGCATTGAAGGGTACCTTGATAGGCATGATTTGGTAGACGCTTGTTTATTTATATTTACCAAATGCTTTTAAACAGTATACAGTATCTTCTCAGAGATTCCTGAGCAAATGCAGCAATCATGGGATAAGCAGAGGGACCCTCTTTTACAGCTGACTGAAGAATAGGAAACAAAGAGCGAGGGCAATTCACAGGACTAGTAAGTAATTCTAACCACTGTAGTCCTCAAAGGATATTTCATAACATCAGAAGGGGTGAAGGACCTGCTAAATCAACAAGGGTCTCTAGAGCAACTCTGTGAGAAAATGCTACCAGGTAGAACTTGAACAATGACCCTTAATGGTGGGTGGGAAATTCAGAACAGATAAAAGGAAGTCCTCTGCACAGTGCATAATGAAACTGGAAATGGCAAGATGGAGGATAATGGTATGAATGGCTATATGCAGAGGTGGGATTCAGCAGGTTCGCACCTATTCTATAGAACCGATTCCTAAATGTACTATCGGTTCTTAGAACCATTTGCTGGCCTGAGATGAATGAAGGAGGAGGGGCCAGGTGACCAGCTATGAGCGGGGGGAGGGGGGCGCAATTAGCTGCCTCTCTTCCTGCGCCACACTGAGCCGTCTGAGGTGGGGTGTGGGTGAGAGAGATAAAGCCCTGGAAAGAGCAGAGGCGTCAATGGGGGAAAGGGGGGAGGATGAGTCCTTGATGTCACTGGAGGAAAGCTCATGGCCTCGAGGCAGAGGGGGGGGGTGATTGACAAGGCATGAGGGCAGGACACAGAGGGAAAAAGTTTTGGGGTGAGACCGCTTCAGTTAAACACCCAACCATCCTCATTTTACTATGATTTTTTTCAAGTTAAAGGTACCACATAAGACTGTTGCTTATGTGGTACCTTTTTAAAAACTGTCCTGGGCATTTATTTATTTATTTATTTATTTATTTATTTATTTATCTATCTATCTATCTATCTATCTATCAATCATTAGGACATAGAACCTGTTGTTAATTTATTTGAATCCCACCACTGGCTATATCAAAGGCAGTATGCCTTTCAATATCAGTGGGTGAAAAATTCAGCAGGAAGATTCTGTTGCACTCACGTAGTCACTCATAGGGTCTCCATAATTTGGAAGCAATTTAAGGCTCTGATCACACTAGTAAAATGTTCCTGTGTTGCCCTGCAACTGCAGATCACAGAACTGTCGTGCTTTGTGGCCATGTGACATATATTCCAAGACCTGTGTCCCTACATGTTTTCTAAGTAAACCGGAGCTTCCCTCCACTGCTGGTAGCTGACCCGAGGGGCGCATTGGCAGGCGGATGGGCCTGCACTGGTACATCCAGCCCAAACCTTCTTCCCCGGTGATAGCAGTGGAGGGAAACTCCGTCGTGGTTGGAAGCATGCCATATTCCCGGGCATGGGTGAACAGTGTGCTGCCTGGCTGCCCCATAAGTGACTCATGGGGCTGGATGCAGCCATTCTCACTGGTGGTGGGAGGCCTTCGCCACTGCTGTAATGGCCGGCAGAAGGGTGGCAAGCTGGGTGCTCACCGGGCCGGGTGCAGTGAAGTCTGCCCCTGCCATCTGTGCCCTTCCACCCATGGCATGCACGGTTGGTTGGGAAATGCCTCGCTGGCACTGGTGCCTGTGGGTGAGTGGGCCTCACCCCGAGTATCAATCCCTTCTGTCTCAGGCACTGGCAGGCAGGCCTTGCCTATCACCTGGGAAGTTTTAAAAAGAGATACAATTTAAAAGAGCTCATCAACAGTATCAAGCGGCTACTTTTCTGAGAAAAAAAAATCCAGGTACAGTACAGCCATGCGCACTGGAGACCTGTAACAGAGTTCACATCAAGGCCAGAACAAGAACATCAACAAAAATAGAAGGTTGATGGTAGAAGGGAAATGTTGCAATTATCATGGGGATGGAAGAACAATTCTGGTAATGGTCCTATGTCATCTAATTTCAAATGTTAATTTTGATATAAAAGGGAGAAAACCAGACAACATTTCATAGGGGTGACTCCAGCCGCAAAGTCATATACTGTACCAACTGGTAGGCCACTCTGGAACCAGAATGGACCTCTGGCCTGATCCAGCAGGGTTCCTTCTCTGTTCTTATGCAGACCATCAGCTAGGTTCCATTCCACCTCTTCTTTTTAACAGTCCATTCCTTCCTATTACGCTAGGTCTCATATCCCATCTATTTATTTATTTAAAACAGTTTTTACACTGCTTTTTTTTAAAAACATCAAATCAGTTTACAGTAAAAGGCAAACAACAAAATGGCGACTAAATGGAAAGGGATCAATAAAAAAAATGACACTTCTGTCTATGAACCAGCAATTCACTGAAGCTATAACTAGCTTTTAAATATTGTCTAATGATGTAAGCCACCTTGGACTCTTTTTAAGAAGAAAGGCGGAATAAAAAATATTTTAAATAAATAAATAAATAATAACAGAACTGAACAAAACCCCAAAATCATGGGGCGCTTTTACCAGGTTTATTTGACTGCTAACTTTCAGTGGATTACAACCGGACACTCAGTTTGCACTGGAAGCCCAAGAAGGAACGGCTGTACAGTACAGGACTTCCCAACTGGCCTCTTCCCTGACAAGAGGGAAAGGCGGCCGCCTGAGCGCACGTGAGAACGGAGCCAAACTCGAGGACACGCCGCTGCGCGCGCCCAAAAAGCTTTCCAGGTAAGCTCTTCGGGGCAGTTTCAGACGAGGAAGGAAGAGCAGGACCCGCTTGGGCTTCGGGAGGAGGCGAGATGGGGGCGGGGAAGGCGTCTTCCTGTCAGCTACGAAGCGAAGGAGCTACTCCGGACCTGAAGCAAAGTGGCTGCCGTGCCCGTGGGGGGGGGGGAAGGGGAGCCCGCCCTTTTCGCAGGAGACGAGTCGCCCGAGCCCGCTCCGTTCCCTTGCCCTTCGCGGGAGCTCTGCCGCGGACACTTGTTTCAACCAAACCGCTTGCATCGCAGCCCTGAATTCGGAGGCAGACGGGAAGAGAAACTTTGAACTCTTCCCACGTCACCTCTGGCGGCTTCCGAGCCGTTCTTGTAGGATGGTTGGCGAAGGGACGGAGGGCGAAGGGTCGCGTCGGAGTCTCTCTCGCGGCCTCTTTATTCATTACCCCTTTGCAAGTCTCGGCTAGGGAGAGCAGACCCAGTGTCTGGAGGGTAAGTCCCGAGGGGCGTAAATGCCACTGAGCCAGTGGGTCTCCTTTAGCTGAGACTGACCACCGGATACTCGTCTCTGTTCCCTGTGAACTTCCTCCCCCCCCCGGAATTCTAGAGGAGCGTTGCTGCTGCTGTGTGTATGCGCGGATGGGTCTTGCTCCATTTTGGACCAAAGGGGCAACCCCGGAAAAAAAGAGGCTGTTTTGCTCTCATTGGGTTGGGAAATCCATATGTGAATTTTATAGGGTCAAGACCCAAGAAGTGAGGGCAGCTCCCCTCCTTTGCAGGAGGAGCAGAGCCCTGCTCCCTCACCTGGTGCTGGAAGAGGTAACGTGGGAAAAGGAACCGCCCGCGGAATCCCGGAAAGCCGACACGCAAGTTTAGTCGGGTGTTACCTTTAGCGGAGCACCAGGCCTCTCTGCCCTTGTGTTTTTGTTGCGATAACGAGTAGGTTGTGCTTTGCAGTTCTCATTGATTTTTAGAAGGGCGGAGAAGGAATTAGTGGGGATAGTTCTGACGTAAACACAAACATCCCACCTACTTTAATGAATGAACAACGTGAAAATTTAACTCGGAATTTAGATGGAAAAAAACACGCCCTTTTGTGTTATTCTCCCCATAGGTCTTTGCACTCTATTTATTTTATTTATTATTAGACTTTTAGCCCGCCCCTTTAAAGGCGGGGAAAAAAAAATAAACTTTGGCAAACTCAGTTTCTCGTCTTTGTGCTCCCCAAACATACTGAAACATATTTTTTGTCTTTTGAACAACAAAAAATGTGATATGAAATTAAACTTGAATGCAGAGTGTAACAAAGATATTTAAGATTAAAAATAAGCAGAAACAGTGTTTTTCTTGAGAAACGCTGAATGCTAGGAACAGCATTCATAACAAATTTGTTTAGCATCATACGTACAAATGGGGGCTTTGCGGCGATCACGTCTGCGCGATCGTCGCAAAGCGATTTTTCCCCATAGGGGCCATCACTAGCCGATCTCTCCAGCGATGGCCCCAAACCCCTCGTTATGCGGATTCGTCGTTAAACGGTGCGCTTACTATGCGGGGCACCACTATCTTTTATATGAGGTAATAGATCATAGTCTTAGGTGCTCCTTAAACAGTGCTGTACTAACTAGCTCATCACTTCCTTTTGTTTCTGCTACTTGGCAGGGCACTTTCTTTTCCTCCTGACAGCCACATTTCCTGGCACTACTTTGAAGTACACTACTGTACTTTTATTTATTTTTGTAACAAATGTAGAGGCTGATGGAATAAGTTTAAAGGTTTCTTCACCTCTCCTTTTCCTCTTCTTAGACTGCAGTTTCAAACACTCAGTTAATCACCTCACTATATTCAGAGTCAGTTTTGTTTGAGGAACTACGTATAAAAAAATAAGATCAACAGGCCTGGGTTATGATTCATACTTAGGGTCTATCCCCTTACATTCCCTATATGTAATGCTGGTTATATATATCTTCTCCTGCTTAATATATAACTGGTATTTACTGTATATACAATTCTGTAGGTGAACTACAGCTTGAAAAAGAGCCTTACACACTCTGGGTGTAGTGGAGGAATAATGTTGAAAACTATATTTTAATGCATAGTGTGAGACAGGAATTCAAATATGTCATGGGTTGAATGTTCAATATATTTCTAATTGGTTGTTGTGGGTTTTTCGGGCTCTTTGGCCGTGTTCTGAAGGTTGTTCTTCCTAACGTTTCGCCAGTCTCTGTGGCCAGCATCTTCAGAGGACAGGAGTCAGAACTCTGTCTGTGCTCTGGTGCAGTTTCTTTGGATATTACTAATTGTTTTTTCCTTTTCGATTGTAGCATGCTTTTCAGAAGGTATGCTGTTCAAAAAGAGTTTCTCCTATCAGGCCTATCAGTACAAGGCACATTCTTTAGACTGATTCTTTCTACTTTTGGACCGTGTATATTCTGCCTGTCCTTATTTCTGATATCACCTTTGGGTGCTATAATCTTTGGTCACTGGCCATCTTGGCTGGGGCTGCTGGGAGTTGGAGTCCAGTAATGTCAAGAGAGCCATAGCCCAGGTCAGTGGTTCTTAACCTTTGTTACTCGGATGTTTTTGAACTGCAACTCCCAGAAACCCCGGCCAGCACAGTTGGTGGTGAAGGCTTCTGGGAGTTGCAGTCCAAAACTCCTGAGTAACCCAAGGTTAAGAACCGGTGGCCCAGGTGACTCTATTGCCTACCCTATGGATGGGGAAAATGTCTGTGACCCTTCAGATACAAGAAGTAAAAACTATAAAGAAAAACAGTAGGTTCACGTAGCCTAAGACTGATTTAAAGAAAGAGAAAAATGGCCAATCTTGCTTGCAAGCAGGGTGGATAATAATAAATGATTTTTAAAAAAAAAAAAAAGATTTAAATCACAATTTAAATTTTAAAAATACATTTTTGAATGAGATTGTATTTTTTTTTTAACGTTTAAACTCGTGATTTAAATTAAATCCATCCTGCTCGCAAGTAGAGAGTACAAACCAGAAATGAAGACGTGTGTAAAGTTAGGGGTGAGAGTACATCTTACAGTCATCCAAATGGGAACACTGTCTTCATAAACCTTATGATAATCCAAATGGGACTGCTGTTTCCAATTGCTCATTGTGACTGGAGAGACCCACTCCAAGGCTTCCTAAACAAAGTCTAATTATTGAAAGGTCTTTGCATCCCTCCCCACAAACGAAAAAGGGCACATGAATGTAGTGTCCTATGTATACTTAACATTTGCATCTTGTCTTTGCAGTAATGTTTTGTTTTCTATTTTGACTCTTAATTTAGAACAACAGTTGAACACATGAGAGACAGAGAGGAAGAATGGCTAGCCTCAGTGGTTCAAGGAACTGTGTTTTAATTCAGCTGAAATCGCTGACCAGTTGGGGAAAGTGGAGTAATCCTTACACAATTTCTACTGAAGCCTTGAATGGTCATCGGTGTCACGTGACTAAGGACCAGTCATGGAATAAGAGCAGCAGCTTCAGATACTATTTTATGACTGAAAGTTCCATCATCAAGAAAAACCTTTTTAACAAAAGCCAGGAGTATCTTTTGAATCCTAAGAATGAAGGACTGTGCAAAATTCCACACAGCTGTTGTAGAAGGCCTTATTTTTACTCTCCACAAAAGGCAAAGGAAGCATTATTTGGAAGACTTTCTTTACAGAAGTTACAGAACTTGGGTACTGGTCAGAGTGTCCAGGTTTTCAGGCCCATTCATGTCTCATCAGCATTGAAAGCTGTTCCTCCACTTCTCGTGTGGACGGTCTTGAAGCCAATTCAGAAACTTTTTGCTATCATCCTTGGAAGGTAAATATTAATGTCACTCTGGAAATAACTAATTGTAAAGTTTGTGGCATCCTTAAGACAGAGCTAAGGAGGCTTCCAGATAGTTGATGAAAATGTTTGAGTGGAATGCAGTTTCTTAAGCTGTTTACTAAACTGGAGATTGCACTGGAATGGAGATGGGGGACCTGTGTCCCTCCAAATGCAGTTGGACTACAACTTTGCTCAGCTGTAGCCACCATAAGTAGCCCCAAGGGATTATGGGAGCTGTAGTTCAACACATTACCAAGGCCTGAACTAATGTGTCCTCATCCCACATCATCCAGCAAATGATGCCAGACTAACATCATATCATCCCCCTCCCCTCCAAGTACTTTGCAGCATTGTCTCTTGGCTGAAGAAATAAGCAGTTACAAGACCAATAATAGCAATTGCAATTCTTGGAGTCTTGGGTTGACAGAAGTTGGTAGGAATGAGAGAGTGAGCGCTGCCCATTCATATGTTGCTCCTTACCACCTGTTTTTCCTGTGCAGATTGAACACTTAGAGTATGCATTAGTATTCCTAAATATTTTGATGTGTCTGTAAGACTTGAAAGCAGCTCTTGCTTCTTCTTGCTAACACTTTGTTTTGTCGATTATCTGCTTCTCTTAATTAAATTTGAGTTACCTTAAGGGTTGAACACTTCCTTTATCTGCCAAATACAGGCAATTTAGTGGTACCTGATATTTATGAAGTTCCTATGCAATATGTACAGTATAGCTGAAGTTTAGCATATCACATTGTTACTCACATTAGGAAAAAAACACATGGGAAGAATAATTGTGCTGTAGGTATTAGTTGTTTGAAATAACACCCAGCTTATGCTTTAAACCTTATGTGCTCCTGTGTTTTTAGTTCTCGCTCTAATAGCGGTTCATCTTCCAAATATCATGAGTAAGACACATTATTGCATTTTTTCATTACTTATATGCTTATAGTAAATGTGATCATTTATTTGCCTGTTTTGTTGAGAAACATATTCTTGTGCAACTTTTCCTTGTTGATAGTTTTTTTGCTTTCCTTAGTTGTAAATAACTGAGTTCATTTTGTTTCTTTGGTGGCTTGTTGCACTTTGCAGAGCTTGAGTGAAATTCACTTGATTTGGGAAATGTATTGTCTTCAATCATTTTGTCTGCAGCTCATCAGTTCACTCATCAAGGACAATGTTGTGTTGTGATACAGTGGGTATGCAAGAGGGTTACAGTGGTGCGTGTATGATGCATCATAAGACACAAGCTTATGTTGATATGCACCCTATCACCATGTGCTGATAAATTCAGTTCATGTGATCTTCCATTTCATAAAAAGAATGAGAGGGTTGCAGAAATCTAGGTACTGTCCATTATGCATGTACCTGTGTTGCAGTTGATTTAGGAAATGGCAGATTTTTGTGCTTACAGAATTACTTTTAGGAAGAACAAATATGACAACAGGCGAAGTCATCCATATCTGGCCCAGAGCATCCTCCTGCTCTTACAACTTTAGGAAATTCTTGTGTTCATTTTCTTAAAAATAACTTTCTAAGCTCTGGAGTGGTTGGTGTTTACTATTTCACCGTAGTAGTTGCGTGGAGAACTACTGCAAAAAAGGAAAAGTATACTGATCATGAAGTGCATTGTTCAGGCTCATACAAGGAGCTTATGCCTAGGCCAATAGATTTTCTGATTTCGAAAAGCTGATGGTGACCCTCCACTCCCACCTCCCTGCTGGGTGGCAATTACATTTGAAACCTTTCTGTAGTTTTGAAAGCAGTTTCCTTTGTCAAACATTGCTATTTATAGCAGTGGTTGTAAAAAACTGCCTTTTTTGGACTATAGCTCTGCAGATCACCCATTAAACATTGACCTGAGTTGACTGTGGGGCTTTGAGAATTGCAATGGAGTGGGGTGGGGAGACATATCTAAGCTCTCCTATGCATATTTTCAGCTCAGTGGGCACCTGTATGCACAGGCTGATCCTGTTTGTGCGCCTTCCCATTCAAATGTGCATACGTGCAAAGTTCCTTTTTAAATACAGTGGACCCTTGACTTACAGACGGCTTGACTTACAGACTTTTTGAGTTACAGACTTCTCTGGCCGCAAAATTTAGGTTTGACTAGCAGACTGAGATTTGACTTACAGACCAAAAAAAAACCAAAATGGAACAAAAACGGCCTGTTACGGGATTAATCGGTTTTCAATGCACTGTTGGTCAGTGGAGACTTGACTTACAGACTTTTTGACTTGAGAACCGCCTTCCAATACGGATTAAGTTCTCAAGTCAAGACCCCACTGTAACTACAACTTCAGTGTTTTACTTGCTAAGGATAGTGGGCAAGCTATCTGTGATTCTGTTCCAGTTATCAGTCCCTAGTCTCCATGTATTTTGGTTGAACAGAAAGTTTCATCTGCTTATAATGTGACAGAAATAATGTAGAGGGCAGCTTCCTTTCTGAACAGGAAGCTTAGGCTAATATAGGCTTAGTTAGGTCACAAAGCCTTCATGCTTAGGCCTTTCTCCCAGTTGAGTCGCATTTGTATTTGGGTCTTTAAGTGTCTGTCTCTCAGGTGGAACTGCCAGAATGGGGAAACATGGGGTGTGTAGTCCTAAAGGTCTGAACGGCATGCCCCTACTCCGGATCTTGGTTGTACCTTTTTAATTAAGGAAGAGCCGTTTTAATTCTGGTTTGATCCTTTAACGTTAAAACACCATGCACTGATGAGAATGGGTCTTTAGAGGGAGGATTCTGTTTGCCCAAGCTTACTTGAACATGGTAAAATTTGTGCCTTTCAGGAGTATAAGAAAATGGTGGCGTGCTCTTCCTCCAAACAAGAAGGAATTATTTAAAGAAGCTGCGAGAAGAAATAAATGGAAAATAGCCCTTGGACTGAGTGGCTTTGGAATTATATTTATCATATTTTATTGTACTCATTTGGAGGAGACACCCCTCACTGGACGTGTACGGCTTCTAGTGTTTAGGAAAGAACAATATGCTGAATTATCGCAGATTGAGTATAGCATGGTAGGTAATTGTTAAAATAAGTCGAACCACCCAAAATAGTATTTTCTTTTGAAAATTGCCCTTGCCTTTTACATAATTCATAAGATATGGATTGGTGGATGAACTGACCTTTGTTAAAGAGAATTTGTCCCAGATCTTAAGAATACCATTTGAATATTTTAAATGAAAAGAAAAAATGAGTTGTTGGGAGCTCCAGAGTGCTTGGGGGCATCTCATGACCCTTGTAGGGCAGAAGGAGAATTTTTGAGCCAACCTCCCCCATGTTGTGCAGTATCAATCTCAGCATCTTATATTTTAAAACTTCTCTAATACATCTTCATATGGAAAGGAAAAGATAATTTTACTGTATTTAATTTTTAAAAACAAATCTCAGTCCTAAACACCAGTCCAAGTCTATTCCTAAGTTAAAATAGTTTAGCTGTCATGATTTCCTTTTCAGGAAACTGGGAATTACGTAGGGTGAATAAGAATGTTGGAGATGTCTTGGTGTATAACTTTAAACAATTTTTTTAAAACATGTCCCTCTTCTATATAAATTAAAATAAGCTGTTCTGGTATGTAAGAATTGTTTACAATCAGGCACTTTTAATCAGATCTATAAATAGGTACAACATGGCAGTCAGGTTTTCTAGATCTCTTCATTAGACAAAGGGAATAGATTGGCATGTAGTTAAACTAGAGAGGAAGAGCTGTAGATTTAAATGGCTCAGGCTCTTCTAGTGCTCTGTTCAAGCCTTTGGTTAAAATGTGTATAGTGAACATGTGAAAGGGGCAGGAATACTGGCCCCATCTGCTCTCATTGTTTCTGTTCCTGTCCATGCATGGCGAGTGAGTTTCTGAAGCCGAGAGCCTTCTCTTTCTGTAGACACTCATAATGACATTCAGAATGTTGGAAAATCAGTATTGTAGCTCTGTTCAGCTGCAGCTAAACCAGGTCCACGTACCATGCAGACAGGGTAACGGTCCAGCCCATTTCCAGTTTCCTTAATAGAAAGGCTATTTTATTAAGAATAGAATAGCCTTTCTATTATTCTATTCTTGTCCAGATGCATCCTGATATGAACTTGATGTATTGAATAGTAGGAGGTATCTTTATACTGTCCTCCATCTTGTGTCTACTCTGCACTCTCAGTAGAAAGGTGTCTGATTGTTCCAAGAACCCATGAGGACTAACGAGTATCTGATGATTGAGATGCCTTCCATTTTTGAAAATATAAAAGTCAGCCATTTCTCTTCAGTCTTGTGCAGTAGTCAAATTCCTTATAAGCAGAAGTTGCCATACTGGAAAAACAAAAAATAAAATTCGAACAGTCATATCATTTTGGAAGTTCATAGCTAAACCTACATATCGGTATTTATTTAATAAAAACCAACTGGATCTACGTTTATATTGTTTTGAAATATATTTAAATCTGAACTAGAATGGTTCAGACATGGAAAGTGGTGTCTGTTTTACACTGTTAGAATTTTTCTGCACCTTAGACTGAGGTTTGCTTCCTTTGTGTTCATTTTTTCAGTATAAAATGTCACCGAATATTATGTTAGAACTGATTAGATAGACTAGATGTATGTTATGTTGTAGATGTTGCAAGAAGAATGCAGTATGCTAAATCATCTTTGGGATAGATCCATGGTAAACTGACATGGTTTGCATCTACTGTAAATACATCAGCTTTTGGGGAAAGTGCAATCAGATGTGGGTTAGAGATTCATTCATGAACTGGAGGTTAATACATCTCTTCCCCACCCCATCCCAAAAGCAGTGCAGACATGCTTTAAGAAATGGTTTCTGTATTCTGGCACAAAAATGTGTGTTTTCAGAGAAGATTTGAGAAAGTATTTTGAATTCCAAAGCTACACCAGTTATGCGTAGATGTTAGTTCCTTGCAGATTAATGTACATGTGCACATGTATTGTCTCGTCGTCTAGTCGTTTAAGTCGTGTCCGACTCTTTGTGACCCCATGGACCAGAGCACGCCAGGCCCTCCTATCTTCCACTGCCTCCCAGAGTTGTGTCAATTTCATGTTGGTTGCTTCGCAGACACTGTCCAGCCATCTCATCCTTGGTCGTCCCCTTCCCCTCTTGCCGTCACACTTTCCTAACATCAAGGTCTTTTCCAGGGAGTCTTCTCTTCTCATGAGATGGCCAAAGTACTGGAGCCTCAGCTTCAGGATCTGGTGCACATGTATACCATGTATTAAAGTGTTTAAAAATGTTTCAGATTATACTGTGGTGATTTCATTGATTGTGACCCCATTTGATATCTGGTGATAAATGGTACGTTAGAAATAAATATACAAGCAATCAATCAAGCAGTCCATAACTTGGAGATTAGTACAAAACATAATGATGAAAAAAAAGGTTGGTGAAACTTTAAAAACCTTTTGCATTGGTAAAGAATATACAGTGGACCCTCAATTTACGGAATTAATCCGTATTGGAACAGTGGCTGCAGATTGAAAAGTATGTAGGTCGAGGCTCCATGGACCTACAATGCATTGAAAACCGATTAATCCATAACTGGCCGTTTTTGTTCCATTTTGGTTGTTTTTTCCAGTCTGTAGGTTGATTCTCTGGCTGCAAGTCGAACCTAAATTTTGCAGCCATAGAAGTCTGTAACTCATAAAGTCTGTAAGTGGAGCCGTCTGTAAGTCGAGGGTCCACTGTATGGTTTGATGAGATGCTTTCTGTTTTTTTCCTACCAGCAGACCCATTAACATTTGCACATGGAGCTGGTTCAGGGAAAACAGAAAATCCTTATTGCCAAGTTCCTTGGCAACTTGTCTTGTTTCCAGGCACAATTCAAAGTGCAGGTTTGGCTCTAAACAACTTGGCTCAGGCTGTTTGAGGGACGGTAGCTCATCATATCAGCTTCCATAGGTTGCAAGATCTTTAGGAGAAGCCTTTCTTTTGTTCCCGCCACCTTCACAGATGTGTGACGGGGCCTTTTTGGTGGCTGCTCCCCAGCTGTAGAACTCTCTCCGATGGGATACAAGGCTGGCCCTAGCCCTCCTGTTCTTTTGCTGGCAGGCAAGGGCATTATCAGGCAGGTTTTTATTATGTATGCTGATGAGGAAAGGATTGTAAGAGGAGAGTTATCTTTTTTTTAAAAAGTGTTTTAAATTTTTTTTTTGAAAATAATTTTTGTTTAGTACCTTTTTCATGATTTTGGGGTTTTTTGCAGTCTGATTTATTATATTTGTAATTGCTTTAATATTTGTGTTTTTAAATCATTTGTAAGCTTACATGATCCTCCTTACAGGGAGAAAGATGGGATAGAAAATGAATTAATGAATAAATAGTTGTCTGTTGGCTGTCAATTACTCAGGAACAGTGGTTCCAGTGCAGAGGAAGCAGCACTCCTTCCTTCTGAGTGAGGAAATATTTACTAACAGAGCTGGCTCTAAGAAGTTTGGACAGTACAAGGCTATCAGTACTGCTCTGGTGGAGATCTGGGAGGTGTAGTCCATTAACATTTTCCAAGCTCTGTTTGATGAACTGGTGATAGGAGAAACACATGTAACTTTGCTGGCCTTTAAGTTTAAAGATTTTCTCTCTCTCTTTGATTAAAAGAATTGAAAGACAGCAGAGTTTAAGGGTATCTCTCTTCCTTTTTTATTCCATAAAATAGAAAAATACTTCCCCTTATTTTATAATGCATGTGCCTTATTATTTGTTATTTTTCTTAAGCATTTTCTTAAGCATTTTTTATTTGAGTAAATCCTTACATTTCTTTCCCATAAAATATTATTTGTCCCAGACAAGACTTAACATGGTGTTAGACCTTTAGCTCTGTGAATTGGATTAACTTCTATGTTTATTGCAGTAAAAAAAATTTCCCATGGATGTTCATGTATTTTGTTTGTCTCTATTGCAGTTTTTTTCTGATACAACCAATATACTGTGTCCTCCTTTTTTCTGCTCTTTTTTTAAATTCCAGTGGGTAGAAGAATATAAAAACGAAATGCTTCCAGAAACCGACCCTCTTTACCAGGCAGTCAAAAATACTGTTATTCACCTGGCTGAAAGCAATAAAGATATCCCAGAAGTCTCTGAGTTTCAATGGACTGTCCATGTGGTGGAACATCCAAACATGAATGTTTTCGTACTTCCCGTAAGTAGGTATTGAAAACAAAGGTAAAGTGATAAGTCATCAAACAACAGCTTGTTCACAGTACAGCGGAACTTCTGCTTACGAACTTAGCCTGTCCCAGAAGATGTTCGTTAGTTGAAACGTTCGTAAGTTGAAGGAAAACTTCCCATAGGAATGCATTGAAAACCATTTAATCTGTTCCGGCTGTTTTTGGTTCTTATCTAGAGGCGCCGTTCTTAAGTCGAAGCATTAGTTCCCATAGGAACAAATGCAAAGCCGGTTAATCCGCCCTCTACCACTAGGGGGAGAATTTTTCTTCTTTTGACCTAAAATGAACTTAGGTCAAAAAAAGGGCAGGAAAGGAGGGACAGGGGAGGGAACACCTTTTAACCCAAACACCTTTAAAAACAAGCACCTTTTAAAGAAAACCAAGCACCTTTTAGCTTAAAAAAGGGACAGGGGAAGGGGGAGGAGGGATGGAACAATGGGGAAAAGAAGAAGAAAGAAAGAAAGAAAGAAAGAAAGAAAGAAAGAAAGAAAGAAAGAAAGAAAGAAAGAAAGGTCATCACTGGGGCACACAGACCCCTCAGACAAAGGTTTGTGCTGTTAAGCACAAAAAGAGAGAAGAGAGAGAGAAGACAAGGAGGGGGAGCCTTACTCTACAGTAGACTCCTTTTAAAAACTCCATTTAAAACTGCATTTTAAAGCCTTCCTGCGTAAGTTGGATTGTTCGTAGGTAGTGACGTTCGTAAGTAGAGGTTCCACTGTATATTTCTTTTCTTTTTCCCTGCAGAATGGACAGGTGTTTCTTTTTACTGGCATTTTTAATGCTGTGTCAGATATCAATCAGCTGTCTTTCATTTTGGGACATGAAATGGCTCATGCTGTCCTGGGACATGCGGTAAGCATTGCTTCTTCAAATAATAATAATACAAGAAATTCTCACAAAGTGGAATTGTGGGGGTGGTTGCCAGTATGGAGGCGTATAAAGTTCACTGTCTCGTTTGTTTCTTAAAGTTTTATAACTAGTGCTCCGTGTGGGGTGTTATTTAATGAATGACCATAATTAAAAATCTAGGGATGTGCAGTGCCGCTAAACAGGGCTTACTCTTCGTGGGAACCAACACAGAAAAGAGAGTTCTGCCAGTATCTATCTTGCGCTTTGGGCTGTATTTTCAGTTGTGTCCTATTAAGAAGAATCCTTTATTCACTGTTAAAATGTCTTGAAAACTGCCGTGGTGACCCAGAAATGGCATACTTTCATTGTTAATGGGTTTTACACCTGCTATTTAAGGAAAAGACTCTTCCTTATTGCTCCTTCTGTTGGTACAACATGGCAGTCAGGTTTTCTAGTTTGTCTCAGAACTGTTTTATGACGGGTGGGTGGGGGCACATGTTACCTTTCAAATGTTGCTTGACTGCACCTGTTAAGGCCTAGCCAGCATAGGTGATGGTGTGGGGTTGGTGGGAGCTGTCCCCTATCTCGGCTTTATAGCAACCACTCTTTTTTTTCTGGCAATGAGTTCTTTGAAGTATTTTTGTACACACAATTAAAACAAATCTTTCTGTGAAATGTCTCTGTGGGTTGGCTGTGAAGAAGACCTAGTGGCTTGTGCTACTTTTGCCATGAGAATTAAAGCTTTTGGGCAACGCGACAGCTGCCACCAATTCTTTCCCTTTGGCAGGATAGTTGCTGTATGACAAGCCCATGATATACTTAGCTGTGGTAGCTCAAATCGTGACAGTGGCTTAAGCGTAACACTCACTGTGTTTGTTGTAAGGTGGATTGTGTAGGCTATCTTTCTCCACAGTTGAGCAAGGATATGCCTTTAATCTGAATCTTCTTCAAATTTTATTCTGAAGGTAGTTTTGTCAGAGGTTTTAGGTATCTTTTCCTTTCCTTTCTGCCTTCCAACAGCTTTCATGTTGACAAGTTGGAGGGTGGTTTTTAATTTTTTTTCTTTGTACTTCCTTTAACTAATGATTGAATATAGAATGTTATGCCGATATCTATATAAAATTACCACATAATTAAAAAAACACAACCAACCAACTATTTTTTTCAGGCCGAGAAGGGAAGCGTGGAACATATCTTGGATTTCCTGTCACTCATTCTTCTTACAATGATCTGGGCTGTCTGTCCCCGAGACAGTTTAGCAATAATAAGCCAATGGATCCAGGCCAGATTCCAGGAGGTAAGCTCATCAGCTTTTGCATTCTCTGTGTAGTGGCCATGCTAGCTGGAGGATTCTTAAGAGTCGTGTCCCAGCCAGTCACATTTTCAAGGTCTGAACAAGTTGGTGCCCATGATAGTAGACCTTGGGACTGTGCTCTTAGGTTCATGTCAGTTTGAATATGAATAGTTTTGGTATGACTTTTCATTTGTGAAGAGGTTATAAAGAACACTGTCAGTCTGCTTAAATATACAATATTACAGGGAACTCATGACGGAGGCAGGCCCATGCATTTGTGTACTATGTGCATCTCAAGGTGGTTTTCAAGGTGGATAAAAATCAGTGATTTTTTAAAAAATCGAATTGATTTAAATCGTGATCATGATTTAAAATTAAATCTTTTATTTAAATTATCAAAAAAGTTTGATTTTTAAATTTAAATAATGATTCAAATCAAATATACCCTGGTGGCTTTAGTGTTAGTCAGTAGTTTCTGAAAAATGATTGGTCTGATTCATGAAGAATACAAGAACTTCTGAACTTTGGATGAATGTTAGGAAATGGAGTATTAAGTCAGTTCCCTGACTGCTGCTATGAATCAGTAATATTTTTCTTATAAACTCATTCTAGTGGCCTCGGGCATACTACTCAGTGGAATATACTTGCCTAAAATCAATAATTTAAATTCTACTAGAACATTCATCACCTGCAGTGTTTATTCACTGAAGAATGGCATGCATTTTGCAATTGAACTTCCTTCTTTTTTTAAATTCCTTTTAGTGTTTTTAAAGGTTTAGATTGAACAATTTAAATATGATCTAGGTTTTTTAACTTCCGTTGAGCCAGTGCTGTGCTATTTTAATGTCTTTGTGCAAAACTCTGATACCTGAAACACTCAATACAGAACATTGAGCGCCTTGAGATCCTTTGACTTGGCTTCATTTGGCTTAGTGTTACAACGATTATTACCCAGAAACAGAGAATAGAATAAATAGTCTTGCTTTCCCTGCAAATTTTCTTATTGCACTTGAACTTCCTGCCAATCAGGAGCGCAATCAGAGATGTAGGAAAAGGCAGTTCAGTCTCCTAACCTAAAATGGCCAAGAGGATTGTCAGGATGATAAACGATGCTTCAGCACCATGTTTTCTTTATAGTGCACATGTTGCCAAACCCAGTTCTTTGCTTTATATCACATTTTGGCACTTCCTTTCACTTTGTGTACCAAAAATGGAAAATACCTAGGGTAGTACTTTTTAAATCACCCCTCCCCCCACACGCAAAATAGGTATGCCAAGAAATTTTGCACTAAGTAGAAACCAATGATCCTCAGGTTGACAGTTGGTAGTATCTACAGTTTTTTAAGCTGGGTATGATACTGCTTTTTCTAACATGGCATTTATATCAGCAACTACTTGTTCCCAATCACTGTTGTGGAGATGATAGGCATTTATTATGACTCGGTAGCTTGAAAACAGTTTATCTGTGTGGCCCTATTAGACTTACACTTAGGATGAAACATGGCTAAATCGGATTGTTACTCCCATCTGTGGGAGAGCTATTCAATAAACAGAGCTTAAGAAAGTCCCATTGATTCTGTGGCTCTTCTTTAGTTGAGACAACAGTTGCATTTA
Organism: Pogona vitticeps; assembly: GCF_051106095.1. Classification (NCBI taxonomy): domain Eukaryota; kingdom Metazoa; phylum Chordata; class Lepidosauria; order Squamata; family Agamidae; genus Pogona; species Pogona vitticeps. The sequence goes on along the minus strand of NC_135786.1, from coordinate 72,938,992 downwards.
GGCCGTAGTGTTGACAACAACAAAGATTAATATGACATAAGAAGACCGAAGGTGCGAATTGAATATAAATGACTGAAAGTAGTAAGTCACAATTAGAGTAGGCCCATTGAAGCAATGGAACTTGCAGAGGAGTTGACTCACCAAATCTCCACTGATTCAATGGGTCTGTTCTAGTTGTAATGTACTACTGGGTGTCAGCTAATAATTGCATTTAAATAGTTAAATACTTATTGAAAAGTGCCTGTTAGATTTGGTGAACTATACTTGTCAAGTAGGATCATGGTGTTATCTGGGGATATAATCCAAAACATGACCCTGCGTGTTTTGGCATCCTCTGAAACAGCATGGAAGAGGAGGCAGACAAAGGGAGAAATAAGCAGAACTTGCCTTTCCTTTCCAGTTAGTGGGAATGGCCTGGGCCGGACTCTGCTGTGGGAATAGGTCTTCCTGGCAGGAAGAAATAATGGAACCAACCTGGTGAAATTTGGAAGTGAACACAGGGAAGCTTGAAAAACATGGGAAACCTTCCATATTAGAATGCCTTACTTAACCAGAAAAACAATTATGAGGGGATGTGTTTTGAGGTTTTAAAAAAGGGCTTAGACTGGAGGAGAAATTAATAGGCCGTCTCTGTTGGTTTGGCTCATAATCCTCTCTAGACTAATAGGCACCTGGTGAAATTAAAACTCGGCAGCTTTTGAGAAGAGTGTATTTTTCACATGATGTACAGCTGTATGGGGAGTACCTTCCTGGTAAAAGAGATCCACGTGAGGGCAAGATATTATTTATTTATTTGAAAAACTGCATCCTGGGAGTAGTTCATAAAAATGTCCAAATCTTAGTATGGCCAATATTATTTTGAACCCTTTGAAAAAGAGGGGAGTATGCTCCTGAAATATGCAGCTTGTAAAACAAACAAACAAAAATAACCCAGGGATTTTTGAATTATTTCAAGTGAGAAACAGGATACAGTACTCATTTGAAATGACGGTCAGTTATAAATTTGGCATGAAAACAAAGCAAAGCTTGGCAGTGTTGTCAAAAGTTAATAGTAGAAAAATTCAAGATGAAAATGAGGAAGTGGGAATGAATGGATGGCAACAGCACAGAGTGTAGGGTGGGGTATCTTTCACAGCCATCACTTTGTTATTAATGAGGCTTGTGGAATATAGGTTTGGGCAACTGTCAGAAAGCCTGTTAACAAAGGTTGATTTTTTTTTTTTAAATCATAATTCTAGTGCAGAGGTTTTGAAAATGTGTAGGCAGTTTTTAGCAACATTTCAGGAGCTGGGTGGAAGGTAGATGCGATCTAGACAGGAGTTTCAGACTTCAGGATGGAAATGTGTCATATGGAGTCATCCCTTCTTCTGGCAGTTATTCTCTGCCATTTCAACCCTTGATTTATTCTGGCTCTCTGATCTTTACTGCACCCTACTGGGCTCCTCTTCTTACCACTCTCTTTTAAAAATCAATTCCATTTTCCTTGGATACTTGAAAACAATTCTAAATAAGCATATGCATGTAGATTTGCTTATATGCATTCTGATTCAACAGTATTCCAACGCATCTTTTCCATCTGGCTTATGTCCCAAGCCTCTTTCTCTCATCCATGTATGTGTCTATCTGTCTATGTCTGTAGGCCAGATGGAAATAAATGTTTCACAGAAAATTTTAGGGGGGCATATGATACCAATTTGAAATGTCTGAAAGATTGCTGTGAAACAGAGAAGAACATTTGGAGAAATGAGACATTCTGGTCTTTCTTTCAAGGCCACTGAGAGGAGGATCAAAATGTGGGTGTTACGTATTTAGGTGGATTACTGGAATTCGTAACTGCACATTTGGTACAAACCTGAGCAAGGAGGCAAAGCAATTTATGGAAATCTTCCACTTAGTGGATGGGAATTAGTCAGCAATGATTTAAATCTAGCTTGTTGTAGTTACTTATTTCTTTGTTTGATTTGTTCCCCACCTTTCTCTTGCGACTGGAAATGCTTCCTATTCTCCATGTGTGCATTTTCCAGTCATCGTGAGATTTGTTGCTGACCAAAATCTTAGAAATATTTAGTTTGTTAAAATGATATGTTGGGGCATATCTTACAACTCTGTGCTGTATCGACTAGTAGATCTTTTTAAAATTATTGTTGGACAAATGTACAGTCGTAAACAAAGTTATTAAACCCTCATTGCAAATCAGATTTATCCTCAAAATGTACAGATGTTTAAAATCAATGAAGCAAGTGAAAGCAATTGAAATAGGTCAACACAGCAGATGCTTCCAGTGGTTTCCCCAAATGCAACTGAAAATGCAACTTTTCATGAATTCTTCAGTCTCAGAATTACTGTATTTTTTGCACCATAAGACTCACTTTTTCCCCACAAAACAGGGGTGTGGAAAGTCTGTGCGTCTTATGGAGCTAAGAAAACAGATTATATTTTCCTGTTTTCTTCTCCTAAAAAATTGGTGCGTCTTATGGAAAGGTGCGTCTTATGGAGCGAAAAATACGGTATTCAGCCCCTTTGTGGCAAGCATCTTTGGTACGTAGTAGAGCACACATTTGCTGTTATGACCTGTTACAAACAAGATGCAGAACCAGACACTAGCTTTTGGCAGTGTTCCTGAGGAATCTTAGTCCATTCCTCATGACCAATGGCCTCCAGTTTTGTAAAATTATTGGGTTTGCGTGCTGCAACCACCTTCTTCGCATACCACTAGAAATTTTCTGTGGGGTTCAAGTCAGGTGACTGTGATGGCCACTGTAGAACTTTCCTGGACTTCTGCAACCAAGCCTTGGTGGAGTTTGAGCAATGCTTAGGATCATTGACCTGTTGGAAGGTCCAATGATGGCCAAGCTTCAACTTCCTCACAGACTGCATTATTTATCCTAGGATTTCCTGATGCTTCAGTAAATCCATGTTGCCTCCCACATGCTGTATGTTTTCAGTGCCAGAAGATGCAAAGCATCCCCAGAGCATCACTGAGCCGCCACCATGCTTAACTGTAGGCAGGGTGTTCTTTTCAGCATATGCTTCATTCTTCCTCCAGACGTACCGCTGATCCATCAGGCCAAAAAGTTCCAGTTTTATTTCACCACTCCACAGAACAGAATCCCAAAACCTCTGTGGCTTATTTATGTGATACTGAACATACTGGAGCCAACTTTTCTTGTGATCTTGGGACAGTAGTAGTGTATGTCCTGGAGTTCTGCCATGGAACCCTTCTGCGTGTAGTACGCGCCTTACTGTGCAAACCGAAACCTCAGTGCCTGTTGCCACCAAGTCTTGCTGGCGTCACTCAAGGACTATTCTTTTGACCTAGCCATATTTCTAACATGCAGAGAAATGTGACATTTACCAAGCCCCATAGCCAGTTCAGGTATTTTATATGTTGCAGCTCAAGCAGACCCGGTGCAACTAATAAAGCCCTTGATTAGTTGCATCAGTTATGCACGAGGAAACACCTGTTTCTCAAATTTGTGCTGTTGTGATGGATTCTTTTCAGGGGGTTTGAATAATTTTGAGACTGTAAAATTCATTAAAATTGCATTTTTTGTTGAATTTGGGGAAACCACTTGAATCATTAGTTGTGTTGAGCTATTTCAATTGCTTTTCGTTTGATTTGTTGGTTGCAAACAGCTGAAAGTCTGTAAATTTTGACAATAAATCTGATTTGCAGTGGAGGTTGAATAATTTTGATTACAACTGTACTTGTATCAGAATTAAGGAATCATAATAGGAATTAGTGCTAAGCTGCAGAATACAGCAAGTCAAATGTTTGGCTACTTAGCAGTGCCTTTCATGCAGCTATAAATTGAGTCATATCTTAAATTAACCAGAAAAATGGTTCTTTTTGAAACTTATTAGAAAGTGAATAGAGAAACCTTTCTATTTATTACACATAGGTTGGATAAACAAAAGCAGACAGGCAAGAACAAAGTTATGGTGTTTTTCTTCCCCCTTGCAGTTACTGTTCAATAGACCATATAGCAGGACCTTAGAAGCTGAAGCAGATAAAATTGGACTTCTGTTTGCTGCTAAGGTAAGAATACTTCTTTTGATACAGTTGTAGAGATTCCCCGTATTTCATTTTAAATAGACTGGAGTCATCAACAAAAATTGGAGGGAGTGGGGGAATAGGAATCAAACTGTATCAGCACTGCCACCTAGTGTTAATAGTGTATATTTTTAGAATTTCGGTTTATCTTGGTTACTTTTTGTGTAGGCATCCTTCAGTCTCGAGAGACTATGGTAACATAAAGGCATTATACAGTTCTAAAACAGTTATGAAAGTTAAACAGAGCAGTCTTCAGCAATTGCCTTTTATTTATTTGGTTTATTCACCAATCAACTTGAACTTGGAACAAACAGCAGGGATCGCTTACTTAGGTATCTGTCTGTGGAGCCAGAGGGGTTCGATTCCCCACGATGCCTCCTTGACAAGGGATGGACTCGGTGATCCATAGGGCCCCTTCGATCTCTGCATTTCTAAGATGATTAAGATAATTAGACAGACTGTATTGAAACAGACCTGTGAAAAATAACACAGCATGTAGTCTCAATGGCTGTACATACAGTATGTGTGTGGTGTGGCAGCTATGAAAGAACACAAGATGCATTTATGTGAAACTGCTCCTTGGAGAATTACAGTAGTTCTTTCACCACGTTGCCACAAACCCCCTTCTTGGGTTTTGCAGTGGTTTAGTTAAATTTGCTGTAGTGATAGGAGCAACATCCTTCACAATCCCGAGCACCTTTCTGACATTGATCGCATGTGTACTTCAGACTTGATCTCATTCACTGGAATGAGTGAAGCTACTGATGTTTTCGCTACACTTCGTCAATTATTTTTTCCAGGAACAGGTGGAAGACATACTTTTTTGAAAGCCATTCTGGTGTAGTTTAGTCTGGCAGGTATTTTACCTCTCCCAACAAAGTAAACATTATAGATAGCTTTGCACATTGTTTTCTATTGAATGGCCAGGATCTTGTTCAGGCAAACTGATAACAGAGTGAACCGAGCAGCACGGTGTCTATACTGCTTGTTCAAGGAGGCAAGCATTTACGCTGCTTGTGCGCAGAGATATACATTACCTCCTTGCACCAAACATAAGGTGGGCTTTCTGAGTTGGATGCAACATTTGTGAGATAGCTGTGCTTGTGTAAGTGAGGCAGTTCCATGATCCTTTGATGGCAGGGCTTTCCTCTCACCAGTCTCAATAAGATCAGGACTTGTACTTATTTCTATTTTATACTGCTTAAAAATCTTTTGACATCAGCTGTTAACATTCTTAATGTGCCATCAGGTCAATTCTGGCTTACAGTGACCCTCCCAAGGTTTTCTAGGTATAGGGTGCTCCGAAGTGGTTTACATCTATGCGGCTTGGCCCAGGCCACACGGACGGCAGGGCATGTGACTCCATCAACCACACATGCTCCAGATTATTTTGGCTGGCCCCCTTCCCCTGGAGGGACAGCAGGTCTGTAACCAGATGCTAAATGAATTCTTGTCAACATGTAAATAAATAACAGCTTGTTAGATGAGATTTTTCAAAGAGCTTGATTTTTTACTGCTGTTTTCGCATGTGGATTGGGTCAAAAAAGAGCACTGTATGGTTTTTAAGCCGAATAGAAATTCCTCCCACCCAGTAAAGCTCTTGTTTGTCTTCCTACAGTGCCTTGTTTCTTTGTCTAGAGCATTTTATAAGTCTGTTTCAATTTCTTCTGCACTGCTGCAGCAGTTCCTTCTTTGCCTGTAAAGGTCAAGATCTTAACCCAGATGGTTTTGCTTCCTTTAGCATAATTGGATATCTCCTCCTCTGATGTTCACATATGTGCACAAATGCCACCTGTTCCATTTCAAGAGTAGCTTGTATTGGCAGACACTGGGTCTTTTCCTTATGACTGGAGTTACTGTCTCATGTAGCTTTATTTTTAAAACTTAAAAAAATAAGTATGGATTAAAAAGAAATTGTCTCCCAATATTAATTTTCAAGCGATTGCTGCCTTTACTCTGCACTCAGACATATGTTGAATTATGACCAGGCATAGCAATTAACTTCACTAAGCTCCAGCCCTTCATTTGATTTAAGATAAATTTATTAAACAGGAATGGGAGATTACTTTGTTAAAACTTCCTCCCGTAGTTATTTTTAATCCTGCAAGTAAAGCAGCTTGCTTTTAATAATCAATATTGGAGGTCATTCCAAATTCTAGAACTGCTTTGATTGTCATAATGTTGAAAGGGGTACATTGATGCACAGCTGAGATTTCTGTTTTCCAGATGTCTTCTGGAAAGCAGTCTGCACTCAGTAATACAAATAGGATGATAGGAAACATATTTCATAAATGTGGTACTGTCGTGTTGTGGCTCTTTGGGATGGGGCGTTTATCATCTCTCAAATGAAAACACTAAAGAGAAGCGGAGGAGCACGAAAGCTGAGCCTGTGAGGGGCACGCTGCTCAGCACAACATTGTTTAGGGAGGGATTCCCCACCCTTTGCCAAAATAGCCAGGTGGGGAACGGGGCTTTTCTCAAGGTTAAATAACCAAGAAAACCCATTCCGGCACTTGTCATCACATTCCATGAATTTCACAACTTTTGACTTGTGTCTTCTTTTACATTGTTGATGTATGTGCCTTTTTCTGCTATGATTTGAATTTTTCCACATACCCCTGAAAGTCCTGGTTCATACCCCTGGGGATATGCATACCCCAGGTTGGGAATCACTGCCCTAGTTCTGCCTTCTGAGGTGCCCCCCACCGCCCAGAAGACCCAGCGCCATTGTAAAATAATGCTTCCTAATTCTGTCTCAGAGAGCCATCCTAGGAGGAGGTCATGCCTTATGTATGTCATCAGTTCTGCTCTGAAAAATATCCTGGAACTATGTTTCCCCTGTCTTCCCCCTGTTCCCCCTGCTGTACCACTAGCAACAGCATCCCTGGCCCATTGCAATTTGTACTTGAACAAACAAGTGGAAAAGGCCGTATTAGCAAGAATTCTAAACTTGCTGTGCGGAGTGTTTCTGAGAGCCTTCTGTGCTTCTCTTTGCTTCTAGGCTTGTATGGATGTGAGAGCAAGTTCTGTACTCTGGCAGCAAATGGAACTAACTGAGACTATTCTGGGGCACCCAAAGGTGCCAGAATGGCTTTCTACACATCCTTCACATGAAAATCGAGTTGAACATTTGGATAGACTTATACCTAAGGTAAGCTACATTTTTAAAAGATGCTCTGGGATCTGAGGAAAACAGAGGAATGGTGGCAAAATTATTTATTTATCTCACATCTGTATCCCCTCATTTCTAAGACCTTCAATGTGCTATTTTATTTATTTATTTATTTATTTATTTATTTATTTATTTATTTATTTATTTATTTATTTATTTATTTATTTGATTTTTATCCCGCCCTTCTAGACAATGTCTACTTACAATAAAATTATTCATAAAACAGTTAAAACAACAATTAAATTGACAATAAAGTATTAATCAAGATGGGAAAATAATAAACAAAAGACTAAGAAATAAATAAAAGTCAAGTATTGACAGGAGGGAAGGCCTGCCTAAAGAGCCAAGTCTTTAATTGGCCCTTAAAAACACCCAGCGAGGGTGCCAGGCGGATCTCTGATGGTAGGCTGTTCCAAAGTCGAGGGGCCACTGCTGAGAAGGCCTGGTTTCTAGTTCTTTCTTTCCGGGCCTTTCTCGGCATTAGGCCCCTCAGCCGTCTTTACTGGCTATAGCGAGTGACTTGAGTAGATCTAGGTGGGAGAAGGCGTTCTGCTAGATATCGAGGTCCTAAACCGTTTAGGGCTTTATATGTTATCATTAACACTTTGAAATCAATGCGGAAAAGAATGGTCAGCCAATGCAAGGCAGCCAGAGCAGGAGAGATGTGCTGGTGTTTTCTCGTCCCACTAAGTACTCCGGCTGCCGCATTCTGCACCATTTGAAGCTTCCATGTTAATCTCAAAGGTAGCCCCACGTAGAGCGCATTACAGTGGTCTAATCTCGAGATTACAAGCGCATGAACCAGAGTGGTGAGGGCCCCGCCATCAAGATAGGAACGCAGCTTGGCAATCACCACAGATGGTAATAGGTGGAGCGGACCACTGATGCCACCTGGGTTGCCATGGTAAGCCCCGGATCCAGGTGTACTCCCAAGTTGCGAACCTCACTCTTGGTGGTAAGAGTCACCCCCCCCAAAAGAGAGGGAGTTTCCCAGACCACCAAAAGGACCTTCATCTTATCTGGGTGCAGCCTCAACCCATTCTCCTGCATCCATTGCAGTACAGCCTCCAGACAGCGCTGAAGGGACAAAATGGCATCCACTGAAGTAGGTGAAAAGGAGATGTAGAGCTGAGTATCGTCAGCATACTGTTGGCACGAGGCCCCACACCCCCTGATGACCCCACCCAGCGGCCTCATATAGATATTAAACAGCACTGGGGAGATGATTGAGCCCTGCGGAACTCCACAATTGAGACTCCATGGAGCTGGCGGACTTTGTCTCTGCGGCACTGTTGGAGTCCGCAAGGTTTTTGGACCTAGGTGACTTCAACATCCATGCAGAGGCAGAGGTCTCCAGTCCAGCTCTTGAGTTCATGGAAACCATGACTTCCTTGCACATGTCCCAACATGTCAACGGCCCCACACACATGGGCGGTCACATGCTAGACCTGGTGTTCTCCACTGAGCGGAGCCAGTGTGGTCTGATGGGGACTGACCTTGAGTCAGTTCCCTTGTCATGGTCAGATCACCACCTAATAAAATGTAACCTCTCAGTGGCTCTCCCTCCCCGCAGGGAGCACGGACCTATTTTAATGGTCCGCCCTTAAAGGTTACTGGATCCATCACGATTCCAGGATACCAGGATACCATGAGAGGGATTCCAGCTGATCTGTCTGGCGCTCCTGTCGAGGCTCTGGTGGATGGCTCAAAGTGCAGGGGACATCCTATAAGCTACAACAGTGTGAAGCACAGTCCAAGGAGGATTCTTTAATTAGTGACTGCTAGTTAAGAATCCCCAACGTTGTGGGTGAAATCATCCCTAATTGGACATACCATATTTTTCCGTATATGAGACGTCCCATATATAAAACGCCCCCCACTTTTGTAAATCAAAATTTCTTTCATTGCAAGAAAAGCAAGAATTCTAAACTTGCTGTGCGGACTGTTTCTGAGAGCATTTTTGTTGCAAAAGCAGCTATCCCCCTCCAGGTTTTACAAAGAAAATGCAGGGCGAAAGTAGGAATTGCTTTCCCCTTCCATTTTCTTTGCAAAACATGGAGGAGGAAACAGGAATCAAAGCACTTTGATCCCTCCTCCATACTTCTGAGTATAAAACAACAATCAATTTTTCCTTTAATTATTTTAGGAAAAAGTGTTGTTCTTTAGATGGAAGTTACACTGTCATCTATGTGCACAATTGTATGTAATACACTTGCAGATATTTTCTCTTGCATCATATACATACTGTATCACATGCACATGCATGAACACATACTGTGACATTAGAAGAATCCTGCTGGATCAGATCAAGGCTGGTCTAGTCTAGCATACTGTTTACACAAGGGCCAGCCGATTACCTCTGGGAAGTTTACAGGAAGACAATAAGTGTAAGCCCAACAATTAATACATGGAAATATACCACCTCTTGTACTGGTGAGAATATATGTCTATTGTAACTAATAGTCTAATCTTCTATGGATTTATTGAGTCTCCTGTTGAATCTGTCGAGGTTGATTGCTTTCACCATATCTTGTGTTGGCCGATTCCACAGTTTAACTGTATACTGTATGAAGTTAAAATTTGCATTTTTCACATATATAGGCACATGCAATAGAAGCTGTTGCTGAACCTGTTACACGTACCTGAGTAGGGAACAAAATTCAGATCCTCTGTGTGTGTTTTTTTTTTTTGTCCTGTAACTTTTTAAGCGTACTTTGTGTATTGGCAAAATCCTACTCTTGTAGGGAAACGGTTTGACTTATTGTGGTTAATTGCTGCTAATTTGTCCCCATTGCTCATGAGGCTTGGCACCAGTGTTCCCTCTAAGGTGTGCGGGTATGCCGAGCTCCATTGGCACTGTGCAGTGGCAGTCTGGTTGATGCCTCTTTACTTCTGGGTTTTGGATGAAAACCTGCCCCCTGTGCTGATGGGCGAGGCTTCCATGCAGCAAAGATGAATGGGAAGGAATACTGCTTGGCACACAACCAAGAATCCAAGCAGAGACTTGTTAATTAATGGGAATTACGTAGTTACTGGGACTTGTGCAATTTGCCTTCCATCAGCAGTAACTGCAGACCGGGATGTCTGCCATTACTTCAACTATAGGATCTTAAGATGTTACATTTTCAGATTTCTCTTCTAAAAATGATGGTGTAAACCATTGTTGTGTGTTTGTGTTGTACACCATATTTGTTTTCTGTCATACACCCTGCTATGCAAGAGCTGAAAAAGAAATACTTATATTAATGAATACACACCTGTCCTTGGTTTGCAGCCACATTGCATATGAGAAATTCATTTTCCAAAACAGCAATTAAAAAAGAGCAACAACAAAACTAAGAAGAAAATGATAACTGTATTATTATTATTATTATTATTATTATTATTATTATTATTATTATTATTATTATTATTATTATTATTATTATTATTATTATTATTATTATTATTATTAAAGTATAGTTATTTAACTATATGTGATACCCAGTGTGGTGTAGTGGATAGAGTAATGGACTGGGACTCAAGAGGCCTAGATTTGAATTCCCATTTCACCATGGAAACTTACTGGGAGTGTGGAACTGGTAAAACCACTCCTTAAATATTTTACTTACCTTGAAAGCCCGGTTAGGGTCACTATAAGTCAGTTCCAATTAGAAGGCACACAACAACGTCTCTATATAGCAAGGGGAGGGGGAAAATCTGAGTTGTCTGAAAATGACCTAAAGTATGTTTTCCTCATATTTAAGAAAGGGGGAAAATTGACTGTTTTGAAGCCTGTGGAATTGGAGGCTTCCAGGATTAAGAGGAAGTGCTGACTCTCTTTTTGAGAAGCCATAAAATTCAATCTTCCCGTTTCTAATCCTGCAAGGCTGGCAAACGACAGTTTTTAAAGCACTGACATATTTATGTTGAGAAAAGCCATTACTGACCTACCTTGAGCTTTGCAGCAAGAAGTGCAAACAGATTTTAAATCTAGAAGGAACATTTGTTTTTAGGATGGTGGAAAAGGGATTGAAAATGTAAGGTTAGGTTTTAAAAGTTTAGGATAAGAAATTAAGTCAGGTGGAAAATTTAACACATGGATAATCAAAGACAGAAAATTCACAGAAGCAAAAATGGAAATATATTTTGTGCTAACAAATTAAAATTTTTGCCAGACCCATGGGTAACAATGGGTTAAGGAGTTAACGCTAATGGCACCTCCATGCCCCCAAAAAAAGATTGTGGAAAAAACAACTTGAATATTCATCACATATATTTTTTAAATGTGCTGCATAGTTCATGCATCACATTCATCACTGTAGCAAACATTGATGTTTTGAGTGTATTCCTTAGAATTGGTGGATGAAAAATAGTCATTGTAAAATCCAGAACTATTCTGACTATCTAGGTACCTAGGACATTCTTGTTCAAACTGTATGCCACCTTTTTGTACTGTTTGTGAGATAGCCAGTGACAGATAGTGCTGTATTAAAACCATAAACAGTTTTCCTGTCTCATTGGTAATATACAGATTTCTCAAAGCGTGTCTTATAGCTGCTTATATTATGATGAATGGAAGCAGTTGGGGTTACTTAAATAAAGCAGGAAGTATTGGACAATTAATTAATTAATTAATTAATTACCATTATAGTCCACCTTTCCTCCAGTGAGCTTAAGGTAATATGCGGTACATCTCCTCCCAATTTTTAATTCCTAACACCCTTGTGAGGTGGCTCAGGCTGAGAAGAGTGACTAGGCCAAGGTCAGCTAGTGTTTCATGGCACAGTGGGGACAAGAATCCAGACCTCCCAGAAGCAAATATTCTAAAAACATTGTATTTCTGTTTCTGTAAACTGAGACTGTCCTATTTTGAGAAAACAGACATTTCTGGAAAAAACAATAATGCTAGGAAAGGTGGAAGATAACAGGAAAAGAGGTAGCCTAGGTACAAACATGGAACGACTCCCTAAAGGAAGCCACGGGCTTGAGTTTACAAGAGCTAGGCGCAGGGCAGTTAAGGACAGGGCATTTCAGAGACTGCACATTCATAGGGTCGCCATAAGTCAGAGATGACTTGATGGCATTTATCAACAGCAACAGAGGGGTTGATTCACCATATCACCATTCATTCAATGGGCCTACTCTAGTGTGACTTACGGTACTAAGGAACAGGATTTTGGCTGATATTTTTATGATGTCCTTGGTTTTGGCTAAGAAAATGTATTCTTTGAGGTTCAGTTATAAGCTGACCTTTTGGAAAGGTAGGTTTACATTTCCTAGCTACCAAATACAAAGTGGGACTAAGGGGTATATTTTTACAGCCAGAATGCATTTGATTATAGCATCTGCTTCAAGGACCCATAAGAATATAGTGCGGCGCATAATACTCTGATTCTATGGGTTAGTGCCCATAGATACTAGACAAAAAAAGTTGTTGTTGTTTAGTCATTAAGTTGTGTCCGACTCTTTGTGACCCCATGGACCAGAGCACGCCAGGCCCGCCTGTCTTCCACTGCCTCCCGGAGTTGGGTCAAATTCATGTTGGTTGCTTCGATGACACTGTCCAACCATCTCATCCTCTGTCATCCCCTTCTCCTGCCTTCACACTTTCCCAACATCAGGGTCTTTTCCAGGGAGTCTTCTCTTCTCATGAGATGGCCAAAGTATTGGAGCCTCAACTTCAGGATCTGTCCTTCCAGTGAGCATTCAGGGTTGATTTCCTGCAAAATGAATAGGTTTGTTCTCTTTGCAGTCCAGGGGACTCTCAAGAGTCTCCTCCAACACCACAATTCAAAAGCATAGATTCTTTGGCAGTCAGCCTTCTTTATGGTCCAGCTCTCACATCCATACATCGCTACAGGAAAAACCATAGCTTTCACTATGCAGACCTTTATCAGCAAGGTGATATCTTGCTTTTTAAGATGCCGTTTAGGTTTCTCATTGCTTTCTTCCCAAGAAGCAGGTGTCTTTTAATTTCGTGGCTACTGTCACCATCTACAGTGATCATGGAGCACAAGAAGGAAATATCTGTCACCACCTCCATATCTTCCCCTTCTATTTGCCAGGAGGTGATGCGACCAGTGGCCATGATCTTAGTTTTTTTGATGTTGAGCTTCAGACCATTTTTACACTCTCCTCGTTCACCCTCATTAAGAAGTTTTTAAAGTCCTCTCACTTTCTGCCATCAGAGCAGTATCATCTGCATATCTGAGGTTGTTGATATTTCTTCTAGCAATCTTAATTCTGGCTTGGGATTCATCCAGTCTTGCCTTTCGCGTGATGTATTCTGCATATAAGTTAAATAAACAGGGAGACGATATATAGCCTTGTCGTACTCCTTTCCCAGAAGAAGACAAAAGAAGTTACCATACCCATAATTTCGGTGCACTTGTCTTAGACTTTCTCTCAAATGCATAACTCTTATTGCTGAAAAACTCAGATTGTATATGTTTGTGATCCTGTAACACCGGGGAAGGAAAATTGAAAGGACTGATCCATCTAGCAATTTCTAACTTCTCGTCTCAAGGTAGTTCTAGGCACCTCAGTCAAATTGAATTGCTCTGTCTCATGCCTGGCCAAATCAAAGGTCATGGAGGCTTTATGCTGACCCACAGTGTGGTGTCACCACAAAGATGGAAATGAAAGATACAGAAGCTGCCTCAACCCATTTGTCTTCGTTCTTTTAAAACTTATGCAGCATGAACAATACGGTACCTGATCGTTCTTCCAAGCTGTATGTTGGTATATATTTCCTACCCCTGGAAAGTGCCAGGAGCTGTTTTTTCTCTGCCTTGTGGCAAGGGAGCAGTGGCTGTGCTCTGAACTGTAACTCTTCTAGGGCTTACCCCTGTCTTTTTGACAGGTTTCTTTGCCTAGAACAGTGCAATCACAGGCATAAAGTTCCCAGTGTGCTGCTTTCACATTTTGGTTGTCTGCCTTTCATGCAGCGTTGCAGGGCACAGGATTCTCTACGTGGGCAAACCTACATTTGGCACAGATCTGCTGCATTGAAGGGCCTTCGTGGCTTAGCACATCACTTTGCATAAAGATGAATCCTGTGCGTGGAAGCATAATAGGATTTTACATATGTCCAACAAACACCAAAGGACACAAATGGAAAAGTAAACACATTTGCAGACTGTATCATTTTAATTGAAGTGGACTGGAGCAGTATAAAATTCTTTTCTTTGGAAGGTGCAAGAAATGGCTGGATATGTTTTTAAGTGTGAAGTAGCAGTTCTGGAATCTGTTAAGTCCTCCTTCCATATAACTCAATCATTTTCCCCCCTAAAGTAACAAATTCCAAATGTTTTAACTTTTCCTTGGGGGGACTCCTCTTGTCCCCCTAACCGTTTGGGTTGTCTCTCTCTGACTTGATGACCAAATGGCAGCGCTGATCAGAAAAAACAATAGTTTTCTCCGTCCCTTATCACACTAGAAATCAAGGACCAGTCATTGAAGCTGAGCAATGAGAGGTTCTAGTTAGTTAGTTAGGCATCCTTCAGTCTCGAAAGACTATGATGACGTGCTCTGTATGGAGGACTTGGAACAGCGTCTAGTGTGGCTGAAGAGGCCAATTCGAGAGTGACAATCTCTTCCACACTGAAGACAAATCCAATCTGTCCCCTGTCCAGCTCCCTGGTTTTGCTGCTTTTGTGACTTCCTCTTTGCCTCGGCCTGCTGGACAAGGGTCTCTTCAAATTGGGAGAGGCCGTGATGCACTGCCTGCCTCCAGGCTGAACGGTCAGATGTCAGGGTTTCCCATCTATCGAGGTCTATTCCTAAGGCCTTCTGTGCAGAAACAAATAAATGTATGTTCAGTCCAGTCACTGTGAGAATCTATGAAAAACACATGCAATGGAGAGGAATGTGTTGTTTTCCATGTGCAAACATGGTAGGCTGAAGAGCAGGGGTTTGTGCAATATGTTTACGTTGTCCCTGTGTGCCAGAACATGAAAGAAAGGGAGAGGTTGGAGTCTGACTAGGTATGGGCCTTTTGTGTAATTCATGTTCTTTTGACAATGGCTGAAAGAGTACCTCTAAAACATTGATGGTTCCTGTTTCTTTCACGTTCTTCCTACATGTAACCTTTCAGCACCCTTTCACTTTTTTGTCTGCCAAAAAATGATTAACTTTAAAACTAAAATACTTGTATTTATGTGCCAAAATCTTACTGAGTGTAATGTAGTAGGTATAAATCTTGTTGGCAAATTGCAACAAGTTGAAGTTAGTATAGGCATTTACTGTTGAGCCAAATATTTGCCAATAAGATTACACCAACTGTGTTACTCTGGTTGTTGTAACTAATAGGATTTGGCCATACTACCGTGGTGCCTCACACAACGATGTTAATTGGTTCCAAAAAAATCAACGTTGTGTGAAACATCGTTCTGTGAAACACCATTTCTCATAGGAATGCATTGAAAACCGGTTAATCCGTTCCAATTGGAACGGATTGCCATCGTTCAGTGAAAATCCCCATAGGAAACATCGTTGAGTGAAACAATGTTTCCTATATTGGAATGTATTGAAGCCAACTCAATACATTTCAATGCCTTTGCGAAGTCCTTTTTCGCTCCTGTAAAAGTGTCTTACAATGTTTGGACGCTGTTTTAAATGATTGCAATGGTTAGTCCACCTCCTGAAACCTATGCAAACTGATTTTGGTGTTGTTCTGACACTTCGTTAATTTATGATGATTTTTTGAATTTTCTCCATTGGAAACCATTGGATGGTCTGTCTAATGGTTTCCAATGGAAAAAACAAAAAATCATCATAAATTAACGAAGTGTCAGAACAACACCAAAATCAGTTTGCATAGGTTTCAGGAGGTGGACTAACCATTGCAATCATTTAAAACAGCTTCCAAACATTGTAAGACACTTTTACAGGAGCGAAAAGGGAGATCGGGAAAGGGCTCTTTGATCTCCGTTTGCCTTTTAAAGTTCTTCCCGACCTCCCTTTTCGCTCCTGTAAAAGTGTATTACAATGTTTGGAAGCTGTTTTAAATGATTGCAATGGTTAGTCCACCTCCTGAAACCTATGCAAACTGATTTTGGTGTTGTTCTGACACTTCGTTAATTTATGATGATTTTTTGTTTTTTCCATTGGAAACCATTAGACAGACCATCCAATGGTTTCCAATGGAGAAAATTCAAAAAATCATCATAAATTAATGAAGTGTCAGAACAACACCAAAATCAGTTTGCATAGATTTCAGGAGGTGGACTAACCATTGCAATCATTTAAAACAGCGTCCAAACATTGTAAGACACTTTTACAGGAGCGAAAATGGAGATCGTTGTGTGAAAATCCCCCATAGGAAACATCGCTGAGTGAGGCGGCAAATTTAACAGAAAAAGGCATTGTTGTGTGAATTTATCGTTGTGTGAGGCACCCGTTGTGCGAGGCACCACTGTACTTAGAAACTCAGTTATTAAGATAAATGGCCATCTCTGCCAACTCAACACTTTTCTCTGGGTCATGCAGCAGAGTTGAATAGATAAGCTTCCTCCCTCGTAAAGCAGGACTATGTGCAAATGACTGAAATCTAATAATTAGAACCCATGATAAAATGCTTCCTAAGAAACAGATATTGCAGAACACTAGTGATGACTGGTGAGCAGATGTGGGGGGGGGGGAAAGGTGGAGATTTTCATATATATCCCTATTGTGTATACATTAATTATCATTTTACAGTGAGAAGTTGTCAGGAAAGTAATAGTCATAATAGGATGTTGGTAGAAATCTGCATTCTGCCCTGTTAGTGCTTGTTTAGTTAATCTGGCAAAGTATTTCCTTGTTTTGGATGTCATCAGTCTGACAGAGCAGCAATGCCTTTGTAAAAAAAAAAAGCGGGGGGGAATAGGACAGTGTACAACCTTTTTAGGCCTGGGACACACCTTTAGCCCAGACATATATTTTGACTAGCTTCTTAGACTGGAGTCCTAAACATACTTAGTAGGGAATAAACTCATTACCTATGTGCATAAACATGGTATGTACAAATATGCGTTATTTGTCATCAGCAACATTCCCTTTCATTTTCTGCCCAAATGGGTGACAACATTGGCTGCAGGTACAGGGCACTGATGCAGCACTGCATGGCCGTGCACCCATGCAGCTTAGAGGGAACATTATCAGTCATATACAATTTAGGACGATGTCAGTAGAATTTTCAAGGTAGGTGATATGTTCAAGGAGTGATTTACCATTGCCACTCCCCAGTGAGCTTCCATAGCTGAGCTGGGATTTGAACCCACAGCTCCTGAATCCTAGTCTGACATTCTGCTCACTAGACTGCGCTGATTCTTGATGAACAAATACTTTTTTTAAAAAAAATCCATTTATTTATATAGTAGCAGTGCTGCTGTTGTGATGCAGTGTACGTCTGGCTACAGCCCAGTAGCAGATTCCAGCAGACCAGTTAAAGACCAGTGGCCTAGGACACCTGGCACTGAAGCAACAGCTGGGAAGAGTGCTCCCTTAGTGAGACTAAATGTTTTTGCAGAGGGGACCAGCTTCCTTGCAGAAAATTGCTGTAGATATCCTTTTGACTGGCATCTGGCTGTAGGAGCTAACATGCTGAACATAACCCTACCTTTATATGCCTGTAGTTTTCATCTTGTATCTAATGGAGTATAAATCAGTATGGTGTATTATTTAATCAGGCTCCTCTTGCCCCTCAAACTGTTTGATGCGGCATAAGAATGCAAAAGCCTCCACAGGGTAGGAATGTTCCTCTGAGCAACCTTGTAACTCTTGGTGGATTTTTCTTCTTTTGTTTTGTGCACCAGTATTTTAGATAAGTAAAACCAGAGAAAAAGAAGATAGGCTCACTATACAGTCAAAAAAGCCCAGAGCTTTAAAACTTCTAAATCAGTTTAAAGGAGGATTATAGCCTCTTTTTCCAAGATAACACGTAAATCATTGTATTTCTGTTTGGCTAAAATAATCTGTTCAACATTAATGCAGTCTCTTGCAGTGGCTAATGTTGAGCAAGAGAACAGGAGAAACCTTTGTCACTGTAAATATCTGTCAGGGTATTGATTGGTTACTGGAGTAGAAATAGCTTGGTATTTATGACCAATATTGGAATAACAATATATGTATAAGAAGGTTATGATAAAGATATAGATGGGCAGTGGACAAAAAGATTTTTTTTTTTTTACAAATTATGCTAGGAGAGAGAGATATGGGACACATAGAATTGCTTCCATGAAGGATTTCATTTCAGCCAGAGATTGTCAGATTGCACAGATGAGAAGACATTTGTTTAGGCGGAAAACATTTCCAAAAGCTGCTGATAATCTGTGCCTAGGTCAGGTCCTGGAAACCGTCATACTTTACTATACTAGAAAAGAGAATTTTGTTTTAGAGAAAATATGGCACCACACTTCTGCAAATTTAGATGGCATTGTCTCTCCCCCCCCCCCCCCCCCCGGAAGCATTCTGTGTTTTTGTCTCATAACAGCAATAGGTAAGCTCAAGGGGCTTGATGACCAAATTTCTAGGTCAGATGGTCGGTCGATCGATAGATGCACTTGGATTTGGGGGCAGGGATGGGGGTCTTTAGAGGACCTCTACATACCCAGTGCAACACTACTGCTCCTGAAGGCCTCCAGGAACAGAAGCTGATTAATAAAAATTACAGGAAAAAAAACATATATTCAGGAGGCAGCCTTGGACAAGGGAAACATGAGGCTCACAGATTATCTATTGCCTACTTCTGGTCTTCAATAAAGGTGGTGCAGAATAAATAAGAAACTAAAGTTTAAAAATAATTACTGTTTCTTGAAAGAGTAAATGGAATATTGTTTAGCATGCCCCTCTTCCAGTAGTTGACATACTTAATCACAGCCATAAGAGATTTTGTAGCTTCTGCTCTACCGATGTACAGTGCAGAAACATTTCTTTAGACAAACTGGTCATTGTTTATGGGTACAATATTAAAATATGTGCAACCAAAGTAACTCAGTTTACTCCAAATATAGAAGAAGCCTTGCCTATTCGCTCCTCTTTATTATTTTCATTGCACTTCTCATTCACTTGGGCTTTTTTTTTTTTGGCAATACAGTGGTGTCTCGCTTTACGATTGCCCCACACTATGACGAAACTGCATTATGACAATCTTTTTGCTATAGCAATTGCGATCGCTAAACGATGGTCTGGGGTTTTTTTGCTTTGCGATGATAGGTTCCCTGCTTCGGGAACCGATTATATGCAAAATGATGATTTTCCTCCAGCTGATTGGCGGTTTCAAAATGGCTGCCGGGTAAATAAAATGACTCCCCGCTGTTTTCTGGGACGGATTCCTCGCTGGACAGGCACAGAAAATGGCTGCCCTATGGAGGATCTTCGCTGGACTGTGAGTTTCCAGCCCATTGGAACACATTGAAGAGATTTCAATGCGTTTCAATGGGCTTTTTATTTTCGCATTACGACGTTTTCGTTCTACGATTTCGCTGGAATAAATCAATGTCGTAATGCGAGGCACCACTGTAGTACAGTTAAGAAACTGATGGGTTCCATTTAGAAACTGATAACAAGTCCTTCTGACAGTGTAATTATGGTTGTATTTTTCCTTTTGTTTTTGCAGGCACTTGAAATAAGGGAAAGTTGCAATTGCCCTGCATTGCCTGGTCAGGATCCACGCCTTACATTCAAACGGAGAATGCAGCATCTCCTGCAAGCATCTCAAAAAAAGAAAGCCTCAAATGTTGCTCCTCAGGGTCAGGGCAAAACAGAAGTGACTCTTCCGGTCAGTAAAAAGGAGATGCCTATAGACATTGTGGCTGACAAAGGACTTTCAAGGTGAAAGCAGAACTCCTTATTTAGTTCATTGTACCCAATTGTTTATTATACAAGGCTTTTCTGCTTTAAAAACGTCATGGATTTTGAAAAAGCGGCATGGGCACATGTTTATGAATCATGTTGTGACTGCAGTGTCTGTGTAGAACTCCGCTCTTCCATAAACATACAGAAGAAATGGTTGTTGTTGTTGTAAGTTTTTTGGGCTGCTTGGTTGTGTTCTGGAGGTTTTTCTTCCTAACATTTCGCTAGTCTCTGTGGAGATGTTTTGCCAGCACCTTCAGGAGAAAGTTAGTTATATGCTACTTGAGGAGCTACATGTTGGAAGCAGGTCATTCTGTAAGTGAACATTGGAAATTCTTGCTTGCATGGGAGTTTGGATGACACCCAACACAGTACTGCAGTAAGAACATAAGAAGAGCCCTGCTGGATCAGGCCCAGGGGGCCCATCCAGTCCAGCTCCCTGTATCTCACAGTGGCCCCACCAGATGCCTCTGGGAGCACACAAGACAACTAGATACCTCTCTACAGATACCCCTCCCCTGCATCTGGCATTTTGAGGTACCTTCCTTTTAAGCTTGGAGATTATACATCCCTATCATGGCTTGTAACCTGCGATGGACTTTTCCTCCAGGAATCTGTCCCATCCCTTTTTAAAGACATCTAGGCCAGATGCCCTCACCACATCCTGTGGGAAGGAGTTCCACAGACTAACAAAATGCTGGGTGAAGAAATATTTTCTTTTTTCTGTTCTCACTCTCCCAATTGGAGTGGATGTCCTCTGGTTCTAGTATTGCATGAGAGGGGAAAAGAGCTTCCCTCTATCCACTTCATCCATCTTCTGCATAATTTTCTCCATAAGAAATTTTACCACGCAGAGGCATAAATCCAGCATCATCCCAACTGTACAGTCTGAGTGTGACAGAGCTTCTTTCCCCTCCACTCAATGGGATAGAAAGCTCTCCCTGCCACCTACCCCATTCTCCTGAAACCTCCTTTTTTACCAGCAAAAGTCTTGTGTTGTATGTTGGACATGTAACTTAACAAAGAGAGTAAATTAAAAGACCTCCACTTCAGTATCGCAGTGGGATGTGGGGGTACAGGAAAACCTGGACAACAGCTGCATTGTTGTTCTAACTTCCTTCCACTGGTGCATGTTGGACCACAGATCTGTTGATTTGTTGCTGAGAATGAAACAGTCTTCCTTATTTCTTCCTCCTGAGCTGACTGTAAGCTCAGTTAATTGTGTCCATTTCGTTTGGGAACTAATGATAAAAACTCACTGCCTGTTACAAGATTCAATAAATTGACCAGTGGGCTGGCCAGAATGTCATCTAATTGGTTGATTTACTGCGGAGGTTCTCTTGCTTTGTACTTTAAAAAGACAGATTGAGTCAACACTTCAAAGCACTTGTACAGCATTAGGTCAAGTTTTGCTATTTGAAATCATGTAGCACTGAGCCTCTCAAGTAAACAAGTTTTATTGGTTATCGTATAACTTGCTCTGAACAGACCGGCACTTGGTTGCCTGGTAATTAGATGCTCCAACAGACTTGCCAAGGTTGGACAAGATGTCGTGAGGTGCTTGCCAGGCAATTAAAAGACAACTGGGCATCGGCTACCGTTTTCAAACCATGTGGTCCGGAGACAGTGCTGCTACTCTGAAGCAAGTGCCTTGAAGCAAAGCATCTCTGATAACCCCAACGGGAGTCTAATAATTTATTCAGCTGATTCTTTTGCATTGTGTTATTCTTCCTCTTTTTTCCTTTCTAACTTTTACTGTTTCACAGAGTCCCTCATTTTTGCCCTTCTATTCTTTTGAATATTCCTTTAGTCATGTTGAGTTGCCAGTGTGGTGTACTGGGTAGAGTTGACTGTCAAGGAGCTAGAAGTCTTTAATCTCCCAAAAATAGAACAGAAGGCTTGCTCCATTATATAGAAATAAATAAACGCTATATAAGATTCTTCAGAACAAGGGATACTTCTCAGATTACACTCAAGAACAGGTTCCATGTTTTATTGCTGGTGTAATATTTTCCTGGAACAAATTAAGAGTATTTGTGCATCCCTACTAAAGACCTAAGGGCTCATGATAATTCAGTGGCAGCAGTGTGGTGTTTTTTCCCCCCATTCCCCCCTCCCTGAAGAAAATATTTTTAAAATGAAGACAACTGCATTACATAAGTGTAAACAATAATAAAATATGTATATTTCAGAAGGATTTATGAATACATTTGCATAAATAATGATCTGAAGATAATACTGTCATATCCATCTGCATAGCTACAGACCTCTTTGATTCAAGATTTTAAAGTACTAGACCAGTTTATTTCTGAATAACTGCACAAGCTTTACAGACTGGCACCTCAAAAGTATTTTCAGTGGTTCCATAACGTAGACCATCTTTGGCTTCTCTGTCCAGACTAGAAGTTTGCCAGGCATATCCCTCCTCTAACATTGCACAGGCTTCGTACAACACAGAATTCAGCTTCTTGTTTCTCCTCTGCCTCAAATTCCTCCATCCTCTGCTTCAAGAAAAATAAAATGGAAAAATGTTTAAAGATACACATACTGTTAAACGGCAAATTGTGAAAGAGTAAGAAAGATTTCTTTTAGTTCACAGAAGTGTTCTAGCCGCCTAGAGTGGTCTTACAGGCCAAATGGGCGGGGTATAAATCAAATAAATAAATAAATAAAATTCTTGTGTCTTCAGTTCCTGAAATATGAATTTCAGAATCAGTAGTTACAGCTATTGCATGTGCTGCTCAAAGAAATACATTAAGTCAAAGAAATACAAATAGTCAAAATGCTTGAAATACTCAAAAGTGTTGATTTATGATGCTGCATTCCTTAAACCAGGAATCTTGGCTTATCAAACCACATTAGCTGAAATTCTGTTCCTTAGCATAATAGATTGCTCTAAAGTAGGTCCACTGAATCAAGGGAATTTATGGAAGAACTGATTCTCCAAGTCCCAGCTGATTCAATAGGCCTATTCTAGTTGCAACAGAATTTCAGCCATTATATATGAATCTATGCTGGTGGATACAGTCTATTCCTTTTTCTTTGGTGTTCTGGCTTGCATAAGTCATTCAGCAAAGAGGCACTGAAGTCATAGTCTGGACTTCAAACCTGGAATTATGATTTATTCCCTGTCACCCCCACCCCCCAAACAAACAGGAACTATGGAAGTATAAGTCCAGAATTTATTGTCAGTTTATATAATCTGGCCTGTTTGGGAGCAAGGCATAAGCTTCTTGTGTACATTAAGCTATAATCATGGATTGATACAGAATGTTAAACTGTGGATGCCTGATTTATTTTCTTATTTTCTTTCTTTTGAGTGGAATGAGCAAACAGACACCATGCTGAGAAGCCTGGCTTTAAGTGTTATGTAAACTCAGTCAGTGCAAAGTTATACTGCAGCATTTTGCTAGACATAACATGGGAACAATGTTCTTGTTAATAGTAGAACTATCTTGTGAGACAGCACAGCATTTTTTCTGTTTAAATTGCCTCTTTGTTTGGAATTTGCTTTTTAAAAAGCAACTGGAATTGACTGCGGACCAACAAGCTTATAAATTGTTTACCAATTGACTTTTAAATGAAGAAATCAAAGCTACTGGCAAATAATCCCACCTTTCTAATCTATTTGGAAGAGAAATTTTCAAAGTTTGCTTTGCTAGACCTGATTCTATGTCTCTTCATGTTGCAGTGTTGGTCCTAAGCCTTCTATAGATCAGTGTGATCAGAACAGTGATCTTCAGCATTTCCCGTCTCTTCATTAAATTTTATTTGTGGTAACATTATTATTTATTTTTGGAAAGCAAAGCTCAGAAATGTGTTAAGCTATTGGGATGCTGATACATGTAGTAAGCGGAAAAAGACACCTTAAGAGAGTCTTCCTTAGATACTATATAGCTTACATAAAATACCCAAATATCTAAATAAAAAGGGCACACACACCCTGTTTCCCTGAAAATAAGACCTAACCTGAAAATAAGCCCTAATATGATTTTTCAGGATGCTCGTAATGTAAGCCCTACCCCAAAAATAAGCCCTAGTTAAGTGAAACCCCACCCTCCACCATTGTACAGCAACCAGAAGATGACATGACTGTATTTGAATAAATGTAGATTGTCGTACATGGAAAAAATTAAAACATCCCCTGAAAATAAGCTCTAATGCTTTTTTTGGAGCAAAAATTAATATAAGACCCTGTCTTATTTTCGGGGAAACATGGTATTACAAGCACATGAGTCTAACAAACCCAGGTTTGTTTTTAATGAAAAGTTTGTTTCATTGGTAGACTGGAGCCTCTTCTTCAACTGCGTATGCAACAAAACCAGTACAGTATTGGATATTAGCATGGGACCAAGTCTGAAAACACAAAACGGGCAATGTTGTGGATGTAGCCACTACAGTGACACTGTTCAATACAGACCAAGGGTATCTTAACAGGTGCAACTCCCCACATAACTGCATTCAACAATTAACTTTCTGCTCCATTACCAACTGACATTCAGTAGGTTTCTAGTTAGAAAGAAGACATTATTAATAATGATGCCGGTGGATGGAATGCAACAGATTTGGGATCAGGTTCAAGATCCTGAAAATACAAAAGGCTGGACTTGAGTGTTTGTTCTTGTGATAACCACTCTTTTTTCTTTCAATGTTGTTGTTTAATTGTTAAGTCGTTTCCAACTCTTTGTGACCCCATGGAACAGAGCACGCCAGGCCCTCCTGTCTTCCACTGCCTCCCAGAGTTTGATCAAATTCATGTTGGTCACTTCGATGACACTGTCCAACCATCTCGTCCTCTGTCGTCCCCTTCTCCTCTTGCCTTCACACTTTCCCAACATCAGAGTCTTTTTCAGGGAGTCTTCTCTTCTCATGAGATGGCCAAAGTATTGGAGCTTCTGATGTCAAACACGACTCAAAGAGGAAATGTCCTTTCTGCAGTCACCTTGATGAGTAGGCATTGATAGCCTTAATTTCCATCCATTTGTCTTAATTCCCTGTGGACCCACAGGATCCTCCTCCTGGGGGCCCAGCAGCTGAGGAATCTCCTGGAAAAAGTTCCATTGGTTCCATCCTGGTTTGGTCACCCATGGCAGCTTTTAATTAAAGGCACAGAGTCAATCCGTTTCCCATGTGCCCAGGGAGTTTAGTTTCTGGTACTAACCGTCTCCCCTGGGCATAGTCAGTCAAGCTAAGGCCTCAGTTGAGTTCACTAGTCTAGGTTTGGAAAAGGAGGCATGAGGTATGAGTCCCAATCCAGGGCTCAGTCCTTTTAGCAAGGGATCACATTCGCTTTTAAAGCCATCAAAGTTGCTGTCCATAATTACTTTTTTCTCTTTGACTGTGCATTGTGTGATTGATGTTGATGACAGAGGTTCTAGTATTATGAGAGAGGATGAATTCCCTATTCACCTTCTGTATATCAGATGAAATTTTATATGTTGTGCCTTCTTTTACAGGTCTTTTTTTTTTAAATTTTAAACACCCTTAAATATTGTAGCTTTTCAGAAACCTGTTCCACTCTATTGATTTCTTTAATTTCCCCTTTTGGTACTTTCTCCTCTTCTCATATACAATTATATTTCATTTTCTCCGTAAAAACAGGTTTGTTTAAATATAATACAAATTTTCATTCTTCTTTGTAAAAATTAAGAGCCTTGTTACTTTCCAAAAGCATAATAATGCCTTCAGCAAAAGCTTGACTGTATCATGTAACATTTAATGCGGTTATTTCCAAGATTCTACTGCAACTCCATGGCCATGATATATTACTAGATAAAAACTGTTTTTACAGCTTGTCCTATCAAATGCATGTTATTCTTCCTAGATGCTATGTCCTTTTTGTAGCCTTTTAAGCAAATTGTTATTTTCCTGTAGTAAACTGCTTGGTTCTATCACAAGTTTTTTACAAATTATTTGAAATAAGCGTCCTAAGCTGGAATGTTGGCAGAAGAAACTAAGCATAGGAAAGGTTGTGGCATCACAAAAAGAATGACAGGTAAATCGAGGTAAGCAAAGTTTCCACCTGTTGTTGCTGCTAGTACATGAACTGCCAAGCTAAAACCAATAATGTAAGTAGCACTCATTCTAGTTCAAGAGCATGCAAAGTTTGTGTTGACCAATGCTTTGAATGGTATACTTTAATAAATCTTATTAATTTGCAATTTTAGCTGCATGTCTCACTTTACAGAATTTCCTATTAGTAAATTACAATTTAAAAAAATAATTTCCTGTGAAATATTTATACTGTTAAAAAAAGGAGAAGAATATTTTAAAACTTGCTTAGGCCTATATGTCTTACATTTTGTATCTCACAAAGTTTATTCCAACATGGGGGTCCCACAGTGCTTGCAGAACACATACATTAATATGAAAAAATGTAAAACAGGCATTACAACTTTTTGTTTGTTGTTGTTTAGTCGTGTCTGACTCTTTGTGACCCCATGGAACAGAGCATGCCAGGCCCTCCTGTCTTCCACTGCCTCCCAGAGTTTGGTCAAATTCATGTTGGTAGCTTGGATGACACTCTCCAACCATTTTGTCCTCTGTCATCCCCTTCGCCACTTGCCTTCACACTTTCCAACATCAACGTCTTTTCCAGGGAGTCTTCTCTTCTCATGAAATGGCCAAAGTAATGGAGCCTCAACTTCAGGATCTGTCCTTCCGGTGAGCACTCAGGGTTGATTTCCTTCAGAATGGATAGGTTTGTTTTCCTTGCAGTCCAGGGGACTCCCAAGAGTCTCCTCCAGCACCACACTTCAAAAGCATCAATTCTTCGGCGGTCAGCATCCCTTATGGTCCAGCTCTCACTTCCATACATCGCTACTGAAAAAACCATAGCTTTGACTATGCGGATCTTTGTCAGCAAGGTGATGTCTCTGCTTTTTAAGATGCAGTCTAGGTTCGTTACTGCTTTCTTCCCAAGAAGCAGGCGTCTTTTAATTTTGTGGCTGCTGTCACCATCTGCAGTGATCATGGAGCCCAAGAAAGTAAAATCTGTCACTGCCTCCATATCTTCCCCTTCGATTTGCCAGGAGGTAATGGGACCAATGGCCATGATCTTGGTTTTTTTGATGTTGAGCTTCAGACCGTTTTTGTGCTCTCCTCTTCCAGGCTCATTAAGAGGTTCCTTAATTCCTCCCCACTTTCTGCCATCAGAGTGGTGTCATCTGCATATCTGAGGTTGTTGATATTTCTCCTGGCAATCTTAATTCCGGTTTCGGATTCATCCAGTCCAGCCTTCCGCACGATGTATTCTGCATATAAGTTAAATAAGCAGGGAGACAATATACAGCCATGTCATACTCCTTTCCCAATTTTGAACCAATCAGTTGTTCCATATCCAGTTCTAATTGTTGCTTCCTGTCCCACGTATACGTTTCTCATCAGATAGATAAGGTGGTCAGGGACTCCCATTTCTTTAAGAACTTGCCATAGTTTGCTGTGGTCCACACAGTCAAAGGCTTTTGCATAGTCAATGAAGCAGAAGTAGATGTTTTTCTGGAATTCTCTGGCTTTCTCCATAATCCAGCACATGTTAGCAATTTGGTCTCTAGTTCCTCTGACCCTTCGAAATCCAGCTTGTACTTCTGGTAGTTCTCGATCCACATACTCCTAAAGCCTACCTCGTAGGATTTTGAGCATAAGCTTCCTAGCATGTGAAATGAGTGCAATTGTACGGTATTTGGAGCATTATTTGGCACTGCCGTTCTTCGGGATTGAGATGTAGACTGCTCTTTTCCAATCCTCTGGCCACTGCTGAGTTTTCCAAACTTGCTGGTATATTGAGTATAGCACCTTAACAGCGTCATCTTTTAAGATTTTCAATATTTGATTGGAATGCCATCACCTCCACTGACCTTGTTAGCCATGCTGTCTAAGGCCCACTTCACTCTCCAGGATTTCTGGTGCAAGCTCAGCAACCACAGTATCTGGCTTGTCCGGGACATCCAGATCTTTCTGGCATAATTCCTCTGTGTATTCTTGCCACCTCTTCTTGATGTATTCTGCTTCTGTGGGGTCCCTACCATTTTTGTCCTTTATCATGTCCCTTTTTGCACAAAATGTTCCTTTAACATCTCCAATTTTCTTGAACAGATCTCTGGTTTTTCCCTTTCTATTATTTTCCTCTATTTCTTTGCACTGTTCATTTAAGAAGGCCCTCTTTTGTCTCCTTGCTATTCTTTGGAAGTCTGCATTCAATTTTCTGTAACTTTCCCTATCTCCCTTGCATTTTGTTTCCTTTCTCTTCTCTCCTATTTCTAAGGCCTTGTTGGAGGGCCACTTTGCTTTCTTGCATTTCATTTTCATTAAAACATACAGTATTTTTCTGTTTATGATACACCACCATGTATAAAATGCCCCCCCCTTTTTAACCCAAAATTAAGAAATCTAAGTGGGGCTTAGCCACGGGATTGTGTTGATCCTCCCCCCTTCTTTTGCTAAGCCCCATGGGACTTAGCAAGCAGTAGGGAAAGCAGGGATCAAAGCAATCCTGCAGCACTTTGATCCCTGCTTTCCTTTTGCTAAGGCTTAGCAAGTGAAGGGGAAAGCAGGGATCAAAGCCCCGCAGGATCACTTTGATCCTTGATTTCCCCTCTACTTGTTTTTTCCACCTCACCTTATTTCCGTGTATAAGACGACCCTCAGTTTTTCGTCTAAAGATTTTAGACAAAAGTATAGTCTTATACATGGAAAAATATGGTAAATCTGATGAAATTGTTTCCTTGTAATTATTATGCACAACCACCTCATGAACCGTAACTTAGAACATCTGAATACCCTGTTATATGGTCTTGGTACTCAACTGTGGGTGGAAGTCAGAAGGTGCTTTGTGAATCAAGAACTGTTTATTTTTTCAGGACAAGAAAATGTGGGTTTTGTTGTTTTTTGAAATCTACAGAAACCCCCCCACACACACACACACACTGATCAATACCTGCAATTTGACTTTCATCACCCATTACAACATAAACTAGGGATCATCAGGATGCTAAACCACAGAGCAGGAGACATCCCCACCTCCACGGAAGCCAAGAAGAAGGAAGATGGCCATCTGAATACAGCCTTTAAGGCCTGTGGATATCCAAAATGGTCCTTTAACAAGACAATATCCCGACCCAAGAAGACAATGGAACAGTTTGAGTCTCAGAGCCGATGGAAAAACCTGGCCATTCCTTACATGGCAACTGTGTCTGAAAAGCTCAAAAGGATTTTTGGTAAATGCCACATACCCATGAATTTCAAACCCACAAACACAGTAAGGCAGAGACTTGTCCCCCCAAAAGACGACACCAAAACAGTGCAGGAGCAATGTAGTATATGCAGTTCAATGCAAAGAGGAGTGTTTCGAGCTCTACATTGGAGAAACCAAACAGCCATTAAACAGGAGAATGGCCCAGCACAGGAGGGATCACGCAGTGGGATCACAAAAGCCTTCAAAGGGCAGAAGGAAACTCCAGAAGATCACACCAAGCTCCTGATTTGTACCCTAAATGTCAACCAAAAGCTGGTTCGCAGCAAATATTTCTTCGCCCTTGAGTTATATTGAGTTATTTCCACGGCACTTCTGTGAGATTCTTGTCTCTGTGCCTGCCGGTGTGATTTCTCTCCCCTCAACCCCCCAATAATTCTTTCCTACTCATGTTGTAGGTTGTTTACCCCATTATCAGGTAGTTGCAGGGAACAATGTAGCACTTAGGTGGCCTCTGCCCCTGCTCAGAACACTTCCTCCCCCACTGCCTTCTGCATTCAGTTTAAGGCTTGAGGTAATTAAATTCCTCTCTTTTTACCCTCTAGCAACATTGATCTATATTGGATATTTAGACTCCAGAGAATCAAAGCTCTTTATTCCTGCCTGGAATATGTTGCCCTCAGATTTATTCCGTACGTGCACGGAATAAATGAACAAGGAAGAACTAATGCACTGAACTTGCAGCAGGAAGATTTGTTAACCACAAGATGGCAGTTTGACTGCCTGGACTAGACGCTGGTAATTGATGAGTCGCTACAGTCTGGTTCTTAACTCTGGCTTGGGCAAATCATGGAGATAATCTTTCTTTGGGATTTTTAAGCGGTTTTCAAAGCTGAGACTTTGCTTCTGGCAGAGTACTCTGTGTTTAAACAGAGGGCTTCTTGGGAATGTCTTATAGGAGACTGTAATACCTTTCTAATGCTATTTCTATTTCTGGGAATTTTCAAACGCTTTCTCTTACTTCATCAACAGTGAAATGTGTGCTTAGAATTGTACTTGCAATCCTAATACAACACTGGGGGCATGAAATTTTCTGTGGAAAAGGAAGTCACTGTGATTCTGTGTAGAATATTGAGTGTTAATGGAGAGATCACAATTTGTTTGTGAGACACAAATTTATGAGAAACCAGAGTGCAAAGACACACAAGCCAGAATTCTGGGAGACTATTTTTTTACAAAGAGTTTCCTAATTCTAAATTTAGGTAACATCAAGAGGCTTTTCTGGACTCAGTCTGTGATGCAGAGTCAAGCATTGTGTACCTGCATCATAGATCTCCAATGACACTTTTTGTATAATACCCATTTGTACAGTATCCTAAAATTAAAGGTGCTAGGGCCATTTTTTTACTAGTGACGCCTCTTCCAACAAAACGTGCACAGATCAAGGAATAAAAAGTCTCTGCACATTTTTTAAGTCCCACTGTCAAGAGAAAGGCAGCCTAGAAATGTAATCAATCAGTCAGTGCGCCCTACTTTTGTCTTTCGGTATTCATTATTAGTGTTCACTGCCCTGAGTTGTGTTGACTCTTATTACTGCGTCATATGACATCTTTACCTGCTGTGTAACAGGTACAGTGGTATCAGGTGAAGCTTTCCTCTCTATGCTGGGAAAATGGTCACCTCTTAAATGTTTGTCAAGCTGTTAAGAATTATTATCCCACTTGCACAAAATCTGCCAAGGTACATACAAATAGTTTTCTTTTTTTTTAGAAAACTGGTAGAAAGGGGACAGCCATTTTTGGCAGCACTTAAATCAACCTTTCTCAACCACATGATTTCCACATATGTTGGACTACAATTTGCCTTAGTTCCCCTAACTCTGTTCAATCCTATATGCCTTTAATTGAATTTTGGCCCCCAAAGTCTCATAGCACTGAATTTCTGAAAAGATACAGGATTTTCCCTGGTTGTCATTTATTTGGATTTTCATTTTTCTTTAACAACTGGCACTAGAGACTTCTTGAGAAAGTCCACCCACGTAAGCTCAACTGTGCAACACTCCCTGCCCCCCGCTCCTATGGCCTTTATGTGATTGGTCACACACACAATTTCATAACCAGTGCTCAATTGGTCATGCAAAAGGAGGGATCAATCAATCAATCAATCAATCAATCAATCAATCAATCAATCAATCAATCAATCAATCAATCAATCAATCACCTTGGAAGAGAAATGTTTGTGTGATTACTCTTCTGCGATTATGTAAACCAACAGGATTTTGACTAGTGTGTAACGCTTCTTTCCAGCTGAAACAATCCCTGTCTGTTTTGGGTTGTTCTTCAAACAAGTGTGGGACATGAGTACAGCCAATGTTCCTCAGCAAAGCTATTGCACTGTTCAATATGTTGGATCATCATCATCTTACAACTGTTGAGCTGGAAGGGACCTTATGGTCATCCAACCTCTGTTAAGGGGGCACAGTAGGGAATCAAACTCCCAAACTCTGGCTCCAGAGCCAGATTCATAAACCATGGAGCTATCCAGCACATCAGAGTGGGATTTAAAGTTACTGCTATACAGATCACAAAATCTAAAATGCTCTCAAACAAGTGACTGACACTAGAAGGTCCCTTGAGTATCTTCACTTCGATCTGCTTTTAAATGTTACTATGTCTTTTTTTAAAAGGAGGATCCAAAATACATCATAGTGTCAATACTTAACTGCAAAGCATTAAGGGGAAGAGATCCTGAGGGAAAATGTTGGATGTGCAAAGAGAGATGTAGAACTTCGCCCAGAGACCTTTGGGTAGAGTAGGCGGCATATAAGTTGAATAAATAAATAAATAAATAAACTCCTGAAATGTAAAACAATGTTATGTTCTTCTGTTTGGAGAGGACTGTAGGAGAAGAGCTAGCCTCTGTAGCTTTGGGCAAGCTTTACTACCTCAGAATGACCCTCAGGAGAAGGGAATGAATATTGCTAAGTATTCTGATCCTAGAAAAGCCTAGAAAGGGTTAGGCCTAGTTCTTAGGTTAGGATTCTAACCTTTGGTGATGAAGGCATGCAGTTAGTACTTATACTTTGATGGCATGCAGTTAGTACTTATACTTTGACAGATTTTTTTTTTGAAGTAGCTGCCCACCTGTGTATTGTGTGTGCATGTGTGAGAATGCACCTCTGTGTGTGGTACCTCTGTGTCTGTGTTTTTGGCTTCAGATTTAAACTTGCCCTTGTATGGAACACATAGCACAACAAGGCACTGTGGTGAATTCAAAGCCAACCAAACAATCAAGAATCACATTCGTACTGGCAGTGATTTCTGTGGAATCTGTAGTTCTTTTCTATATGAATGTGGAAACGCATCACTGAAATATGCAACGTGGAGGCCCAAATGATGGATGTTCCCTATAGTTCACATATTAAATATTTCTCCAGACCAGTTATGGATCCCCTGCTTCATAAACCCAGTTTGGCTGGGACTTTTCTCTCGTTTTGATTTACACCACTGTTTGTCTGAGCAGAAGTCATCCCCTTATTGATGGTAACAACCATCAATGTAACAACCATCAATACTTCGTACTGTGGACGTAATCTGAAGGTAGATTAAAATCCGCTCTTAGTTTGGCATCCAGTGCTTCATAGTCTGCTGGAACTTTTAAAGATGGAGATTTCTGAGGGCGTGTTATGTAAGAGATAACCTCAAAGGAATCAACCCCGGAGGAAAATCCCTCCAATTACATATGCATTCTCTGAACGACTGCACATTTGAGTTGGAGTTACATACAGTAAGATGAATCTATCCATCATCCATGTTTAGTGTAAAAACCTATATTTGTTTTTCTTTCTGTCTGTACAGATTCGATCACCATAGCAGGCTTGTCATTTGCTAAATACATGGGCTCAGCTCTCTGGGACCCAGCTCATCCGTTACCAAGTGCACAAGCTGTCATAGAAGCTAGGCATATCATTTATTACTGTCAGGTACCCAGAGATCAGAATCATCCTTGAGCCTCTTATCCTTTGATGGCTTGGAAATAGAATGACTCTTTAAAAAAAAACACCAAAAAGCACCTTATGCATATAAATTGAGGAATACGTGACATGAAAGCAGAAGACACATTGAGGTAGCATCCAGGCCAAAGAGTAGGATTAGATTTGCTTGATTTATTTTCATTTTCAACAACCCATTCTAGTGTTTAAAATTCTTTTCGTATAAGTCATCCTTCCTGAAGTTTCTAAAACTGTTTCCGAAATGCATTCAGTTGACAGCATCAGGTGTGATGCTCACCTCTTAATAGCCCGGACTACTAAGACTGGTGTAACAAAACTCTTGGCACCATGATTTCTAAGTGTCCAGCCTTTCTTGGAGGATACAGCTGAATCCACCGTGGGACCATGCAGGACATGAATTCTTCGTTCGAGTATGTCCCTGGAGATGGTTGGGTGCATCGCGTGGAAGTACATATAAATGTCTGAATTTTAACTACATGAGTAATAATGTGTGTACTTGCCTCTCACCAGGTAGCCACAGATAAAAGTAAATGTTGAGTTCCACCGGAACTTTTTACAGATTTGAATTTATGCCACAACTCCCTCAAAGCAGTTTGTTACAGAGTCAAATAATAACATGAAATCACATTAAAAATAAATCAAATGCAATTTTAAAATTTAAAGGCAGCACTGATGTATTAATGTCAGCAACCCAGAAACAAACTAGGTTTTATAAAGAATTGATGTTATATAGTCTACGACTAGTCAAACAGAAAGAGAGTTGCTGCCGTCTCGACCAAGTAAAGTTTCTAAAGCTGTCTTCAAGGACATTCCCATATATGTCCTTAGTAACTACACTAGCTAAGAGTGACCCGCTTTTGAGGGTTATTGCTAAAGATTGTTTTCAGTAGTGCTTTCTTAAAGCGCATATCAAGAGTCTTAACTTACATAATATCTCTAGGGATGTGTATGGTGACATATTTTGGACTATTTGATTTGAAAACCTATTTCAGCGGTGTAAATTCACAAGAATTTATATTGTGGTGCAATAAGTCAATACAACAGATAGTTATCAGTGAACTATGTCACAAAACATCCTCTCTTCAGTGAGAAATCATTAGTTTCCTGGGAATCAGCCACAAACCCTATACAGTATTCTAATTGCAGCCATGGTGCCCCATAGAGCATCTCTCCAACTTGATGCTCTCCAGAAGTGTTGGACCAAAACTTCTACCACGCTCAACTAGCACAGCTGTATAAATTGGAATGGGATCTGTAATCCAACACATCTGGAATGTTCCATTTTGGAAAAGGCCACCTCCCCATGTCTGCTATCTGAACAGTTTTGTGGAAGTTTAAAACACAGAGAAATCCAGTCCCTGCCCCCATCCAAGAGCTATCTTTGGGAGAATCCTTTTTTTTCTTTTTTTGAAGTGATCGATCTGCTGTAAGTTGGTGGATCCTTCTGTTAATTCTTTCAGTTACAAAATAATTAAGGATGTGAAAGTATTGTCTAAATCATTGTTCCGATTGATTAGGTAGAGCACCTATATCAGAAATGGAGCTTCTTCAGTATCAGTTAAAATAATGACCCATATCCATCAAAGAAGGCCCCAGCTTTTGCTGGTCTCAAATTCCCATAAATATATGGGATATTTTGTCTTTATGGGACCTTCCAGATCAACAGTTGGCTCATTCCTCTTATCTGTTGTATCATCCTTCTTCTCTTTTCCTGACAACTACCATGTTTCCCCAAAAATGAGACAGGGTCTTATATTAATTTTTGCTCCAAAAAAATGCATTAGGGCTTATTTTCAGGGGTTGTTTCATTTTTTTTTTCATGTACAACAATCTACGTTTATCCAAAGACAGTCATGTCATCTTCTTCTGATTGCTGCACAATGGTGGAGGGTGGGGTTTCACGTAAACAGGGCTTATATTATGAGCATCCTGAAAAATCATCCTAAGGCCTATTTTCAGGTTAGGTCTTATTTTCGGGAAAACAGGGTAGGATGGATATTTTAGACTCTTCAACAGTACAAATAATTCCCTGTGGCTTGGCACTAACTGTATACGTGTATGCATGAAGCTCATTACATCTAGATTTTATCCCAACTGTTTCTTCTGGCTCTCCCAGTAAAAGACTTCTGCAAGGGAAACAGTGAATGAACCAACCAACCAGCTCTGTTTGTCAAAGGGTAGTGTCTCTACAAGAAGTGACTGCACTCCTAAAAAAGAAATTCCCGGGGATTTTCCATTTAGGCTGGTTATCAGAAACTGTAAGCTCTTTAAGCATGTATTGATAGTTGCTTGGTTTCATCAATAGGTCTTAAGAGATCACTAATGCTGTGAATGCTCCTTTTGGAGTCCCTGCAGCTTGCCAGTGCAATGATGCATAACGTTGCTCCATTAGGAATAGCAGTTTCTCTTGGGAGTCCCCCCCTCTTTCTCATACACAGAGAGAGACTTCTATCCAGACCATTCAGAACTCTGTACAGATTATTGTGGTTCCTGACGGTTCATCTGTTTAATTATTAATTACAATATTTAGATATCCCTTCTTGCCTGTTGGGGCATTCGCAATTTTAAAAACAAAGTAAATCCAGAACAAGTCTCTGATATGTCTAGAGAGCAGAATAAAATGATTAAAAGCCTATTAAAAAGCCAGACTGAATTTTTAAAAAAAAAAAAAACTGAAGTTTTCTTATAGTCTGCAAAAATGTTGGCAAAGAGGAGGCCAACCTGAGCTCATGGTAGTTCCATAAATGAGATGCTGCCACGGACAAGCCATGTCAATCAAACCTATCTTGGTGGGGAATGGGCACTTCTTGTATCTCAGGCACAGTATGATACCAACAGGGAACAGGAGATTAAGTGTAGATCCAACATTAAATTTAATGTCATGCACAAATGGTGTGTGCAAACGTGCATGCATGTGTTAGATGCTTTATTGCCGCCTCAATGGAGACCCCACTTTTAAAGCTGTTGCTGTCCCAGGAAGAAATCTTCAATCAATACCACAGAAAAAAATCGTCCTTTATTTAGAGGATAATATATAGAAAGGGTGTCCTTTAGACATGATGATGATGATGACTGAGGATAATTCAAATAGTGTTGATGATGATGACTGATGATAATTCAAATAATTCTCAGGTGTTATTGTTGGTTGATTGATTTGGGGTTTTTTTAGGGGGAGATTAAGTATAGAAGACTGAGAAATAGTTTGCCAGTCAATTTTTCTGGTTCTGCTCTAGGACTGTGCAATTTGTTCCAGGCTACACCAGTGGTAGGGTCTATAACCTCGACCAGCCATACATGCCCCAAGGTGCACTTGTTTATCCTTGTCCCAGAAGATACAGTGGAGATTTGTTCTCTCAAAGTGTAGCTCCACCGCCAGGTACTCCAACCCACTCAGTCATTACCAATCCATTATGGAGAGTGAGATACTGTACATCCTCAGGTGTCAGATGCTGGAAGACAGTGTGGGGTCAGGTTCTGCTATTCCATCAAAACTGCCCCCAGCCGTCTCTTGTCTTGGAGGTCAGAGCAATGTGTGTCACCTGACCCATGCTGCACCCAATACACTATCTTGCTGCCCTTGAGTGTAGTTGAGCCCAAAAAACCTCTACCTGCATTGAGAATAAGTTTCGACAACCAGTCCTCTTACCATCTCTATATGGAAGGCAGGCATGGAGATGCTATCTTGACTTTTCTGTCGGGCAGCAAAATATCTTAGGACAGTGCTGGGAGAAAGGGCTATTCCCTCTATGTCTGCACACATACACACACACACACACACCACAACCACATATTTAGGACACATGTAGTTTGTTACATAGTCTTCAAATGGGAGGTTACTATCTTCAGGTAACAGATGTAACATTATGAATAAATGAAAGACACTAAAAGCCTCGTGTGACTCAGCAAATTCCAGTATTCCTCTCTTTTATTCCTCTCCTCGGACACCTTTAACTGAGGTCTGAAGCAAAGAACTAAGTAGTATTATCCAATATGAACATCCTTCAATCTAGTATTATGATACTTGGGTCCTATCCAGACATGAAAGATTGGGTTAATCTGATTCTGAACACGTGAATGGAGGAAGAATACAGACCCTGCTCCTGTCCATCCTGGCTCTCTGCAGCTAAATCTCAATAGAAGGGGCACTTCCATGCATTGACAGTTTCCATGTGGCCAGGACTCAGTTGCGTGGAGACCCTCCTTGGGAAAGACCTAGGACTTTGAAGGCAGGCCTATCCTACCTATATATCCAGGTTAACCCTCTTCTTGACACCTGAAAATGGCTAATATTGGTGCAGGATTTGACCAAAGTAACTTGCAGAAACTTAACAAAGCGTATGTTCCTTGCTTCTAGTAAGCAACCACATTGCCTTTTAATAAATAAAAGCTGTTCATAATTTAAAAACCAAAGCAAAACTGCTGCATGTGCTTCATGTCTATCTCACAGGTTCTAATTAGATCTGTCTTGAATAAACAATTTCTCCTTTGATTCCCCTCAAACACATGAGGGGCTGTTATGCAGTTCCACACGACTTGTCATATTCACTTACGTCAACTCCTTTGGCTTATTAAGGGTTCCAGTTTTACTCTGAATTTCTTGCGCATATGCTTTGATACTGCCCATTTTATGAACAAATCAGGAATAACCTAATCTGCCCATTGCTGAACTGATTCCAAGGCTACCCTTCCAGTTGGTTAGTAAAATATTGCCTATTAGACCATAACCTTATACCACACTTACAGGTAGCAAAGTTTTTCCTAGCTGCAATGCGTAAGAGGGCAGAGTTTGTCCCGATTACTAAATTTCTCAATGCACCTATCTCCCTGTAGTCCGCCTGATTGTTTTTACTGTATACTCTTTTTCTGAATGGATCACATGACTGCAATAAACCTATTTGTATTTTATTTGTTTTACTCTTATTTATTTCCCAGAGAAGCATATAAGAACTTAAGACAACTCTCCCGATAAGACCAAAGTCCTATTTCATCCAGCCTTCAGTTTCCACTGTGGCCAGTGGCTGGATCCTGCTGTATTGGTTGGCTCTGCAGCCTCCTCCTTTAGTATCCATTCTCCCCTATTATGGACCGAGGGGGCTCACCATACAGGATCCTGAGGATCCCTAAAAGGATGAAACTGAACCCAAGGTAACTCCTGTAACCAAGAAGGCCCACCCAAGTGGGAGGAGTTGACCCTGACCCCGCAATGTCATTTGTGCCATGAACAGCAGTTCAAACATCTGTCATTTGGTGAAGGGCATTAGAGGAGGAAGGCTGATTAGAGAAGATAAGCCTTGACTGTTGGGTGAATTGTATGGCTGAGAGGTGTGTTAAAGATGACCCTCCTCCACTCCCTTTTATCGCTAACTCCCCTATAAATGATTCAGTGAAAAGAAATGGGTTACAGAGTGTACATTGTTCATAGTAAATGTTTTTCTTGGTTTACTACTGGCTTCAAAGATCATGGCCACTGGTCCCACCACCTCCTGGGGAATAGAAGGGGAAGATATGGAGGCAGTGACAGATTTTAACCTTCTTGGGCTCCATGATCACTGCAGATGGTGACAGCAGCCACAAAATTAAAAGATGCCTGCTTCTTGGGAGGAAAGCAATGACGAACCTAGACAGCATCTTAAAAAGCAGAGACATCACCTTGTCGACAAAGGTCCGCATAGTCAAAGCTGTGGTTTTTCCAGTAGCGATGTATGGAAGTGAGAGCTGCACCATAAAGAAGTCTGGCCGCCGAAGAATTGATGATTTTGAAGTGTGGTGCTGGAGGAGACTCTTGAGAGTCCCCTGGACTGCAAAGAGAACAAACTGATCCATTTTGAAGGAAATCAGACCTGAGTGCTCACTGGAAGGACAGATCCTGAAGCTGAGGCTCCAATACTTTGGTCATCTCATGAGAAGAGAAGACTCCCTGGAAAAGACCCTGATGTTGGGAAAGTGTGAAGGCAAGAGGAGAAGGAGATGATAGAGGACGAGATGGTTGGACAGTGTCACCGAAGCTACCAACATGAATCTGACCAAACTCTGGGAGGCAGTGGAAGACAGGAGGGCCTGGCGTGCTCTGGTCCATGGGGTCACAAAGGGTCATACACAAATTAACAACTAAACAACTCCTGGCACCAAGCCTTCTTCGACATGACTAATGATGATAGGGTATTGTTTGCTGTTTCCATTCCCCCCCAGAGAAGTCATAACCCTTCACACTGGCATACAGAAGCATACTGTGTCAGATATTGGAGGTAATATATAAGGAACATTAGCTAGGTTTTGTCTTCCATGAATAAGCTCTATTACACTATGATCTTATGCCTATTTATTTGGGAGTAATCCTCACGAAACTCAACAGGATTTATTAGCATTTCAGAAACAATGCATAACCCAATATCAGTAACATCCAATTAGCACCTTTGCCTTTCTCAAATTCTAACTGATTCATTAGCAAACATGTTTTTAATGTTAATCTTGTGTAATTGCTATCTTGCAGAAATAAATGAACAACATGAAGGATATCTGTATGTTGTGAACAACAACCTTGGTAAGCTGTTCTGAGTCTGTCACCTGCATTTATATTGTTTTCTTCTTCTGCACTAGAACATGCTCCCCGTGGAGATGCAGTGGCTTGGTTTCATTCTGTGAATTGTAAAAAAAAAAAAACAAACATATTTTTTTCTTAGCTCAACACATAGCTATATGGGCTTTCCAGAACACTTGGGGCTTTTAAACCATCCTGAATGTGTTAAATACACAATTATGCACCATCTAGATGGCTTCCATCTACACCGTACCTCAGTTACAATAGCATTGGCTATTATTTATGTCATTTAGCGACAGTGATGTAGCCAGAGCTGTAACTAGCAATTTTGGAACCTGGGGCAATTGGCACAGCTTCCCACCAAATGATGCTGACGAATGGGCATGAACAGTCCTTTAAAAACAACAGTAGGAAAATGTGGTGTTTTCCCCTGGGAAAAAAAAAATAAGAAAAAGGTTTGTTGAATAGGCCAGGAGATGCTGTTTTTTTTTTTTTTTCCTACCATTCATCAGTGCAGTTTCACTTCTAGATTTTGGTGGGCTGGGGCAAAGCTTAGTTGCTCCACCTTTGTTATAACCCTGGATATAGCAAGTCTTTAGTGCCAACATAATAATTTAGTAAAAGATCTACCAAACATCAACCAAATGTATGATTTCACTAGTCTGGATAAAACCAGGGGTCTACCTTCTTCTTCCTAACAGGGGTTTGCCAAACTGATTCTAGGACATGTTGGAGGACATGCAGCCAGCCCTTTCCCAATCACCTAGTCAAAGTTAATTTTGCAATTCCTTAATTTTTGGGGGGGGGGGTGTTATATTGTGAATTGCCATTCCAGCAGCGACTGGGAACAGAGAGTCTGACCAGTGTGGTAAGTGTTCTTGTATGCTACACTTGAAATAGATTTATTTATTTTATTTATGGAATTTATACCCTGCACCATCTGGCAAGCAGGCCACTCTGGGCGGCTAACAACAATATGAGCAACAATATTAAAACAAGTTGAAAAATAAATCAATACATAACCAAACAGGGTAAACTGAAATGTGAGGAGAAGAGAGACTGTCATCTATTAACAAAGATATCTGAAAGGTTTGCAAATATCTGCATAGGTTGGCCAGCATTTATAAAGGTTGTTTCTAGACTACAGCTTCCAAAATCCCCCAAACGGCATGGCCCCCAACAGTCCTAGCTGGGGAATTACAGAGTTAAGAGTCCAAAGAGTGATTTCCAAGCTCTGATTCTGATTCCCAACTGAGCAAACCAAGAAGGGAAAATTGGGACCGGATTTATATACAAGCCTAGACTTTTGCATAAACACGGTTCTAAAAGCCTTTCCTGCCCAATATTTGGCAGTGATTAAATCTGTCAGGGAGGGGGCATAACAGAGGAAAAAACAGAGCAGATCAGCCCTTAGGCTGAAAACTGCAGAAGAACCTGACTTTTACTCTGCTGGATCCTGAGAACACCTAGACTTCAATGGATAACTGCCTCTAGCTGCCTTATACATACATGTGGGTAAGACATTTCTTGTTGTGCCCTACAGCAACTGTAATACCATGGTAACAGTAAGCACATCCAAAACAGAAAATGTCAGCACATTGAAGGCAAGCCGTGAAGATTTAGTGCCTTTACAAAGAAATTGTAGTCTTTCCCCTCCTTCAAATTTTCCAAAAGATATGTCAAAGGCATATTTGTTCACAGCTTTATACC